>NC_139320.1:29098201-29440701 GCF_056507025.1 Lutjanus erythropterus
TATCGACTTTAATCAATGCTCTGTGCACTTTCATTTTATCTTCTTGTGCCCCCCAGGTGCACTTCTTCATCTGCAAATAAAGGATATTTTGTTTGAGTTTTTGTCTTTGCTAAGGTTACTGAGAACACTCAGAGCAGAGTGTGGTTTTATTCTCCCTAGAGCAAGTTGGCTTTGATTTTGCAAAACAAAATCACAACTTTCTTTTGCAGTTTTCACTTGCTCACTGCTGCCATGAAATCGGACATTTTTATGAGCAACAATCACAGAAACAGCCCGTTTCTGAAATGTGGAAAAAAAAAAATCTACCCTGAGTGAAATACACCAGACACGACTCTTTTAGAAGAATTAAACAACCTTTAAAGTAACCCTCCACTTAAAAATCTGCTTTTCTTCTCGTTCCTACAGTTGACTGTTTGAGCTTCACTGTACAGAATAATGTGTGTAGAGTTTGACACCAGAAGGATGTTTTCATGCTCATCTGCTGAAAGCGGAAAGTTTCTATGTGCTCACTGAAAAATCTAATTTTAGGATGTGAGCCTGCACGCATCTGGTCTGTGACATCACAAATAGTTTAAGAGCCAATCCTGGCCCAACATTCAACTAGCAAAAGTGTGATGAGGAAACTTACACTGACACTTACACTTTTAACTCTATAGATCCTGACATGTTTACAGTGGAGAAGAAGTAGATGTCATTTCAAAGATTTTAACAAGATAATTTAACTTCTTTTGTTAAACCAACAAAGCTTGATAATCAAAATAGAGCACTTGGTAATTCTGTTAAAACATGTCTTTATTTTATTTTACTTTGGTATTTAAATGACTCACACTAATACTGAGGATTGTTACATGAAATAGACAAAAAGAGTAAAACTTCCACAAGCTTTACTGGACAGACTAAAACTAAACTAAACACTCGGACTAAAATTATATATCGGTTAAATATGTAATGTGATTTATTTAGTTTTGCACTCTATATCTTCTGCATCTCCCGTTAGACATTAAAGACAAAACAAGTGAATATAGTTCTCCTTATTTTTATTATATAAAAAAGAAAAAAGTACAAAATTCATGTAGAAAGTTTACAATAGAAAAACGTTGAAAAACAGCAAATTACACACTGCATGTGATGACATTGAGCGTTGTCGAAGGAGCGAGGCGAGTCCTGAACCAGGAAGTGCACTCTCACAGGAAAAATAACCAGGAAGTGAGAAACCGCACGCGATCTCCTGCAGGTCGAACGACAGAAGTTCTTACAAGCGGAGTTTAAACCTGTTAGCATTCCTATGTGATGACAACAAAGACGGCTGAAAGCTCTGCCAGCAAATCGATCTAAAAAATATACAAGCGGCAAACGAGTGTTAGCGTAGTCTGCTCACTGCTTAGCGTCATGCTAGCTGAACACCTGCAGGCTGTGGTATCGCTATAACTTTTTACATCGAGGCTTTCAGACAAAACAAGGCCCTGCGCTGAAAAAAAAACCCGAAACAGTGTCGCTAAGGCTGAGTAGTAGAGCAGTATAATGAATATGGCAAAATAAAACCGCCACAGCCAATCACTTCCCTGATTATTTTTTTTTTTAAGTGTAACAGGTCAAAAAAGGGGCGCACCTTTCAGTCAAAACCTTCCCGAAATAAAAGTTTAAATAATCCACTAGGTGGGTGTTTTAATTCAGAGTACGTTACAGTACAGAAATGTAGATATTTTTTTTAGCATGTGTAGCACCACATGTAACATAGCGCCGTACAAACAGGCCAATCAGAAATAACCAGTTGATTCTGAGTATTGCTCACAGTCTGCGAGGCCTGATTTCATCTTCTATTCTTGTGCTTTTAAGAGTATAAAGGGAGAATTTTGGTACTTTTCCATTTCATCCGATGCACACAGTGAAAGCCGACACATCACTTTCAGTTTCTGTAATAATCTTGTTTCCCATTTGTGCTTTATTGTCCAAACACAAAGCTAAGAAATGACGTGTCATTCTGTTTGTAAAGCTGGAATATTAATAAAGTTGTTGACAATAATTAAAACCATTGCTTTAAAACACTGTACCGTTTTAAATAAGTGAGCAATGGTCAAGAGGTACCAATTTCTAAAGCTGATTAAATTAATTTATTTCTGTTTCTCAAAGTGATGTATCCACTTCCAGTGTGTGAACCGACAGCTTCAGCTCCATCTCACTCAATCTCTGTTTTAACAGTTACAGCTCAAGTACAACTTAATTCATATTTTTGATCAGGAATGTAAGAAAACAAATAAATAATACAATACATTTTAAAAATAGAACCAAAAAAAAAAAAAATAACAAGCTACAGAAAGGCTACATTTCAAAATAAATTATGCTCTTAATGTGAAAAATTACACATTTTCTCCCAAACTACAATGAAGATAATCGCACAACCGAAAGGGGTCAGTTTACAAACATCATCAAATACTTTTCAATCAAAAGATCCAAATTGTGCATTTTTCTTTACTTCAAATCCACTGGATTTAAATTCAAACTCTGCTCAGAAATACAAAAAGATCTCCCGAACACAGTGAACCCTTGCTTTGATAAGTACTTTTTTTTTTTTTAAGTTCATCAAAATTTTAGTTAGATTCATCTTCCAAAAAAATATTTACAAACGATCAATTCACTATAAACACTGTCGACACAGGCGGGTGAGTCTCTGCCAGCTCCCGACGCTGGCTGTGTGAGCGGCGTGGTGGAACGTACGGAGTGAAATGTGTGTGTGTGTGTGTGATGGGGATTAACGCTGTGTCTGTCCTTAAGTGACCTTTAGCCGTGCTGAAGCCGTGATCATTTGACTGTAATGCAAATGACGCTTGAATTTAGTGACTGCAAACAAAGGACTTAAAGAGCGTGTGTGTGTGTTTCTTTGAATGTGTGTGTGGCTGATTGTCCTGATGTCAAAGATTAGGCCTCAACAGAGCGCTGAGCAGAAGGCACGTCGTACGATGAAATGAAGCAGATTGGGAGAAAGGTTCACTCTGTGCTTTGCTCCATCGTGGAATAATAACACCCGACTTTTCCCTGCGATGCAAAAACACAATGTCCAGATTCACAGTTTGTAAGACTCGGTGTGGGGGGCACAGGATACAAAATAAAGACACGACAGTGATATGATGCGCACTTCAGACAGGGGTCAAATCATGGAGGAAACTGTATAAAATCAAAGGGAAGAACTGTCATTCATTTTGAGAAAAAAAAGACACATCTCATATGAAAGATAATAGAAAAAGCTCCAGAAGATAATGAAGGCCTTCACTTACAGCTCAATAAAAATTAAATACCTATATTTTCAAAACAATTTTTTCACCCAAGACTGTTCTGCCTAGTCCCGCCCTCCTCTGTCGTGATTGGCTCATACTCGTTACCTTGACGTGTCCTTGTTATTGCCAGAGAGCCTTCATTATAGTTGTGGACGGATCCATTTGAACCAGAGCTGCAACGATTAACTGATTATGAATCGATTATCAAATTCATTGCAAACTATTTTGATAATACATATTGGTTTGAGTTTTTTTTCTTTAAGCTTCTCAAATGTGAATCTTATCAGGTTTCTTTACTCCTTTGAATCTCTTTGTGCTGTGGTAAAAAAAAAAAAAAGCATTTAAGGACGACATCTTGGGCTTTGGGAAACAGTGATCAACATTTTTCACCATTTTCTAACATTTTATAGACGAAACAGCTAAGCAAGAAAAAAAAAAAAAAATCTGAATCCAAACCATGATATTTTCCTTAATGTAAACAAGTAGCTTTGAAGCAGAAACCTAACAAAATGCAACTGAAAATAATTAAAAAACTAAATAATAACTCATCTAGTCCTGTGTGTGACCCATTTATCCATCACAGCCTCTTTAAACCAGCTGTTGGACTCAACCATCGCGCTCACAGCTAGTATCAGACATCAAGTACCAGCCGTGAGGCGGGACTAGTTGGAACAGTCTTTACGAAAAAAAAAAAAAAAAAAGCTTTCCAAAATGGACACTTTTGACATTTCAGTCAGTTAACACAACCTGTCAGTTTGACCCAGGTCTGCCATGTGCGCAGACACACACACACACGCACACACACTGACTCACACATACTTGAGTCACGCCTGCTACATAAAGAGCCGCCCCCGAGAAGTTGACAAAGACAAAAAGACAGAAAGCAAGTGGATTTTACAAAATATACAGGAAGAAAGCGACCGTCAGTCCGTCAGCTGCGGTCTGTTCCAGCAGATCGACTGACGGACGGGCTGTCAGACAGACAGGCAGGTGGGTGGGCGGGGCCCAGTTTCCACAGGTAGCACCCTGATCCAGCCTGCAGGTGGCGCCGACACCTCCAGCTGCTGCTCTCATCCTCCCAGATTCTTTGTTCGAGCAAAGGTTTGATTTTAGGCCGCGTTCGTCCTCCAGTGGAGAAACCAGTTGTGGTTGTTCTGTCAGTCAGTGGCCTGAATGTTTAAAAAAAAAAAAAAAAGTTGCCATGGTAACCGGTGGTTGCAGGTGAGGCAGCTCTCTACGTGAGCCTGTAGAGCGTGCTGAGAGTCTGGGTGATGAAGTTGAGGAGTCCTCGGCAGGCGTCTCTCCAGTCCTGCCAGTGGGGGACAGCGTGCTGTGAGGAAGACAGACAGAGAGACACGGTCAGGGACATCGGGGAAAGAAGGGGACACCTGAGTACACCTGCAAAGATACCAGAATGAAAAGAGTTGGGAAGACAATTTATATATACAGTGGAGTCCTGCACCGGGTCGGGTACCCGCGGGTACTAAAAAATATATTTATATAATTTCACAGGTGCAGGAACAGGTAAAAAATTAAATAATTGTGGGCGGGCAGCAGGCGAGAACCATAATACAATAAATACAATACAATAATATGCTCTTCTCCCCTGACAAAATCAAAAATGAAAATGATTGTGCAGTATTTCAACATGTATATCTGCTAACTGCAATTAGATCAAGCCTAAGATTTTATTGTGAAAGGGTGTGACACAAGCTTTGACCTCACTTCCTGCCAAAAAACTGGGATGTCACTCTTTGATTTGACAGTGACAAAGGCTAGTTGCTGGCTAAATCAGATGAGAAAAAGGCTAAATTAGCCACCAAATTATAGACAAAACATCGTCAAAGGCCAAGTTGTATGTTTGGTAGGATCGTGGTGCGTTCAAAGACTGTGAGAATAACACTGTCGGTGACTTTGCTGCTTGTAAAAAGATTCAAAAGGTATTAGCTTTTGATGGTTGCAAGCAGGCTAGTTCTGGATCTCAGTCTTGTGGGTGCAGGTGGGGTTGCGTTTCCAGAGCTGGACCCGTGCAGGACTCTGACGTACCGGGCCCTTATGCTGCGAGAGTCCAGAAAGAATAAATAGCTGTATTCACTTATTTGGGGAGGGACTCATAGACAATAAATACAATGCCCCAGGAAATAAACCGCAGACACTCTGGATTATTCAGTGTCTGACCTTTTCAGACGAGCCAAAATGCTAAAAAATGCACATTTTTTGACACAGTGTCCCACAAACAGCTCACACAACATAATAGACTTAATCACAACTTCATGAAAGTCAATGATGTTCCCTGTTGTCCCTGCTGACATGTGTGGAAGAAGACAATGAAGACCCTATTATTATTAGTTCAATCCAAAAAACACTTTCCAACTTATCCAGCTTTATTTCTTTTATATTTTTTATGACATCAAAGCTGGGGAAGGTGGTTTATTTTGGCATTATAGAGCAAAAAAACCTCTACATATTTGAAGTGGTCTGAGAGACAACTGGACTGGTTCTGTTTTCAGTCCAATGACAGGAGACTTTGACCAGTCACAGGTTGGTAAGATAGTCTCATTCACAAAATCTCAGTGTGTGACGACCTGGGAGTAAGACTCAACAATCAAATATCTTTAGCTTTAAGAAAAAATCTTACAGAGGTGGAGGGCTTGAGTCACATGATTTGACTTAAGTCAGACTTAAGTCTGATTAAAAACTGATTAGACTTGACTTTAACTTGGTATTCATGACTTAAGACTCAACGTAGACTTTATACAGATGACTTGAAAGGACTTGAATGTTATTTTGTTTTAATTTTTCTAGTCAGCGACTTGCTCGACTTGTAGCAGACTTGACTTGCTTGATTCTCACTACAGTGACTTGGGACTTACAAATGTGCAAATAAAGTATTAAAAAACACAGACTGAGCTCATGTGATTGTTGTCAGATTCATCAGGCGATCATTTGTGCAGCTGCAGCATCTCTGGACATGATGTCAAACACGCCAGATGTTTAAAAAACCTCACCTGAAAGCTAAATAACAACAACCTGCGTGCAAAGAAAAAAATCCTTGAAGCCGATTACTCGATGTCTCTTAAAGACAGAGGACTTGGCGTACAAAAGAATAATAATAATAATAATAATAAAAAAAAAGAAAGGAGCATGATGTCATTTTCGGGAAGAGAAGTGAACAGGAGGATGTAACAGAGAGAAACTGAGACTGCATGTCTGCACAGCACAAGAGGACAAACAAGAGTGTGTCTGTGTTCAGGATGCTGCTCTGAACTGGCCGACTGTCACGTGCCTGTGGTTAATTCCCCCTCCGTCCTTCACTATGTCCTTCCTTTACGCTCTCCATCCATCCTTCCCTCGTTCCTTTTGTTTCAAACTGAAACAGAAAAGTGTCTGACTCTGCTTTTGGCCCGGCTAGGGTCGTAAACAACACACACACAGAGACACACGCACAATTTCCTCAATTTCCCCTCGAGAATAAAGTATCTGCCTGTTTTCTCTCTCTCACACACACGCACACACACACAGAGCAGACAGACAGTTCAATGAGGGCAACCACCCCGAAACCTGCTACACATGTCTGCAAACTGGATGTTACACCCTCATAAAATGTGTGTGTGTGTGCAATCCATGTCTGAGTCACAGCCAAGAGCAGGTGACGTCATCTTTGTTTATGTGCCGAAGGCGGGAGGGCAAAAGAGAGAGAGAGAGAGAGAGAGAGAGAGAGAGAGAGAGAGAGAGAGAGAGAAGCGGGGAGGTGTGTGTGTGTGTGCGTGCATGGGTGTGCAGTGGGGGAGGAGATGCAGGGAGGGAGCTGCCACTGCTGCCAACTCCTCACGCGATGTAGAGTGCAGAGGGAGGGAGGGAGGGAGGGGCAGAGAGGGCGAGATAAAGAAATAACAATAAAGTGAAACAGATCAACAGCAGCAGAGAAACATACTGTTATTAGATCTGCGTGTTTGAAAATCAGCTGGTCTTTTTAGATGAAAAAGAAGATTTTGCACACAGTTTTCACACAATTAGGTCTGAAAAACTGTTGTACTAATAAAGTTATTTAATCCATAAAGAGACTGATTTAAAGAGGAGTAACCTTTATGAAGATCAACAACAAAAAAACAGAAAGAGAAAACAAGAAGAGAGGCAAAGAAAGTGAAATGAAATAGAGTAGGGAGGAGAAAAACTGGCCCACAGATCACAGATGACATTGATCCACTCACACACACACACACACCACAAAGTATTGATCTGTCTTCCCCTCACACACACACACACACACACACATGTCATTACATATGCATGCACACTCACATGCTCACCCATGCGAGAACACTGGACTGATAAGAATCAATGTGACTGTGCTGTATTCAAGGACACAGTAAACACCGAACACATCCTCAGCTCACCTCAGCTGGAGGGAAAAAACACGACAACAGCGACCTGAGCGCACGCTGAAAGTTCAGGTGATGTTTACCATTGTTTTATCTGTGTACGTCATGTAGACAGTTTTTCTTTTTTGTTTTCATTAGCTTATTTATGTTGCGTGCGACAGTCAACGTCACATTCACAACTTTTTTTTTCCAAAGTGTTTGCATGTAAGTGAGAAAGCAGAGATAATACGAGCAAAGTGAAATCACACAATCACACAACACTTTTCGACTCATACAACAGCAAAAAACCCACATTAAAGGTACAACAAAGCTAAACGCTGGCTACTTGCTACTGAAAAATAAATGTGTTGCTTGGGACAAGACTGACTTTTCTTTAACTCCTAAAATGCAATAAATATCTGCAGAAGAGGTCTTTTTATATTATCATCAGGTCACATGCAACAAAAAAAGACAATATTCCCAGTAAGCTGCTTACATGGCAAACAAATGTTCCCGTTTCCCATTAATATAATGATGTACCTTATATTATATATCAGATCCAAAGCATATCCAAAAACCTGTTGATATCCAGGTCTTTAATAATGTTTAAAAGTAGGTGTGTTTCTCCATTTTCTTTTGTGCATTGGTCTCTACACCAGTCCTACAACTGTTGGATAATTAGTTTGTTTACAGCCCACAAAGCTGATCATGAATGTGTCGCAAACTGTGGTAAAAACCCCAGTTGAGACACATATTCCTGCTGTATTTATGTCCAAGGACTGCTCCTAAAACATGAATATCAGCATATGTCTTCATTAGAAAACGATGCATTCAGAATAAGACGTAATTAGAAATATCCAAACGTAATATGCTGTTTACTTCAGTATTTTGTGGCAAACATGAATGCATGGCTCTCCTCACTCCCCAAAACCTTAAAAAAAAATCAAACTAACTCAGCTAAGTAACTGGACAAACTATAAACTACACACTGAGGTCCCTCCTCTTACCGCTCTGCGGAGAGCTGTGGCGTTGAATTCATCTCCGATGACCCTCAGCTGGTTGGCCACTCTCCTGACATCCAGCTCCCGTACTGCCTCCTCCCTGGGGGCTCTGTGACGTGGTGAAGCCCAGGATGGGTGCTCGTTCTGGGGCAGCAGGTCAGGCAGAGGTCCCTGTCGGCTGCAGGCCTCCTGGTGCTCCTCTCTGTCCGAGTCTGCGGCGGAATAGACAAAATCACATTCAGAAAATAAGATTTTAACAAAGAAAATAAACAATGTGTTTCTCCCTCATTTTATTTTTACCGTTGTTCTTCTTCATGCCTGACCGTCTGTCTGTCTTCCTCTTGAGAAGAAACATTCATGTAAGCAGAGACAGAGGTGCTTTACTGGGTGCACAGAGCCTCTGGTTATGCTTAATTGATTCTCAACAAGCGGTGTACATTAATAGCCTCCTTACACGCTAATGCAGACAGTTCACATCAGCACACATAGTAACACATGAGCGGGCATCACAGGCCAGGCTGCCAGGCAACAGAGACATATTTAATGAGCAAACACACCAGAACACACCCCAAAAAACACACACATGATCATACACAGACGTCACAGGAATCCCCCATCCACCCCTGTCAGGTCGTCACTGGCCATCAAGTTCAGCCTCACTGTGGCTTTACAGGTAACTCGATTCTGATTGGCCAGTTACAGCATTCTGAGGTCTGTTATTTCTTTATAGCAGACCGTTGCTATGTATAACAGGTCGTTGCTATGGGTGCAGCTTTCATCTTTGACTCTGGAGAAGCAATAAAATCATTTTAAATCAATAAAATCATTTTTAAATTAATAGTTTGTGTCCAGTTATTGATTTATTTTGTAGTAATAGGCTAATGTACAGTGAGCGGGTAATTGTGAAATAATCCCTAAGAGGATGATTCAAGACCCCTTCGCTTCCCGTTAAGGTCCTCCATTATTTCAGAATAATGACTCTCACTGTACATTATCCCTTAGGTAATATACAGACACATATTTTGTTTTCATATGTGAGCATATGCATGTTTTTGCTTGCCTATAGTTGAAAAAAATTTACGTTAGAAGTAATCGTCTCTGATGCAGAAATAACAGGAAGGAGTGAGGTGACTTTTCTTCATATGCAAAAGCATATGTACATTTAAACTTCCAAGTTGACCTCTGACCTTAAAAATAAATCCACAGTAGTTCCTGCAGTTCCCAACAGGGTTGTTTAGTTCTCGGTCCACAAATATTTCTTGAGGAGCCTGATGGGGTGACTTATTCTCCTCTTCATGGAACTTGGGAGAATAATCTCTTAATCTGCTTAATAAGTCTGGTATGGAGAGGTACTGTTGCGTGTGTGTATGTGTGTGTGTTTGTTGTCTTTGCAGACTTTGTTTGTTTTTGTCAGACACCTGAAACGTCCGTCTGGTCGCTTTAGCAAGACAAACAGGCCTAAAACTACCAGAGATATTATGATCTTTGAAAGCTGATGTGGAACAAATGTGATTGGTCTTTTGAATTTTGATTTAGTTTTGATTTTGATTGTTTACATACTTGTTTATTTGGTTATTTTTCTTGTTTGATTTTGTTTCTTAAATCCAATAAACCATTTTTTAGAATGCAGAAGATTGCAAGCATCATAACCACATGAAACTATTTTTTTATATGTAAGACAAAACAAAACTGAAAAGTACTACTGAAATAATGACACCCTGAAAGTGATTTTTCTCTTATTTGTTTGTTCAAAAACTGTTTTATTTAATTAAATTATGATGCATTAAATTTCAGTGGGTTTTTTGTCTTACTTTTGAATAGCAGCTCTCTTTGAGATGCTCAGATAACCTGTTGTAACCTCTGCGCGACACACCTTTGGGTCCTTTGTCCACAGCTTCCCTGTGAAACGACCCCTGTCTCGATGAGCGCCTGCAGCAACCACAACTCTAGTTGCCACAGAAACGGGCACCCCTGGCAACCACAGCATCTGCTTTGCTAGGAGGATTACAACTGATCCTTTAAAGATGCAGGTGACTAGACAGACAGAGAGACAGAGGGAGAGAGGAAAGAGAGAGCGGGAGAAAAAAAAAAAACAAAAAAAAAAAAAACAAATGGAAAACCCTGGCTTGTTGCCAAGGTAACTCTGAGGCAGCACTCCTGGAGACGTCTCAGTGCGATTGGCCGACAGAGCGTGGGGCTGGGCCGTGATAGGGTGGATGGAGGGGATGGGGGTGGGACTGTTTGATACGCTGACAGCCTGACAAGGTGATAGAGAGATCCCCTGACCAGTAAGATGAGGGAGGCAGAAGAGACCGGAGGGCTGGAGGAGGGGGGCGGCATTAAAAATCAAAACAGACTAAACCAGATATACTAAGATGGGAGGTGGAGAGCGTCATGGTGACCTGGATTAATCTCTAACTTTACTTATGTTGCTCTTTTTTTGACAAGACAACAAATGGACAAAATTAAGTGACAGACTGACTGAACTATTAACTGAAAAATTAACCTACAAACTGGCAATGAGGGCTGCAACAAAAAATATAATATTATATCAGAAAATGGTGAAAAATGTTGATCACTGTTTCCAAAAGCCCTAAAATGTCTTGTTCTGTCAATAACCCAAAGATTATCTGACTCATAACTAACTGACTAATTACAATATCTGACTGGAGACTCATTGATTATCCCAAGTGTCTGACTAATTGATTAAGTAGGTTCCTGAGCAGCTAACTGAATAATGAACTTGCTTATTGACTGGATAACAAACTGATTTCCTCATTAACTGACCGACCATTTGACTTTGTGATTCATAGATTGATAAGTGCAGAATAATGTTCAGTGAGCAGATCATTAAAACCAAGGGGTCCTGCAACGACAATTTAAAATAAATATGGATTAAAATATGATTTCACTTGTTCAAAATTTATTTCCATTCGAAATTCCATTTGAAAATGATTTTATTGCTTCCACTAATTCCTCCAGAGTCAGTGATCAGAGCCGTGTCCATGGCAACGGTCTGTTATTCATAGCAGCGGCCCTGCTATTCAGAGATAACATACCGTAATTGACCAATCAGAATCGGGTATTCAACAAAGCCTTGTGATAAGCCTGATTAACAAACTTTAAATCTGACAAACTGGCTTTTCTGAGTCTGACTGTTTAACTTAACTCTCTAAATAAATGGCTTAAAATGAGCTTTCTGAGAAATCCGTAGTCTGAATGAACGGCCACATGTAGTTTAATTTAGTTTATCTACACATGTCTGTATGTAAAAGACAATAAGAATAATTAAAAAGTTAGAAAATTGTGCAGGAAACCATAAAAGGGCTTATTAAGATACTTTCCCTGTATACATAACAATAGAAAAAAAATGAACAATTTACATAAAAGTGTATTTATTTACTGTTTCTGACCAAATAAGGACTAGTTATTTATTCATTTGTTCAGTTTTGTTCAGAGCAAATGTGCCAGTGGAGGCTAATTTTCCATTGCAGTCTCTGTGCAGGTGTAATGAGAGCTATAAAAAATAATTTAAAAAAACAACATAAAAACAGGAAGAGCATTATTGTACAGCAGAGCAAACTGACAGGCCGACTTGACTTGGTGCTGGAGGAAACGCTGCACATCGTTTCTCAACTGCAGACAGAGCTGAGAGGACAAGCCTGAACATGCCTGAGATTCACAGCTGACCTGCAGCTGAGAGGGAGGGTGGAGGTGGGGGGGGGGGGAGGAGGAGGAGGAGGAGGAGGAGGAGTGTATCTGTTTACATTGCAACAAATCTGTCACAACAGGGTGGACTGGTGCCAAAATGAAAAACCTGCTGAGCCACCGCTGCCACCTGAATTTCCCTTTCTTTCCCTGCGGGATACTCTGACTCTACATGATCCATCCCATGATAATACAGAGTGTCTCCCTCTTCAGTGAACACAAACCTCTGCTGTTTTGACTAAACACAGGAGCCCAAATTAAACAAACTGCGAGGTAATCTACCTCTAACTCCCTCTTGATTGTGATCAACTGCTTGAGACATAAATCAACAACTTACAGACCTCTTTACCATCCAGAGTGACACTTTAGTCTTAAAATAAAGACATTACAGAGTATCAGCTACTTTAATAACTCTCTTTGACAATGCACCACCAGGAAACAGGTGCAAAGTCCATCAGTTTTATTATAAAACTTTCCCTGATTCAAGACAAAAGAAATAAGTGAGTGTGTCTTTACTTTCTGTACTGATGCCCATCATTTCCTCCTTCCTTTCCTCACATCAACCAGAGACAGGCATCATGAACCGTCTGCTGAACAAAACCAGTTTGACTGGTTTTACTGTCTGTGCAGCTTCCTGACACACCGGCACAGTGGCCTGCTGGTTAAAGGGGCATTCTGCAGCAGCAGAGTCATATGTTTATCCCTGTGCCAGACAGCTGGAACACATCCCCTCATACCATAGACCACCTGTCCCCCGTCAACGCCGCCCAAACAGTCTCCTGTCATGGAAGCAGGGCCCACATGAGCGATACTCTCCTGCTAACTGATAACTTTATTTTAAGAGTGGAAGTCTGACTGAGCTGTGTGGCTGAGTCACATCTGAACCTGCATCCACAGCTGCTCATCTGTTAAATCTACAGCTTGTTCCTGGGGTCGTGAACCTGCCAGCGTTGGCCATAAATCAACAGTGACTAGTCTTGTTGTTGCTCGTTCTGGCAGGCTCAGTGATTACTGATGTGCTCTGATACAGATCTGTGTTACATTGGCGCCCTTTCCCTGTCAGCCAAAACAAAGGGAGAACAAACCCACATACTTTGATTGACACTACGCAATAACTCGCTTCCTTCTGAGATTTGTTTTTAAGCTTCTACCCTTCATCACATTTGAAAGTGAGTACCATGGCCTCACCAGACTGTCCTCCTGAGAAGTCTCCACCCCTTTCTTCCCTCCGACTGCAGAGCGGCGAAGGAGGCGGTGTCGGTGATGGTGATAACGCAGGCAACTGCTGGAGAGTCTGGGTCTCATCCCGGCCCTCTGGGTGGGGGTAAGGCAGCGGGTACACCCAGAACGGGTACAGATGGTGGTGATGATTATGATGGAGGTGCATGCCGCTGGTTCCGGTCCCAGAGCCTGTGGTGATGGTGGTGGTGGTGAGCAGGCCGGGCCAGCTGTGGAAGGGGCGAGGCAGCTCCATGCGGCAGGTGTTGTGGCGAGGAAGAGGGCCGTTTCCTCCTCCTCCGGTTTCCCCCACACTCTCGATGGTCTCTGCACGGGCCATCTCAGTAGTAGCCTGAAGCACACATGGAAAAAATGTATGTGCATTTAATCAATCAATCATGTTTTAATTGTGTGTTTTGAGTCTATAGTTAATTATAATTATTAGTAATATGAGTGACAGGTCAATCTTTAAGTACCCTGATGTCACTTGTTATTACTATTAGAATTTTTTCACTCCCTAATATCAACCCAGCGACACCAAAAATCAAGTTTCTGTCAGGCTCTAAAACATACATGTAACACTGCACACTTCAGTTGCATCTTTGCATGTATATATTGAACCTGCACAGACGTTTACATCCCATTGCACCTTGTATTCTTATAAATCTATTTATTCTGAACGAGCACTACTTGCATGTAAGCCGCTACAATTCAGTAAATGTGCCATATCCAGAATTGCAATATCAGCTACCTTATTGTTTTAATAGGTTACACCAAATACATGATTTATTTTCTATTTCTTATTCTCTACTTTTAACTGATATGTGCCAATGTACTGACAAGATTGTCACACAGTTACATTATACTACTATTTTCTTCTATTTTATTGTAATTATATTCTATATACATGCTCAGTACAGCTCTAAGTTTTATATATAATATTTAATAACATTTAATACAAATTCACACAAAATAATAAATCCTGCAAAACATAAAAACTACAGGACTACTCTGAAAAATACAACTGCTATATACATACTATTTCATAACAATAATAACAACGCAACTACTCATAAAATAAAATAAACATATAGCAAGCTATCTTTTGACTACAAACCGGACTGAAAAGGTGTTAAGACAAGAGTATTTCATGGTATAAAACTCATAAACCCACAGTTCTAATTTTAGCACCATTGTGTTTTTTTTCTCCTCCCAGTTTGACCCACCAACCTACATCCTCCTGTCGGCCGCTGGGGGGCAGCACCGCGGCTCTGCTTCGGGAGCACGAGACCTGTGTTTGTAAACAAATCCGTGCAGTCCGAGCACGAGGAGGCGAGCGCGCGCGCGCGCATACATACACAAACACACGATGAACAGAGCGCAGCGCGTGCGGAGGCTCGTTTTAACGGCGGAAAAAGGAGATATGTGACGGTGAAATATCAACGTTCAGTTATCGATCGGAAAACAGCGAGAGCGAATGAAAATTTGTCACTAAGGTCTCAAATTTTGCTTATTTGCGAGGACAAGATAAATCTTTACATTTTACAGATGACGTCCGAGCAAAAACCAGAAAACGTGTAAATAAATAGAAACAACGTTTGTTGTTTCGGTTCAGAAAAAGCTGAGATTCAATCCACAAACGACTAATTTGTTAAACTCCCTGAGGTTAAGGACGAGTTTATGACCGCTGTAAAACACACCTCCGTCTTTGGTGTTGCCCAGATTTTAAAATATATTTGTATGTCACATTTTTAAACTTTGCTTTTGATTTTTCTTTTTTGGCTGCTCACAAGCACGTCGTTGACTTTTCAGTATCTAACAAGTCTGGACGTGTCATAAATATTAAATAAACAACACGAAATTGTATAAAACTCCGCTAACTGACCAATAAAAAATAAACTCAAGCTGTAACACTGTACGTGTGTTATAGTCAAGTTTATTGTAAAAGTTTCAGATAACAGTAGGATATGATGTTAAAGAAGCAGGCATGAAATGCAGCGTGCTTTTCCTGACAGCTGGGCAGATGATGCAAAGCTGAGCTGTCAAATTCACCACCAACTTCTGCAGCAATGATAAAAACACACATCTTCTCCACATGAAAGCTCTTACTTGGTCTATGTGAGGCTCCGTGGTGAGGCTGTCTGCGGGTCACAAAGCGACGGTAACCGGTGGACATGGGTGATGAAATGAGACCAAACAAGCAGCTGATGCGACCACCGGTGAACGATCACGAGACAAGACGGTGTTTAAAAAGTCCACTCGGAGGAGGAAATAACTGTGTCATTCCATCTCAAGTTTCCCGGTTTGGATTGTCTCGATAAACGATCGGTTTGTATTTCTGTCGCAGATTAACCCATCAAAGATAAAGTACCGACGGACGACATGAAGAATAACGGAGCAGCTGTCTGTATGTTGTGTTCTCAGTCTGTTCCTCTGGTTCTCTCTGAGCGGGTGTCACTCCGCGGAGCTTTAAGACAGTTTCTGTCAGAGACAGCATCACATCCGGTGTCAACTTCAAAATAAAATCTACCTCAACCTTCACTGTACTGAGCAATATATAACTAAATATCCTGTTATTTTTATTGACCAAATTCCTCGATATTTATCGATACTGCGACAGTATTGTAAGACTGACTGTTGGTGCTTTAACAAAATATTAACAAATTAGGTTTTTGATAAATAACCATCAGTAATGTGGTTATAATGACTAAGAGGGTAAGGACCTGCTGGATAGCTGGTCTCATGATATCAGTATTGCTTCTTTTGTCCAGCCCTACCTTAATATGTTTGTTCTGGTCAAAATGTTTAAGTTTAACAGAGATTTTACAGCCTTTCAGCATCTTAGTTCTTAAATCAAAATAGTGTGATAGGATGCATAATTCGTCAATATGTAGATATAAATAAAGAGAAAAAAAATCTTTATTGGAAAAGAAAGAATAAAAAAATACATAATAAAAAATCTATTAAAAATATTTTTAATTCATTTATTTATTGACAGAGAAATATTCAAATGTACTAAAATGAGCTAAAATATGTATGAGGACAGAAAATAGTGTGAATTGGTGTAAAATATGAGCATATGACAGGAAGAAATTAATATTACTAGTGCATCATGTAGACATATACCGGAGATTTAAAAATGTTCATCAACAGTTTCACATAGGACCATATGTATTTGTACTTGTGTGTGTTCTGGTGTGTAAAAATCCTTTGTACAAACAAAACAGATTTTTTTTTTCACCTCATAAAAAATGCAGCAATTAATCATCCGTTCAAAGTTCTCTCCATCTACGGGCCTTCTCGGATCCACTTACAATGCTTTTATTTTGAAGGTCGCACCATTGTTTTGTCTTGATCATCGTCTTCCGTCACCACGCCTCTCTGCTCCTCCTCAACAAGTGCTGACATGCTCCTCGACAGGATGCTGCTGTTTCCCTTTCCCTCTCTCTCACCTCTCTGTGTTTTTGTCTCTCTTTTTTCTCTGCTGTTTTTATTTTTATTCCTGCAGCATTATATAACAAAAACTTATATGAACTCTGTAGTAGTGGTGTGTTTGTTATTTCCATGTCTGTACGTATCAGCGCAGGCCAGAACACTTTATTATCAAACTGTCCATCAAGGGCTGAACCATGTAACAGTCAGTGCTCCTCACATCCTGTATTTTCCCTCCTTTAACTCTTTATCTCTCATCTCACGACAAAAGACACTTCCTCATCATGTGATAACTCCACACAAGAATCAACAAAACAAAACATCCCCCCACCTACACACACACACAAACACAGACACACTGCCCCCTATCCTCACCCCCCAGCTGGCTTTCCCCTAATTTCCTCCTCAGCTTGACACATCTGCAGCAGCTGTAAACCAACACAATGTGCTCTTGTGTGTGTGTGTGTGTGTGTGTGTGTGTGTGTGTGTGTGTGTGTGTGTGTGTGGATCTGAGCTGAGCGGATCTGTTTGTTGTAACACATTCACTCTAAGTGCAGCGAGAGTGTTGAAACCATTACAACCTGTAATCACTTCTGACAGTTGTGATTTAGTTTTGCATGTGAGTCATGCACAGGAGGATAAACCTCCATTGTTTCTGCTGCAGAGGCCTCTTGGCTGAGTGTGTTCACCACGGTGGATTATTTATTTTGTCTTGAGGGTTTGTTGTTGCATTATATTTTCATAAAATTACTGAGTAAAGTACGGACGGTGATTCAGGACCTCCCAGCTTTACGGTGGGGTGTTGTGTTTTATGTGAGGGATAATGTAGAGTGAGCAGGCCATTATTGTGAAATAAATCCCGACATGATGATGCAATAATGACCTGCTCACTGTGCATTAGCCTACTTTTCATGTTTACTTGCTGAAAAAAAAACCTATATATGTGTCTCTCTCACATTTATGTAACACAAAACATTATTTTTAAATTGATTTTATGATTTTATTTTGCAATAGTGACCTGCTCACTGTACAGTATCCTGGAAAAAAAATCATCCCATCAGGCTCCTTAAGAAATATTTATGGCCAGGCAGCTAAACAACCCTGGTTGGAACTCCGTGAACTAGTTTTGGTATATTTTTAATGTCAAAGGTCAACTTGGAATTTTAAAATGCACATATTCTTTTGCATATAAAGAAATGTTGCTTCACCCCTCCTGTTCTTTCTGCATCTGAGACGATTACCTTTAAAGTAATTTTTTCCACTTTATGCAAGCAAACACATGCATACACTCTACGAAAATAACATATTTTAGAATATACAGTGACCAAGTCATTATTGTGAAATAAACCCCGACAAGGTGATGCAGGACACCAACAGGAAATGAAGCGACCTTTAATCATCCTACCAAAATAAATAAATAATTGGACACAAAATGTTAATTTTAGAATGAGTTTAGTGATTTTAGATGATTTTATTGTTCCTCCACAGTCTATGATCAGACCTGTGTCCATAGCAACAGTTTGTTCTTCATAGCAACAGTCTGTTATACAGAAATAACAGAACTTTGAATGCTGCAATTGACCAATCAGAATTGAGTATTTAACAAAGCTATGTGATAATTTGCAATAACGACCTGCTCACTGTACATTATTCCGCTTATTGCATAGCTGCTTACCAAAGAAATCGATAAATTGACACAATTATTTTATTGCTCCTCCAGAACTGTGTTCATAGCAGCAGTCTGTTCTTCATAGCTACAGTCTGGTACACAGAAATAACAGACCTTAGAATGCTGTGATTGACCAATCATAATCCGGTATTTTAACAGAGCCATGTAATAAGGTGTTTTGATTTTGGGGTGAACTGTCGCTTTAATATCAGCAGTAAGGAGTTAAACAAGTCGACTGCAGACTATTTGGGCTTCACAGGGGAGCACTTCATTAAAGTGCACATAAAGATTGTGCATTTTAAGAAGTACATTTAATCCAGTCCAGTGAGCACATTTGTTGTAGCTGCACAGATGTTGTGGTGCCACACGACTGTTATCCAGCAGATTGTCTTGCATTATTAAAAAGCGCTAGAAAAAATAAAACTATTTTAATGAGAAAACTTCTTAAGCATCAACTTTACAATGAATATTCAATTCTCCCTGCTCTAGTTTGCACATGTGCTCCACTGAAAAGGATTTTATTTTTGCAGACATTAATGAGAACAGAGCTCCATCTGCCCGGTAAAATAAAATGTTTTCTCTGTCACATTTTTGCCATTATGCATGATTTTGTTAGTCAGTAAGACTAATTTTTTTGTCCTGGATGTCATCATGTCCAACAGTGGACTGATTCAAAAATGATTAGCAATGCAGATTTGTTTCCACCTTCAGAAAAACACCAAACACGTCTGTGTGTGTTTATCACGGTAATGGATATACAACCAGAGTTTCTTTGAAATGCAAACGGACTCTCTGCATTTAAATCTTCAATAGAAATCCTTTTGATGACATTTAGGATAGATTTCCTAAACCCAAACATTTGAAAGTATAATCCAGGATTAGTGAATGTTTTGTTAGCACTGGAATCCATTTATGACAGATCGTTTAATCCAAATATTCAGTCAGCCATTAAACTGTCTGCACACTTGATGCATTCAGAGGCACATTTTAAAAGGCACCTCTAAGAATCTGTCTGTAGCTACTTATGTGCATCTCTTTTTACTTTAATTTGCTTATTTTTAATCTCACTTTGACACTTCTTGTTGTTCAGGCTGCAACACACCTGCTCGTAACAGTGATTTTTAATGAGAGAAACCTGCAGTAAAAGTTGTAAGTCAAAACAGCAGTCTAATTGTTTGAGCCTTTACACCCAGAGCACCCTGCATAACATTAGCATCCCAAATGACTTCAGACACCCCCGTCATGTCGACCCCTGACCCTCAGATCATTGTTTCCTGACACACCCCTCAGCTGCAGGGCATGAGACAGTGGCGGCTCAGCCGAGCTGCGGGGTCGGAGGCTGTTTAATCGGCTGGAAATGGCAGCTTGTCTCGAGACCCCCCAACCCCACCTCCTCCTGCAGCAGATTGGTGCACACTCCTTTGTTTGTGGAGGTGGCGGGGGGGTGGGTCCCTTCTCAGGTACATGCCCGGGCGAACATCCTCTGCCAGCTTTGACGCAGACAGACAGACAGACTTTGTGTGACATGTGGTCAACAGTTATCTTGTAGAAACTAGATAATGAAAGATAATGTGAGTCTGAATCCTGTTTGGGTGCTTTTGTTATATAATTGCATCTTTTTATTGTGAATACCATCAATTACTTATAATAATAAGTCAAAAGATTATTAGATCCATAAATTAAAGTTGATGCTACTTTAAAATGTATTGATTGTGGCTTTGGATGGAAAAAATGAACTTTTGGGAACTAAGTAAACTGTTCTCCAACTATACAGAAGCAAGACTGATTTAAGAAAATTACATTAGTTTTGAATAAATAAGTCATCTACAGAAGGAGGAATCTCAAATGTGCCACTGCGACATTGCTCGTAAATGTGTACACTGGTTTGCTTGCATGGCCTCTGGTCTGGACGCGGTGTTGCTCCTCATCAACTGCAGTAAACCAGCTGAGTTTGGTGGTAAAACGGATCTGAATTATTCGTTGTCGTAAGCTCTTGCTTCATAACTTTCAACTTTGAGTGCAAAACTTTCACCAAAAATCTGAGGATGCTTTCATTTCGTGTTGCTAGCAAATGACCGTGGTATAAGCAGGATAATAAACTTGTAGGAGTGCATAAAACAGTTTGAGGTTATTTTGTGGAGGCAAGAACTTCGTGTTGGGTGGTTCTTTGTCTTCACGTTGTGCCTTCAAAGCATTTAATGCACACCTACTCGTTGATGATCCCTTTGAAACGTTATAACCATCATACATACTCACAGATACTTCCACGCATCCTTTACATTGTCATAGATGTTGAGCAACACATCCACTAGAGGTGTGACGGCCAAGGTCACTCAGAGTAACAGCCAGAAGTGGTAATATTGTTCACACACTTATTTTGAGTATAGTTCTACTTTGTTGACCTCTTTTTTAGGCCTAGTTATTGAGTTCTTGGTATTTTCCAACTAACTCCTGCACTCTTCATTACCTCACTGCATGCTTGACAAGAGGGCACCGCTCAGAGTCCAAAGTTCATCCACAGAAGAAGAGCAAGTCAAGGGCTTTAACAGCAGCAAACATGGCGACGCTGGAGGAGTTTGCAATAGTGTTCCTCTTGAGAAATGAGGCAAAAGTAGAGGCAGTGTTGCAGACGATGGTTTAATACGTTATGAGCGTGACATGTGGACTTCATGAACACGTGTCCTGTGACTGTGACTGACTTGAAGTATTGGACACACTGAGCACCACGACGTTGGGACTGCTTTTGAGCATAACTAACGTGCATTAACGTGCACAAAAATGGACAAAATGAACGCAGATTATGGACAGAAGGCTCCGTCCATATCCATATTCATATCTAACATTAAGCATAAATGAGTATTTAGTGCCGTAAAGCAATACATTACAACTGGATACGTCAACCAAAGTTACATAGTGTGAGAACAGACTTACAGGGCACAGAGTGGGCTGACAGAGGCATCATTCTCCCTGTTATAAGTCAGTGTAGCATCAAAATGTTTCTGAAAATCTGATTTTATTTTGTAAAATAGTTTTGCTCCTCTTGCATTGGTAAAAAAAAAAACACCTGCTGATGCCAATCCATGACTGATGCCACCTGTGCTGATGTCACCTGCCAGGTTTTTGGTTGCTGTGTGTGTGTGTGTGTGTTGGGGGTTTACACACATTGTAACATGAGCGCAGTCATGCAACTAGAGAGACATGACGGCACCAGATAAGGTGAACACACAGATCTCTGACCCTGTTTCTGTGTTCAACTGCACATACACAAGCATGCACACACACCCACACACACACACACACACACACACACACACACACACACACACACACACACACACACACACACACACTCTGTGCTCCCCTCTCTCTGACAGGTCATCTATACCTCTGAAGCTGTGATAAGCATGTAAATGAGATCTGTCGCCTTGTGTCCCATTTCTGCAGTAAAACCAGGTCAATTTTGTCCCCCTCTCTCTCAGCCCTTCAGTCAAGTGGCCATAATATCAGAAAAATGGAAATTTGTCTCCCCCAGTGTTTGTAATGACGAGTCATCAACACCTCCAAAAGTTCCCCTCAATATTATGATGACTCACCAACATTCATTGGTCAAAACTGAAGACACATTGTCAAAACTCTTCACACAGCCAGCAAAACAAAGGTCTATGTGGAGCTAAATGCGAATTTTTTTTTTTAAATTTTCACTTCAGTGACCACATTTTGTAAAATCCATGAACTCTTCTCATTCAGACTCCACCACCTGCAGAACACAGTATTTGTGCAGCATGTTTTTCAAATGCTAACACACTGTATTCACACATTCAAAACAGAATGATGGCGAATACTGAAATATATATAGATATATAGAAGATATTGGCAGACTATTTACAATAAAATGAAATAATATACATAGCTGTTTGCAATCCCAGTTCTGCAGGCATCTTAATGAACAGACAAAAAAGGATGATAGTACACAGAACAATAGTGATGTAATTATACCAATTTTCATTTCCAATATTGCAATTTTTTTTTACATTGGCTTACACACTTAATTTTAAAATAACACACAGTGAAACCTGACACTCAGGGAGCAAAACCTCAGCCCAGATCTGCACAACCATAAACACATTTTCAGCCTCGCTTTTTGCAAAATACTGCACACAGTGGACTTTCAGTCCAATATGCAACCTGTGGAAATGCACGGATGTATTTACAATGTGAGAAAGGATAAATAATACATATTTTCATCAGTGTGTAGTACAGTGTTTCAGATTGAGCAAAGCAGCGTATCAGTGGTTCAAGTGAAACGTGTGTGTGTCGCATGGTGACAAAGTTGGGTTTTTATAAATTATTGTGCAGTTTCCAATGAAGCGTTTCATTTTGCAAATGCTCTGAGGTGCTCTGCTGCTTGTGTGTGTGGTTTTATGAATTGTGTGTAGTTTTGTGATCAAATGACTCATTTCAAAACCTTCAAACATCATGCTTACAGTTTTTACGATTGCTTACACACTAAAAGTAAAACTAACACGCTTTTAGTGAAACCTGACGTTCAAGGGATAAAACTTCAACTTGCAAAACACTACACACAGTGTTTTTCAAATCACCAAACACACTTCTCTACATTAGACACAAAAATCTAACACAGTATCACTTCTTTGCTCTTTCAAAACACTGCCTTTCAAAATACAACACCTATAATCAATTGATTTACAGTTTTTTATGATTGCTTGAGCATGATTTTGAAAACAGGGCTCATTTTGTCAAAACACTACACACAATGTACACAACCACACACACAAGTAGCAGAACACCTCCTTTCCAAAAAGCCCAACTTTGTCACCATACGACACACACTCCTCATGTGATCTCATCGTGACAAAGTTGGGTTTTTACTAATTTTTGTATAGTTTTGAAGTGTTTCATTTTGCAAAAGATCCGAGTTGTTCTGCTACTTGTGTGTGTGTGTGTGTGTGTGTGTGTGTGTATTTGGGTGCGCTGTGTGTAGTGGTGCCATGATATTAGATGTCTGTGTCTAATGAAGAGAAGTGTGTTTAGTGATTTGAAAAACACCGTGTTTAGTGTTTAGCAAGAAGTGAGAATGAGTGAGAATGTGCTTGTAGTTGTGCAGATCTGGCTGGAGGTTTTGCTCTTTGAGTGTCAGGTTTCACTAACTGTGTGTTTTTTTTTATTTAGTGTGCAAGCAATTATAAAAAAAACCTGTAACTGTTTGGCCCAGATGCATTTTGGTAATGCAGACTGTATGAAGAAAACCAAACTGTAAATGTGGAACAGTAACAGTCAACCGACCAGATGTGTGTGCAGCTCTCTTTGTTCATGAGGCTGACCTTTGACCTCTGACCTAAAGCTGCTGTCATGACTCTACCGAGTCAAATATCTCCTGCTTTTAGGGGCTGTTTAATAGCTGACCGCGCTGCTACTTTTCACTCTGGTTAGTTAATCTTACCACCACTAAAACCATCCCTGCACCTACATCACTCCTCTCATCACATGAAAACCTTGTGACTTGCGTCCAACTTTAACTGCAGGGGTTATTATCTCCTCTGTGGTTTGAGGAAAACAGTGGTTGGGTCTTCTCAAAACTAATTAAAGAAACTGAGAAATGTGTGGTTGTAGGCTCAAAACTGACTGGGCCACTTTGTTTTTCTTGGTTCCCTAAAAGTTGACCTTTTCAAAATAAAAATGTCCCAATCCACCAACAGTGGAAATCAGTTTGATGACAGCGGCACGTTCAGGCGTTAGAAGTTTATTCTTTAATTCTACGGTATTAAACATCACTAAACCTCCCACCTGCTCTTTTCCTCACAGTGGAAAGGTCAGGGCTGACCGAGGCAAAACCTCAAAGGTTCAAACGTCTCTCTGCAGATGAATCTGGTAGCAGGTGGAAGACATGATGAGAACCTTACAGGACAGAGACGTCCTCTGACATGGAGGAGAAATCCCCGCCAGTGTGTGTGTGTGTGTGTGTGTGTGTGTGTGGCTGATATTTGTCCTGCAGTAACCAAAACAGAAGGCCTCAGCATGTGTCCTCACAACTGAAAGCTGAGCCAGTGTTTGGGTTGCTACAATGACATCATCCGTTTCACCCTCACCTCCTCCACAGACCAGCCCGCTCCCTCCATCCAGGGTCCTTGTTTGCAAACTTTTGGAAATTCTGTCTGATTAATCTTTGTCCAGAGCTCTGAAATTACGATTTAGGTGGTATCAAAAAGTCTGCATTGTTGTCTAAAACAGATCCAGATGCAGATCTGTTTTTTAATCAAAACAGATTTTGAGGATTGTGGTGTCACAGAGGAGATCTGAGCTCCGGCTGTTTTCTTGTTTTCAGTAGAATGACGGTCAGAGGAGATGATTAACTCCAGTCAGACATGTCTTCACTCACTGCTTGGAACCCTGAATTGATGTTGTTTCTTCCTCTTCCTCTTCCTTTTCTTCATCTTCTTCTTCTTCCTCTTTCTCTTCTTCTTCTTCTCACCACAAATGTGAAAAGTTAATATTTTGTAAATGGCTGCACGATTCAGTCAATGCATGAATTTTTCTCATGGTCAATTAAAGTGGCTGTGGCTTATTACAATAAATCTACTTTTCTAGGTTTTGCATTTAGTGATTTATCAACTCTTATTAGCCATTTTGTCACAGTTGTTTTTAGTTATTTTATGATTTTACTTGTCTGTCTTTTCCTCTCCTCATGTTTGAAAAACAACACAAAAGTGCCCTCTGTTATAGAGAATGCATCTCGCCAGGTTTTCAGTTATCTGTTTGTGCCCGCACCAAAAGTGGTGCAGCCAATCAGCGTCCATGGAGGGACTGCTGGCCGCTGCAGGCGTGGTTTTAGGTGCGAAAAACAACCGTGATAGCATCAGTTATATCAGAACAAGAGCACACCTACCAAGGGTTTTTGAAAGTGCCCGGCCTTCTCCAAACATTTTCTAATGATGACTTCTCAGATGGTTCTGTGTTACAGGTCAAAAGAGATTAATAAACATGCTTTAGTGCAAAATATTGCACTTGCAGGTTGCTGCGTTTGCTGGAGTGATTTGCATCCTTCCTTCTTATCTTTGCACACAAATCTTCAAATACACACACACACACACACACACACACACACACACACACACACAGTCGAATGGTTTCATTATGTGTCTTTTGTCTTGTGTATTTTCAGTTCTCCTGTTATTCAAAACCAACAGCTTATCTCTCCTTTCTCTAGTATCTTCATTTGTTTACCATCTTTCCCTCCCTCTCTTTTCTCACCTGCATTTCACAAATTAGCTCCCACTGTTGTTGTGATAATTATCCGCTAAAGAGGCACCGCAGGAGGTGCAGCAGAGACGGCGGAGGGCAAACCTCTCACCTCTGTCATCAGGTGATGTCAGAGCTGCAGCAGAAGAAGCCTGATGGCAAAGCTACCTGTTAACAGGTGAAGGTAAAGCAATCCAAAGCTCACTGTTACCTTATCAGATGTACGCTGTAATTTTAGCAGGCTGCTGATGGGACGATAAAGATGCTTTGTGTCGGGTGTTTTAGCAACCAGTGATAAAATGAAAAGAAGCTGCTGCTGGTTTCAAAATTACACCTAACATTTTCTCTGCCACACAAATGTGGCGAACAGCTCTATGCTTTATCTCATCTTTAGTTTAATGCACTTAAAAATTCAACAAGACAATATTTATTTATGCATTTATGAGCTTTGTTCGTTGTCGTCATGTATGCTAACTTTTTCAACTGAATGTACTGCAGATTTTTGTTGTGAGAAGTAAACACATATTTTAACAAAAAGTGTCAGATATCTTTGCCAAAATAAATATAAAAGTTGGAATTTCCTTGATAATTTTAAGTAAAGTTAAGTTTAGTTTAAATTTATTTACTTCCCTACATCCGCGGTAGAAGTGCATGAATATAGCTTCCGGGTCTGAAGAGTGAAACCAAAGCGAAAGTGTCTTAAAGGGATAGTTCACCGAAAAATGAAAATTCAGTCATTATCTACTCACACTCAAGTCGACATGACTTGTAGGCATCATTTATCATTTATTAAGTTTGTTTACTGTTAAATTGTATTACTTGTTGAGCACAGTGAGAGAATATTTAAATATAAGGTCAAGGAATATTGTTGAATATTTTGTATGACTTGACCTCTGAGCTTTATTTTGTCATCCTTTGCAGTTTCCGTTGACCTGTAACAAATTAACAGGAAGTGGAATTTTACTGTGAAAGGTTCTGTTAAGTGAATAAACGAGTGACAACAGAGCAACAGGGGAAACAAGACAACTGAAAAGAAAACCTAAAATGCCTCCATGCTGCTTGTCTGATGTAATCCAAGTCTCCTAAAGTCCCAGCATGCCTTTTGCACCCCATCACACCACACACACAGTTCAGACAGTGTGCACATGTGTTCACGTGACTCCAAGCCAAGGATCTACAGTGAAGATTCAGGATAAAAACATGGTGTAAATAACATTTTGTAGTCAACTTTAGGAGACCTGGATTACACCAGACGAGCAGTATGGAGTCATTTTCTGTTTTTATTCTGTTGTTTTTTTATGTTTGAAAACTGGTCACCATTCACTTACAGTGTCTGGGTGATTCTGCAACAACGTTTTCCTGTGACACTCCAGCAGTGTTTTGTGGACTAAAACTCATGAGGGTGAGTAGATAATGACTGGGTGAACTATCCCTTTAAACCTGCATTCTTTCCCATGTCCAGCAGGGGGCGGCTCCACTAATTACAAAAAGAAGTCTGACTGAATAGAAGTTAATGAGAAAAAAGTCTGACTCACCGGATGCACTCTGCAGCTATAAGTCCTACCATCAACAGCGTCCGCTATCTATGTTTTCCAAGTCCCCGGGAGACAAGAACCTTCTTGTTGGAACCTTGCAAACTTTTTGTTAGTGTCATTAAATATACTGGAGATCATACAGCGACCTGGTCCCCAGGTGAAACTGCTTTAATGTGATATATATTGTGTATAGTGTCTGTGCCCAGCGGTCCACTGCCTCATAATCCATTATGTATATTATTGTATATTATTCTGGTGTAGGCCGATAAAATTAATCACACCACTGTTATTCTTGTATTTTGAGTCGAACTGCTGTTGAATAGTTTCTATTTTATTTAGATTTTATTTTGTTTTTATATATCTCAAGTTATTTTTTTTAAACTGTTCTGTTTGTTCTTCTTCCAGCTTTCGCTCTGCTGCAACATCTGAATTTCCACTCTAGAGATCAGTAAGGGCTTCTCTTATCTTATTTCATCTTTTTTTTAATCTGTAATAACAAAGTTTGAAAGAAAATCAAATATTAATATCTAAGCAGATGACCTAATGTCACTTTGTAGGAGAAGTAAAAGACTACACAATGATGCAAATAACAACACTTAACCAAATTGTGCAGCTGACATGCATTATCTTAAAGCTTTAATTTAATTAATAAAGGAAAAGTGCAATTCCCCCCTTCTTTACAGAATCAGAAACATCTAAACCTTCCAGCCGACTTGTCTGACAGCTCAGTGCTGCTTCACAGAGACAGAAAGAAAGAAAGAAAACAATGGGCAGAAAGCGACGGATAGAAATTGAGAAAACAAACCCATTGTTGTGTTGAGAGGAAGAAGAAATGTGAGCAGACTGATGGACGGTTTATGAGGAGGGAGAGAAGGTGTCAGGCTTCTGAAGAGCAGCACCATTACCTCATCCATGTGCAGCTCAAACAGAGTAGGACAGATGGACCTGGTGTGTGTGTGTGTGTGTGTGTGTGTGTGTGTGTGTGTGTGTGTGTGTGTGTGTGTGTGTGCATGAGTGTGTGCACTGCTGTGCCATGCTCAGTCTCTGACAGCTCACCAAATCCCTGTTATGATAAGTCGAGTCAACACAGTGGAGGAATGTGCATCTGCAGCACATCAAGTCTGTTCACACATGACTTCATTTCTCCTGCAGGAAAGATGTGACCTTTTTATTCATTTACATGAAGATATATATTCACAAATATATCTCAGTATTTTAAAAAATATTTGCGTCTGTGTTTAATGATGTGATTCAGGGCTGTCATGATTATCGTGCCCAGAAGAATTCATGATGACGATATTATCGTGATATCTATAGACACTTTGTCTCTTTTTGGCAAATTAATTACAGTAAAAGTACCAGTGTAGGAGTTGGTCTCACCTGTTAAACTCAGCAAAACACTCCAATCATGTGTGAGATAGGGCTGAACGATTTTGAAGAAATATGGAATTGCGATAATTTTGACTGATACTGCAATTGCAATATGATTTGCGATATCAGAGATAATGATAATTTTACATCATTATACTCATTTTGATTGAAAAACATTAAAATGACTATCATGTGATTTTTTTTTACAGGAATCTGTACCAGATGAAGATGTTTTTAAAGCCTGTAGAATCTGATTTGTAGTCCAGGACACCTCTGCCTCATTAATTTGAAAGATTTTTAGACACATTTTGCCTTTAACAAATATTCCACCTCCTGCGATTTGAAAATGGCAGAAAGCCTTGTTGTGATATGGATAAAATTTCAATTAATTGTGCAGCCTTAGTGTCAGAACCTAAAAGATACCTGAGGTGATATCTGCCGATAAAAATGGAGCAGTGTAAGGAATGAAGAAGAAGAGAGAGAAGAAGAGGAGGAGGAAGATGAGCAGATATTTCTCATGAAATCTGTGTGGCTTTAGTTGACCATGTACTCAGTCATATTTATGCACATTACATCCCCAGAAAGACAAAACATTTTCTTACTGCAGCGTTTCTCATTTTACGTATCAGTGTAAGAACTGTGAGTTTTGTGGATGATATATTCTGATATAATGATTATGTCAATGCTTTATATATGTATATATATATGTATATATGTATATATATATATATGTATATATATATATATATGTAAATTCACAGTAGAGAAACAAGAAAAAGGGATATTCTGGGTCCAGACCTTTGAATCCACCCACTCCACTCAATATGGAAATGAAGTTTAACAAGTTGACAGTTAAGTCTCATATCAGGTTGGAAAAGGGAACCACGTTTGAAACAGTTTTTTCTTTCTTTTTTCTTTGTTTTTTATTTGAATATGTCACATGGCCTCATGAGACCAAAACAAACATGGCAATGTTTTAAAATGATCACACTGGTGTTGAAACTGGTGCTCTGAGAGATGTTCATATGACAGCTGTGTCATTTTGGTGGAAACAATCGGTTTTGAGAAGAGAAAACAGTTTTGAGCGCAGAGCTTCATTATGCAAGAGATTTGTGGGGTTTTGATGACGAAGTGGTTGTTGAAACAGTTTGAGAAAACTCTAACATGACATCAATCACACGTCCAGATTTTCCCAGGAGACTCTTGTTTTTCATTGCCCTCTCCCTGTTTTCTCCCAGGATCGCAATTCTCCTGTATTACCCCAGATTTCTGACAGAGCTTCAGCTTTTTTTTTCCTTCTTATTAATTATCACATCCTGTTTCTGACACTGTTAAACATGTATAAACCCTATAAGACTATAAAAGTCTGCTGTTTCCAGACGGACAAGAATACAGACGTCCTAGCAAGAACATCTCCTGCACCAATTTTCTTTCTGAAGAATAAATGAATGAAAGAAAACTGATGAATATTAGTTTATTCCAGACAATTGTGGAAGCTCACACTAGCAAGATGAATTAGTCTGTATTCTTCCATGAAAATTAAAAGAGAATTTAAAATTATTCAACGTTAAAAAGTTGCTTTGTTTCATTATTTTATTTTCATTCTTTGAAAGTCATCAGAATGCAGTAAACTAAATTTCTGCAACTCAGTTTTTTTTGTATCAACGCATGATTGAACATTGATGGTAATAAATTAAAATATATTCCGTTATTACTGTACGATGAATAAGACGGACTGGAAAAGTTTTCAACTTCTTCTTATCCCTTTTGAACATTAGTTGCACAGTTGTTACTTACATTTTGCTGATGATCTCATTTTTTGTTTTTATTGCTTATATATTTTACCTTTGTTTTGTGTAATTTTAACATGTTCAGTAAAATATGTATGTGATGTTAGTAAAAGTAACCCTTTTGCAGGTTGGATATGATATTTTGACAACCAACAAGGTCTGTCAGGTGAACGCGCCACAGATCAGGTGCTGATCACATTGATGAGAAGATGACCACATGACCTCACACTAAGCAGCATCTCGTACCTCTTGCATGAGGTCAGGAAGTTCAACCTGCCTCAGAAGGTGCCGATCCAGTTCTCCTCTGCAGTAATCCAGTCTGTTCTGGGTTCAGTCGTCACTGAGGGGTTTGGATCGGCCACCAAACAGGACAGGAACAGACCAACAAACATTCAGGACTGCAGAGAAAATCACTGGTCTCAACCTGCCTTCCATCCAGGACTTTAACACAGCCAGAGTCTCTCACCTCTAGTGGGCGCTACAGAGCACAAAACAACCAGACACAACAACAGTTTCTACAGTTCACATGCAGCCTCCTATTTTTAATATGTTAATATAATTGTGTCACTGTCAAAATAAATCCTGCACATAATCATCTACTCCATGTATATCCATTCAATATGCATTTCTTTGCACCATTTGTAGTTTTTATTTAGAGTTTTTATTTATGCTGTTGTTGATTGATGCATTTTTCACTTGCTTGTGTACATAATAGTGTCTACTCTTTAATTTTACTTGTTCAGCTTCTTGTTTTTGGCTGTTATTTTAATTCCTGTGTGTGCACACCTCACAAAAATAGAAATGCAACGCTTTTGTTTTGGCTCCCATTTTTCATCAGTTAAAGAAAAAGATCTAAGACTTCTTTTGTACACATAAAAAAGTTTATTTCTTGCAAATTTTGTTCATAAATGTGTTTAAATCCGTGTTAGTGAGCAATTTGTCGAGATAATGCATGCACCGGATAGGGATGTCATATAAAGGGATAATTGCACAGGTGTGTCTTGGACTGGCGACAATAAAAGGACACTATTTCACAGAGGGCTACAGTTAACATTTTTTTCCCAGGAGGAAAAAAGATCATGACCTGCGTTACTCTGCCTCTGACTGGCTGGCACTAGTTGGAACATTTGGTTGGCTTGGTTAGGTTCAGGCATGAGGAGTGATTGCCAGCCGGGGGAAAAATGTTTATTTCATTTAAATTCAACTCCTGAAAAATGTGAGCAAAAACAAGTATACAAGTATACATTCAGAGCTAATTTTATATTCTAATTGTAGATTATTGTCGTGTTCTGATGTCTCAGTAACTCACAGGAAACTCTGTGTGGTCACGTGCGCCTGTTATTGTTTATATCTTATATGTTCATTAGGAGGATCCAACTGATCATCAGCCAATCTGGTGAACCAGTTTTATCCTACTTTAGATTTTAAAGAATCCACATCATCTTTGGATCCACTTCTGGGATTTCAGATAAATGTGCAAAGGTCACAGCCATGATATTCCGTTGTGTCTCACTGAGAAATTATGTGTGACATAAGTGCAAATACATAATAATGATTTTGTCCAAACCGGACACAAGTGGTGGAAAAAAGTTTGGTATTTCCCAGATTTCTTAGAGGAAAGTTGGTGACTTTACTTCATAGTTCAGCTGTGAATTCTGCCCAGAGACACTGTGTGCAGTCACTGCCGTGTAAACCCCCGAGCGCTGGTTGTTAGTATCAACAAGAGAAACCATCGTCACTTTCCTCTCTCCGTGATCAGAGCCTCAGGGGTTCTCATGTTATCCCCGGGGAGCCTGTTGTTTGGCTTTCACAACAATGAGCTCATCGCTGAGTTCCCCTCTGCATCCAGCCAACCTCCAGCTGAAAGATCCAGGACTCTGCACCGGGCCGCCGTTCCAAACCAGCGAGTGTGGAGCCCCGAGATAATGAAACCATCGTTAATCTAGCGTACTGACCTCTATCACAGGCTGACATAACGAATCACAATTAATAAATCAGCAGCACAACAATGTGAATGCTTCAGTAAAGAGTTTTTAAGAAGCTGGTCAGATGAACTGAGATATGTGTCCTCTCAACAAAGTGTGAGTGTGTGTGACTTATATAGTGAGTGTTAATAAGGACTAAACTTATAAAATATAATGATCGAGTCATTACATATTAGTAACTATGCTGTTCTGCTCTCCATCTGGGTCATGTAATGGAAAAATCTGTATTTAAGTTATTTTGGGGAGGTACAGGGAAAAAGAAGGGCTGTGATAAGGGTTGTTTTGTATTTCCTGTGCACCCCCATAAAACTAGACTTTACACAGCTGCAGCAGAGAAGAATATTTAAAGAATATATAAAAAAAACAATTCCATACCAAATGCAATAACCTGCTAAACTTGCTAACATGATTCAGACTGGAGCCTGTTATTGTTCTCTGCACTGTGCATGTTCTGTGTGCTGTAATTTAATGTGATGGATTTTTTTTAAAACCAACCTGTGAAGCCGGAAGCAATTTTTTTTTTTAAATAGTCATTCATTCATTCTTTCATTCATACTGTTACATTAGTGAAATACTATTCAGCTACAAGTAAAAACACTGGTGTTCAAAAAAATGCAAAGTATTCTTCAAAAACTAGTCAGACTATTACGCTGTGGTTACTTTTAACCACTGATGTTTGATATATAAACTTTATCAGGGAGCCACATTCAGATTGAGATCTCATTTACAAGTGAGACCTGAGTACAGAGAAAAAAAAAACAGGATAAAATAAGAAAAGATGAATAAAAGTAGAGTAACAAAAGTATAAAAATAACAAAAAACAAAGATTTAAATATACATTTTACAAATATGCAAAGCTGTCTTTCCAGGAATGCTATTTACTGTGAGCACATTTACAGTCATCCAGCCCTGAGAACAGGTATTATGAATAAAATCTCAGAGGCACAGTAGAGGTGATAAATAAGGTAGTATTTTTTGGATTAGTCCTTTAATGCATCATCAATTGCAATCAATCAATCAACTGTAGAGGGCTTTCTTCAGCCTATTACCCCCAGTTCCTGCTGACGCTTTTTATTTTGCTTTTTTTCTGCGACTGTATGTGACGGTTCTCGTCGGGTCATTCGCAATCAGATCATTTTTTGGCTACAAAAATGCAGATGCAAGGTTTGGATATTAATTCAAATTGCACTTGAAAATTTACCCATAAAAGTACAAGTTCCCCCAAATAGACTTAATCAGAGTGGTTGTAATTAGTTACTTCCACCTCTGCAAAACACCACAGTGTGATATAACCTGGGAGGATTTGACCTCACATGACACTGCACAGCATTGTGCTATATCATGCAGTACAGTATGCAGTGTCATGTGAGGACACACGATACAATGTCATGTGAGGTTATTTAACCCACTGTGACATAAAGCAACAAAACATTACATAACTCAACCTGGTTTGTGTTCATATCACAAGTGTTCAGGTCAAGTCAAGTCACTTAACTGGATCCGTTTTCATGAACTCAGCAATGTGTCCTGTTCTGTGCGTCAGGTTTGATAAGAACACTTTTGGTATTTTTGTGGTCAGACTCACCTGAGGACTGACCTCATGTACATGTTATGATGGTGGAGGACGCCGGAGCACAAGGAGGACATACATCTCCACACAGAGAGGCCCCACCCACGCCAGGACTTGAACCCATGACCTTGTCGTTGTGAGGCGACAGTGCTAACCGCTGCTCAACTGCGCTAAAATCTAAATTGTGGTGTGCTGAATGGAACCCTGTTTCCCTCTGTGACATCAGTGTTAACAGTGTAACTGATGCTGCTGCTGTCTGTGTCCCTCTCCACCTGTCTCCACCTGTCTCCGTCTTTAATTTGGCAGCTGCTCTCCTCTGTGTGTGTGTGTGTGTGTGTGTGTGTGTGTGTGTGTGTGTGTCGGTGATATGAAGGCACACACACTCAGCTCAGGTTGCACGATCTTATCAAGTGATTAACAAATCCTGCATGGTCATTACTGTGTGTGTCTGTGTGTGTGTGTGCTGCCTAACAACAGTGAAGCTGTTTGTTTTGACTGTCCACTGAAACTGGGCCACGGGATAGTCTGTCATCTGTGTGTGTGTGTGTGTGTGTGTGTGTGTGTGTGTGTGTGTGTGTGTGTGTGTGTGTGTGTGTGTGTGGACAGAGTAAGCATGTTACAGTATGTTTATGTGAATTAGAGAGAACTTGGTATTTTAAAGCTGCAGAGGCAGAAATACAGCAGCTTCTTTTATAACAAAACTTTTTTATTTTGTTCACTTCATTGCTAATCAATATTTTACTCCCCACATGACATCATCTTTATTTAGAATCCTCCAAACAGCCCGTGAAGGAGGACGGCTGATCACAACTATCTGCCTCAGTCGTGTCTGTTGCTGCCAAACAGGACAATCGGCCTGATCTCACCTGTGTGTTATTCTGTCCACAGTAATTAGACTCACCTGATCTAAACAGGTGTGTCATCGCACTGAAAGGTGAGAGAGTTTATTGAAATAAGCTTAGTCATGGTAAAAGTGGCTGATCCAGTTATCTTGAGTGTTATAATCTAACTACAATCTCTGTGTTTGTATTTATTGGAAGGATGCCGCAGATAAATGTCCTGAATTCAAATGAATGTTTAGTATTATGCAAACTACTACCAGCAAAGTCTGTCTAATAACAATAATAATAATGATCTAATCTATTTGAATATCTTTTATATAAGACTGCCCTGTACCTAAATGCAGCACTGTATGTTAAGCTCTGATGATGCATTTCACTGGTTTTTGCTATAGTTTTCTTTTTAATTGACTTAAAGCTAACTTTGAGAGAAAACATCAAATATTAAACATTTAAATTAAATTAAAAGTCCATAGGCCTCTCTCACAGCAGACATTTTGTAGGAAAAAAGACAGTAACTGGTAACAAGTAACCAGTGGTGGAAGAAGTATTCAGATCTTCTAATTAAGTTCTAAAGTAAAGGTAGTAATGCTACAGTGTAAAAATAATATTATACTGTAATAAAAAAAATAATACTCGTCACAAGTAAAAGCCCTGCGTTCAAACTCCATGACAACATAACAGCAGAAAAGTATTTTAAACAGCATCAAAATATACTTAAAGTACAGAGAGTGAAAGCACTCATCATGCAGAATGACTCATTTCAGATTAATGGATTAAAATTAGTGACACATGAATCTGTTTCATCACTTCAGTGTTGCAGTTGGTGAAGTTGGAGCTAATTTTAATCGCTTTACTGCTGGGTAGATTAGCCTATGTAATTTATTAGTGGATGAGCATTTTGTATCAACAGTGTAAATGCAGTCTCAGCTACACCTGTTAAATAAATGTAGCGGAGTAAAAAGTAAAATATTTACCTCCAAGCATAAACATAAAGTAGCATAAAATGGAAATACTCAAATAATGTACAAGTACCTAAAAAAATGCACTTGTTTGCTTGAGTAAATGTACATAGTTACATTCCAATTTAATTTAAATTTAACGTAATTTAATTTTGCAAAATTGAATTTAATTGAATTTAATGTAATCTAATTTATTTCCTTTAATAAACATTGTGTGCTACCCAAGTGCCTTTGGTGTGTAGTCCTTTATATTATTGTTTCACTGTTTATTTATGAATTTAGTTATTTGATTTATTATTTCCTGTTTTTATATTTAGGCATTTATTTATTTTTCCTGTTGTTGTCTTATTACATCTTATAATAATTTTATTTATATTTAATCTTATTATATTTGTTTTTGTTTATCAGAACTGAACATTGTTGAGTATTATTATGTGTATAAAGACTAAAAGATATCAATAAACTTAAAAAAGACACCGTTTCTCACCATAATGACTTACAGGATGTTTTTTAATCACATTGGTAGTAATGGGCTTCCATACACAGAGACTGCATTTGACGTGAAACAGACAGAGCAAAATTAGAAAATTAAAACAATGCATTCAGTTATTTCCCAACTGCATGAGTGTGTGTGTGTGTGTGTGTGTGTGTACACCTTTAAGAGTGTGGCGGCAGGATTTGGCCTCACCACCGCTGGGTTATCAGGTCAAGTTCGTTCGCTGGCCTTTGGCGCCCTCTCGCGGTCAGTACCGGAACTATATTCCTGTAAAACTTTAGCTATGTAACATAAATTGGTTTCGATTATGTGCGTCGTTGTTAACCAAATCTGTAAAACAGTTATTAAACCTCGACTTTGAGCGGCATTAGTAACTATTAGAAAGGTAGTTACGCGAAGATTTCCACTTGTAAGTCAAGAGCAGCGCTGTGTCTTTAAAACCACCAAGCGCGGGTCATTATTTGGCAGGAAGTTAGCCGCAGCCAACAGGAAGCCGAATAATGAGGACACACTGAGGTGCAGGAATTGGCAGAGAACTACGAGTCCAAACACTGCTCTTTACACTCGTTACAAGTCCTTCTGAAACAGGTAATATAAATAAACTGTGAGTTAAACGCGTGTGAACGGTTACTGCGGTGTTTAGCTGTGTGTCGTCGGTGTGTGAGGTGTGTTTCCATCGTGGGGGGGTTCAGCGCCTGCTATCAGACATGGCTCAGTGTGCTTACATTACTCCATTACATTACTCCACACCAGAGTCACACAAACACACCGACCTAACCGTGAACAGTGAGGTTAATGTGATGGACGTCCTGAACTGTGTGTGTGTATCATGGTGGCTGCTGTGACTCAGTCAGGTAACTTGTATTTACATCCTGAGTGCAGTTCTAATACGCTTACTGAAGCTTTGGAAACGCATGAAGGATTTATTCATTTGGGTTCTTGTGTTACACACACACACACACACACACACACACACACACACACACACACCTGGCTGTAACCTCACCTGTGATTATCTTTAACCTTGATCACTCCACTCACAGGCAGTGAAGAGGGGTGAGACCTGGTGGACCCCTCAGACAGGAGCAAAGTGATTCAGTTATGAATTATTATCGTTTTTGCGCAGGAATAGAAGAGTGCGCAAAGTCACATTTGTTGTGTGTAGCCAACAAATATTTAGGGTGTTTTTAGCAGGTAAATAACTAGATTTTTAATCAGATTTGAAGTTGATCTTCTGACATGTTTTTAAGACAAATAAAAGACTCTGCCTGGAATAATAATTTGTGTTACTACAAAGATTCAGTTACCTTATTAAAAAACTTCTCTGCCTTAAAGGTCCAGTTTGCTAGGGATGTATAATAAATCATTGGCCGATAATGGGAAAAGTATATTATTATTTATTAATCCAGTATTGAAATTATAGCTGGGGCTGCATGATATAGTAAAAAAAGTCATATAGTGTTTTGGACTTTAATTTTAAGTGCGATATGATTTGTGGTAGGGCTACACAATTTATCAAATCACAATATGGCTTTCTGCGATTTCCAATTTGCAGAAGGGTAAAGATGAAATGTGTGTCAAAAAACTTTTCAATTGGTGAATGTCATGAGGCAGAGATGTCCTGTCCTACAAATCAGATACCACTGTCTTGAAGAACTCTTTGTTTGGTAGATCTGCAAAAAAAAAATTCACACCGTAGTCATTTTAAAATGTTTTTCAATCAAAATAGGGCCAGAGTATCTCTGCAGCACTGTAGTGCCTCATCCAAATGCTGTTTTCTCGTACATTTTTCCTTTATCAAAAAATTGTGATTTCGTTCTGGTTCTGTGACTTGGATATTGCAGTTGGCCATACTCAGATTTTGATAATACTGGAATTAATTGTACACTCCTCACTATAGCCGATAAATATTGTCTCTGATAATATCTAATTTGACAGATTATGTCAACGCACTTAGTTCAAATTCTTAGACACAATGCTTTATAATGGCAGAAGTATATTTGAGGTTTTTTTTAATGAACTTTAGAAAAAAAAATAAGTGATCATTTCAGAACTGAGAACGGTTCTTTGTTTTTGTTGTAACACTGATGTCATTTAGACTTGGTTCAGTCAGAGCTGTGGAATATTAAATCATCCATCTTTGCTCAATACGTCTGAGCCTTTCTGAGTCTCAGGTGTTCATAAACTACAGGCTTGATGAACTTTTTAGAATAGAAGAATGTGAAATGGACACTGGACTTCAAGTTTCCACATTGCACATGTGTAAGTTGAATATAGCACCGATGCTCTGCTTCCAAACTGGCTGTAATGTCACTCTGTAATGCTTGGAGGTGTGTGTCTCAAACTCAGATATATGCTAACGCAGAGCAGGTGAATATGAAAACAGCCTTCTGTACATGTACCGTTCTGCACAGTGACGCTGAAACGTCCAAGTGAAAAGCACAGTTTGTTTTTTTTTTGCAATTTGTCAGTCTTACGTAAAGTAACTAATAGACTAATTCTTGACTCTTCATCTTCCTCACCACAGGAGGAACAGGCAGTCATCCACCGGTGTATGTGAAGACAAGTCAGAGACAGCTATGGTGAGTAAGACATGAAAAACAGAACACTGTTAATACAGTGTTGTAGGTTTGGGTGAAGTTATATAACCAGTTGAGTGATTAGACATGGACAATATTATATTTGTATTTTTCCAGTAATTTATTTGGTCCATCGTTTTCTGTAAGATTGTGTCATTAAGGATAGATTGGCCTTGTGCTCATTGCTCTCCTCCTCTTCCTCCTCTCTGTGCCAGTCTTCAGCGGTGGATCTCAAGACCAAGGAGGAGAAAGATGCAGAGTTGGACAGACGAATTGAAGCTCTGAGGAAGAAGAATGAAGCTCTGGTCAAGAGGTACCAGGTATGGATGTGCTAGGTTTTATGCACACAGAATGTATTTTCGTATTAACTGGTCAACTTAAAGATCCAGGACACTGAAAGATAATTGTCATCAGTTTTACCAGCAAGTCCTTCAAAAAGTCTGAAACTGTTTCACAATAAACACACTTTATGGAGAAATAGATATTATGTCATTAGACATAATATTTTTCCTATATCATAATGGGTGTTGAGTTTAAGTAAGTGGTAGTCAAAGGGTAAGTGTGAGTTAAACAATTGGATGTGAAGTGACTTCAAATTGTTTAACACACACCTACAAGTTTATTATCTTGTTTATACCGTGGTCATTTGTCAACAATATGAAATAAAAGCACTCACAGATTTATTTGGTGAAGGTTTTGCACTCAAGATCTAAAGTTATGAAGCAAAGGCTTACTGTTTTCATGATAAGGAATAATTCTTGTTCCTCTTACAACCAAACTCAGCTGGCTTGCCACAGTTGATAACAAGTAACACCGCTTCTTAAAACAGGAGTGATGCGAGTGAACAACTGTCCACATATGAGTGATGTTGCAGCTGCGCACTTGAGACTCCTCCCTCTGTAGATGAGTAAATTAGTGTGTCTGAGTTATTTATTCATAACTAACGTAATTTAGAAAATCAGTTAAATCAGCCGAGTAAGTTTACTCACTTGTTACTCCCAAAAGTTCCCCTTTTCTTTTCAAACCACGTTCTTTACGATGAAATTCCTCTAAAGTGGCTGCCATGTTAATTAGTGTCTCGTCCTCCCTTTCGACTGCTTTGATGAGTCAAGCATGTCACATTGTTTTTGAGCAGATAAAATAGGTCGGAGTTGTGTGAAACTTGGTTGAAATAGAACCAGGGCAGGCGATTTTTCAGGCAAGCTGCATGTCTCTCAGCCTGTGTGCTGACGCACAGAGCAGGTTAGGACGTCCTCATTTAGGAAAACTGAAGCAATCAGCTGTTGGCTTGCTCGCTAAAAAGAGATGTGAGCTTTGACAGCTGTGCTCTTTAATGTTGCTATGGATACACGTTGGGTAGCAGATGAATTTCCTATTAAACGATTAAACTTGAGCCGAACTACGTGTGCATTAAGTGGTTTTGACGCACACCTGCTGGCCAACCAGAGAAGAGTATTCACCCAGACTCTGGTATAAGTATTGCAACACCACACCAACTCTTCATTTACTTTATTGCAGCTGAGGGATGTGGAAAGATCTTTCCATAAGCGCCGGCTGCCGGCCAAACAGATGACTACCCATTGAAGTCTGCCCGGCTTCTTTTATCAGGCTGTTATATTGATTTTGATTCTAATAAAAAACGTTTGATTAACAAGTTGCGATTTGTTGTGCGGTACATTTTCCAACCACAAGCCTCAACTTCAAAATTATATGAGCGTGATGATTTAGAGACATGCCTGTCTGTCTCTCATTCAGCCCATGTGCTGGGACTGCAGGCCCTCTGCAGCAGCTGTGGGTTTGACTCCTATCTGATCTCCTCAACAGACACACTACTTAAAACACAGGTGGCAGAATTAAAAAGTCCACTGAGAGCGCTGCATTTCCCAGATATGTCTTACAGGCATTTATGGGCTTAATGAGTGAGTGAACAAATGAATGAATTATCTGAATTTACGTTGTGCTTTTTACAGCAGAACCATCTCTAAGACACACTGCAAACAGCCGATACTGTTGAAGTGACAGTCCTCTGTCATATGAGGAAAATGTAGGCAAGAACTCAGCTTTACACTGTAATCAAAAAGCTTTTGTATTTCTTGCGATTGCAGTTTCTTGCATACTAACTAATATCAGAGGCTCTGAGGTGAGATATCAGGAGAAAAAATGTTGTATCAGTGCGTCACTAATGATTCCTCATCAGATCTTACCACGTCAAAACTTTCATGTAAAGCCAGAAAGTCAAAAATGTTTGAACAGGTGTTTGACTTTCCAGGTTTAAGTTTTTAAAATTAGTTTTAAATTGTAAATTATATTACATTTGTATTCACTAAGGTCCTTAAAAAAGTACCTTTTTTCTTCAACCTGCAAGGGACAAGCCATCACTCTGTGTGGCTCTTAGCGAGTCATAGACCTGACATTATGTCATGTTTATGGTTTGAGTGCAACAAAGTGATACGTTCGCTGTCTTACAAAATATGGATTCAGTGTCTCCTAATTCCAAATTGCATACTCAATGTATACAATACATACCATATATTAATGGTCTGGACTCTTTCTGCAATTAGTATACCTACCTATAAAATCAACATAAGATTTTTACAAACTGGAAATGTTACAGTATGTGTGCTGATACATTTTAATCAGTCTGTGATTTCAGAGTGACACTGCTAATGCTGCTGACTTTACAAACAGGAGTCAGAAATGTTTTGTCAGGGATGTAATTTTTATTGTGTGTTATGGAGTGGTCACAAAGATGGTCTACCACCATCCCCATATTGTTAAAAAAAGTTTACAGCTCCTTCATATCCTTTGTGCACTGCATTGTGGGAGAATCTTGTCCATCAGCAGCATGCTTATTCTTTTTTTATTTTATTTTTTTTAATTGTGCGTTATGAGAATACTCATTTCCCTCACTCTCTGTCACTCAATGTCTACAGGAAATAGAGGAAGACAAGAAGAAAGCGGAGCAGGAGGGCATTGCTGTGACAACACCAAGGAAGCCCCGCCCCCATGAGCCAGAGGCAGACAGGAGGAAGACGGAGAAAGAAAACTTCACCGTCACAGTCGACCTTTCGAAATCGACAGGGGTAAGACGTGACATGGATCCTAATGTTTTTAAAATCAGTACATTCAACAATGCATATTAATCCAAAACATCGTTTGAGGCAGGTGCTGGGCCAATCGAAGACAGCAATGAAAACATGAATGAACGTCTGCACACTGAAGCTCCCTTAAGTGCAATTTATTGGCAGATTCACCTCACCACAATTGCACAGACGCACACATTGATCCCTTAAAACTAAAGAATGAATATCAGTGTACAGTGAAGCGTTCAAGCTTTCCATCATCTGGTGATGTTTTGTTGGCTGTAGAAAAGGTAACCTCTTTATTTCATGATGATCCTGCAGACAGAGGACGCAGCCTATAAACTCTGACAGCTTCTCATTACTGTGATCAGTTTACCCACCGCACACCTGCCTGTCTGGTCTACCCATCATGCCTTGCATCAGTCCCTCTGCCCACTCCTTGTGTCCACGCTGGTGTTACACGTATAGGCTGGCAGTTGCATGTGGTATAACCTGAGATATATTTATATCTGCATACATAAAACACTTTGTTACACTGATGCAAAAAAAAGGAAAGAAAAGTGATTTTTCAGTTTTGCTGTAAAGCAGGTATATTGAAAGCATAAATTCTATAGTGTATGTAGAAAAAAATACAACATGGAGAAATAGCATTAAAACAATCAGGCTGTTGGCGTAAAATTAAATCATAACATAGTTAACCTAATGAGAGTTTATGAGATGAGAGTTTTCTTATTAGTGTGTGTTCCCTTCAGTTATCCATGTAGCTTCTGCAAAGATTTGATTTGGCAAACGTTTCTGGCAGTTGTATTGGAACAGAGCTGAGATGTTCTGTACCTGTTAAAGCAGCAGATTCTTCTGCAGACTGAACTTCAGTCAACATGTTAAAATACACAAACGTCCTGGAAAACAAGCTCTGTCATCGCTCTGTGAGTTTATCCAAACCTTTATGTTCAGTATGCAGTCCATTTCAGTCTGTTGCATCTGTTATCATGTTGGATGAGTTATGCAAATACATAACAGTCACCCAGCACCATGTAAACACATACTGAACATGTGGGTCATACCATTAGTCTCCATTTAAACTGGAAAAAAGGAGTGCAGCTGGAGTGTGTTGATGGTGGCTTCTCAAAGGTTCTTTGCACAGTCTGAGAAATTAGTTCAGTGTCCAAAACAATTTCAACATAAGGACTTTTCACACTGAATATTTTTATCTCAGGGCTATCCTTAACCCTGGACTAAGAGTTAACCTGGGATAACTTAGCCCCTTTTCACTCACACGTTTGTTAACCCAGGGTTAAGCTAAGCACAGGGCTATATGATTCACACTGCCCTTCTTCTAGCTCTGTGTTAAAGCCTCTGTACATCAACGCAGGTGTTTTGCATTAACCTGGCTGATTATCATCTTCCTCTTCTAATCTTTTAGTCCTGTTTCACACAGGCTGCTTTCAGCCCTGGGGTTTAGATTGGTTCCTTATGTTTATGACATCATATACTCAGCCCGACTGAATCCGTGTTTTTGAGACTGCTCTTGCTCACTGCTGTTTCAAAGCAAGAAATGTTCAGATATGGGGTTTACTGCTTAGTTTGCAGTTGTTAATTTACACATCCAGCAGTTACAAAGCAACGTGATCATTCATTATGAGTCGTGTTTGTGTCCACTTGATGAATGTCTGTCAGTCCAACTTTCAACCAACTCCTGAGGGGAAATCTAGCACTTTAGCAGCTAAGTGCTCCATTATTTTCACCAGATAGTCAAAAGTTAGACACTGTGAGAGCAGTGAGAGTGAACCAAACAGGAAAGATGTGGTTACCACTTTATTTTGATACATTGGTGCCATAAAAATAAAGATTACAGCTACTCTAACTGTCAGCTACAGCACTCAGTTGAATGATGACCATAGTACTTGTTATTTCTAATCGGCCTCCTGTGGGCCGCAGCAGGACAGATGAAGTTGGTGTTAATCAGGTCGCAGAGGGACGGTGTCTGAACCGTCGGCTCCTGCGGAGGTCCAGATTGCCTCAAAAACACTTCTGATGACTGCAGACCCCTGATGTTCAACCTGCAAAGGTTAAAAGACAAAGAACACGGTGGCGTCTGCTCCACATGTGCATCTGTCTGAATGGATATTGATTCAGGGTCAAAAGGTCAAATGTGGTTAATTAGTCTGTTAAACCTTTTCTGCAGCTTGACAACAGATCTCTGATCCCTGTGCTTAAAGAACTGACTCTCTGAGTTCATCATGTTGTAGTTTTGCATAATCCAGACCCTGATTAGTCTTTTTTACTCTTTATATGGAATCAGTTTTACAGATCGAGTCTGTTTAAATTAAAAGTACAGGGGTTAAATTCAGGACAGGAAATTATTTTTCCCCCATTGGCCAACTGGCTACTGTTTTTTCAGAACTGAAAAATCTTTACCACTTTATTACCGGACGAATATAATGGTAGTCGAGTGAGCATCCACAAAACCTCAGTGGAAGAGGTGCTTGATATCCAAAGTACTCTTGAGTAATAGTAGAATAGAAAATGACCTTCACATTCAATGATTCACAATCTGTCAGACTGAAAATAAGCATCAGTGCAGAGCAGTGGAACCAACCAACCAGCTTCAAAAGTGAATTTACACTGTGGTTTATTGTTAGTGTGAATTGGTTGCAATGATGCAGTATTTCAAAAGAAAAAAACATATAATCATATTGTTTAAATACAATAACACATACTTATTTTTCATTGGTAGAAGGATTTTATTTTTATCTTAATCATCTTCTCTCTGTAAGGATTAGCAATGACAGGATTCACTATAATACATGAAAAATTCCAGAAATGTATTACTATTTCAAATTTAAATTATCATTTGAACTGTGTTTGATTACTGAGCTTTAATAAACTCCCAGTAAATACTGTCAGCATCAACCAAAATTGGCAACAGTCCCCCAGACACAGGCACAATGTTTGTTTTGCGTTAATGAAAACATCAACATTGCAAAGGACAGGATGCCATTTCAGATAAAAAAAACTTGGTGAAATGATTTCAGTACTTCTTGAACATTTTCAGCACATTTTAAGAGATATAATGCTGATAGCCATGATAATTTCGGTCACAATAATTGTGAAATTTAAATTTTCATACATTCAGAAGTTTCTTACCATCAAGTTATGGCTGAAATAATTAAAGTATGATCCTCAGTGATTTAGAAGTTCTGTCCGTACTTTACTCACTGTTTGTGTTTCCTGCAGGAGAAAAGAGTCGTGAACGACTGGAAACCGGGGACGCCTCGTGGCCGGAAGACATCAGAGGGCAGCGACGGCCATGGGGGGCCAAGCGAGGGTTACAGAGGGCCAAGCGACGGCCACAGCCCCCCCAGGAGGACGGGATCGGGACGATTAGGTCGTGGAGGTCAGAGAGGAGGAGGAGGAGGAGGAGGCCGCCAGGACAGGAGAGAGCGGGAACCCAGGACACCCAGAGATGGAGAACCCGGGGAGTCTGGAGGACAGGGACGTAGAGGAGGGAGGAGAGGAAGAGGAGGGGAAGGAGGTGGAGGTGGAGGAGGCGGAGGCGGAGGTGGGACACCAGGTGGCATAGACAGGAAATCCAAGGTGAGCTTGATGAACTTGTGTTCATAAGCTGTGAAACTTTTATCGATTGATGTGAAGCGGTGGATTATGATTAAGAGTGTGTTCAGACAAACAAAATCTAACATACCTGCTTCTGTGATTTTTCCTGAGTTGTTAAATTCTGTCTGTTTTAAAGGGTAACTTTGGTATTTTTCAACCTTGACCCTATTTTCCCATGGTTTTGTGACTAAGTGACTAATGGGACCAACAGTTTTTGAAATTGTTCCAGTTTTTGGGGAGAGTGCTGCAGCCAGCAGAAGAGAAACTGAGCTAGAACGTAATCCTCCTAGGCTAAATAGGATGCAGTTTGAAAAATACAGAAATTACCCTTGAATGCACGAGTGTTTTCTGTCTGAATGCCAATGTCCCCATCTTGTGTTTCTAAGATAATAAATTGTAATCTGTCACTAATGATTGCTGTCCTGTGTTGCTGTTTTTTGGACAGGAGTGGGAGGAGAAGAGGCGGCAGAACATCGAGAAGATGAATGAAGAAATGGAGAGAATAGCAGAGTATGAGAGAGGACAGCGGGTACGAGAGTCGATGTTTTTAAACAGTATTTTATAGATTTTCAGCCCGTCAGATGGCACGTGTTTATAGATCATTGGATTTCTCTTAAGACCATTTAAGAGACGACAAAGATTCCTTCCATCAGTTTTCTCAGACTCATGTTTGTTGATTTGTCAATAGGCTTTCATTAATTTATTGATCAGTGCAGCTCATATTTTGCCTTTTTTTTTTCCTCTCAGAGCATCATTTTGTAGTGATCTGTCCCTTCTTTGTCCCAGGTTAAATTCCTTCTGTTCTTCTTTGCCATCTTTTTTTTTCTTTTTAGAATAAAAAATATATCGTAATCATATATCATCCACACCAAGAATGACACCCATAATGATAACTATGAATATGTGGTTTTTGATGTCCTCAAATGTCTCAAATTCACACTTAAGAAGCTGAGGAGAATTTTGACTTTTTTTTTTTTTTTTAGGAAAAAAAAAAAGACTTGAACTGATTAATCTAGTTTTTTTGTTTCAAAAATTGTCCACACAACAACTATATCGACAGCTACAGTGGTGGATGATAACTATAAAACACTGGCAGCCAATCAAAATGCATAAAATATTGTGGCATACATCCACTTTACAACAGAATATTAGGCTGCAAATTACACAATAAAAATTTAATTTTGCCTTAGCCATACTGTCCAACAGTCTTTGGCACAGGTGGGATCTCTGTAGTTCATTTGGTCCCTACAGATGTCCTCATTTTCTGTCGCCAGGATACCATCAGATTTATGTTGACTCATATGAAATCATGATTTAAAGATGATGATGTTCGGAGCAGAGTTTTGGCTTCTCCCAACTACTATAATCTTTAAAGAATTTCGTGAGTCCATCCATAAACTTTCTTTTTTTTCTCGTCTCTGCAACATACAGCAGTAACAGGTTCAGTAACAGAATCCATTTGCCTAAGCTGCAGACACAGCTGTAGTTATTATTGTACATCAGTGTGGATGCTCACATCCTTATTGTTAAAGTTATTGTTATAGTTATCTTTCTTGGTGTGGTTCGGGCCTTTAGAATTGTGTTTTACATAAAAGCAAGCTGTGCTCTGCAGAAACGTAGAGGAAACGTCAAACTTGACTTGAGCATCAGATTTACATTTCCTTCTCTGTAGCCGGATGGAGACAAGCCGATCCGTAACTTCCTGGACGACCCGAGACGTTCAGGCCCAGCACCAGACACAGACCGCAAGGAGGGCAGCAGGAGACATGTACGAAACTGGGGAGGGCTGGACTTTGACAACGTGAAGACAGGAGCAGAACTGGAGAAAGAGTGGACCGTAAGTCATGTCATTCTTTACATAAAGGGGTTTTAAGAATTAGTCTTTTTCCGGCAGTGCTATTAACAACCTCCTACTGTAGCGTTATTAATATCTTTCACCGTGGATTTCACTTTGTGACCCTTCCTGTTCCTGTAGAGTCGAAGGCCTGGTCCAAAAGGCTCTGTGGACATGACCATGTCCATGACCGGCCGGGAGAGAGCAGAGTACCTGCGCTGGAAGAAGGAGCGAGAGCAGATCGACGAGGAGAGACTAGCACGCCATCGCAACGCCACAGGCCAGTGGAGACGAGAGTGGGATGCACAGAAGACGGAGAACATGTGAGAAGGGGGGAGGGATCTTCAGTTATTTATTTATTTCCATTAAGGAAACACTGAACTGCAAAGCTTAAAACGTGTTGTCAAGAGTTGCTGCTGATCGAAGCCTCTTTTCTGTTTTCTTCATGCCTGAATTTGCGTATTGCGTAAATGGTGAATTCTCTCACCATTTGGCTTCTAGCACTTCCCTTAAGTTTTACTGAGTACAGTATTTATTTGATCTGGAGCTACAAATAATGTTTTTCATGTATCTCAAAGGGAAATTTAGCCAACAGACGATGTAAACAGCATCATGACAACTAATTAACAAAACCAGAATTCACACTTTAAGTCACAAAAGGAGAGTAAATTTTTACTTTCTAATTTCTACTAATTAAGATTCGTGTGAACCTACTTCCATAAGAGAACATTTCAACAATATGAGACCATTTTGTACCAAAACACACATCAAAAATATATTGAGGGTCAGATAAGCTGTGTTTGCACCCAAAGGTACCCAGAACTTTAAGTCCCCGGAACTGATTTAAGAAATTAAAGGGTTCCTTCATCCCATTGTTGTCTGTGTTTCCACAAAGATTAGGCAGTTTAGTTCACTGACATATGAAAAAGGAAAGGCTGTTTTTACATGTCAGTTTTTGTGCACAACTTTACAATGACAGTGACAGACGGGCATCAGTATTTGACATTATTCATCATTATTTGTCAATGTTGATGGTGTCAAAGCAAAATGAAGAAAAAAAACAAACTGGTTTGTGGCTGTGAATTTTTAAAGATGGTGGTTGAAATAAAATGCTGCAAGTACACAACCAGTCAGAAATGTGGGGCAAACCACACCCCTGAAGTTTCTCTACCTTTGGGAAGTACTATTCTTTGAGCAGGGAGTTTTTAAGGGGGTAAAATAACATCCCAGAACTTAATTTATGCCCTGGTCCCTGCAGTGGAAACCCTTTTTTGACCAACAAGAATGTAATGCTAGTTTGGTGCTGGTGCCAGTGTTGGTTCACACTTGGTTCAACTTGAGGACCATCGAAGAACCGGCTTGCTTTTCCACAGACTAGAGAGCTAAGTCATTCATAACTGTACACACCTCTGGTTTCCCAGCAACACTCAGACACAGTAGGTGGCGGTAATGCGCTGTATTAACTGAAAGCTGAAAATCTCAGCCACACTGGTGGATGTTTCCTTTTGGTTGCTCATGATAATCCCGCCCCCAGCCACTGATGTAGCAGTTCTTACTCTCAGGGTCCAGCAGAGAGTTGGTGCCACTCTGGCTACAGTTTTAAGGTCTGACAGCCAGTTCGCTGGCTGTCGAAACACAAAGAACTGGTTCTAAATTAGGCTCCAGCTCTGAACCAACCCTGGAACCACCTCAGTTGAAAACTGAGTTCCTCTAAAGGTTCCAAGTCCCTGGGGAAAGTATATTTATGATTTCACAGGTGTGATGTGGAAAAAGGTTTGAAATCAAATTTATGCGAACAGTGTGAAGACGTAAAATTGGTTTGCATATTTTAGCTACCAAATGGGCCAGTCTTCCTCTAACTGCCAATTTTTGACATGTTCAGTCTCTGTGGTTTGCCACTGTTCAGGCACTGTGTCAGCTCTTATCTCAGGTCTAGCAGAGATTTAAATTGGATACAGCTGGAATAATGTCAGTAAACCTGGCTGTGATCCAGCACTAAACCAGTGAGCTCAACAAGCTAAACCTTAACACTGAAAATACAGTCTATCAAGTCTCCACTGAGGTCCTCATCAAACAAAGACAGGGGACATGTTAGGAGAGAAAGTGCTTGTCGTCATTTTTATTCCAGCTGACAGGCACTCAGAGTGGCGTGATGACAAAGACACGCTGATGCTTGGCGCGCGTGTGTGTATGTGTGTCTGACCCTGCGGCTTCTTTCACAGGTTCAAGGAGGACCCATATGTGGCTGCAGAGGGCAACACACCCGAGCAAGGCAGCAGGAGAGGCAAGTGCACTCACACACACACACACACACACACTCTGCTGTTGCTGTGGTTACACAACAGCTGGCGGGACAGCCCCTCCATCCCGTGTCACACCAACACGTCGCTGTTGCACACATGCACACACATCATAGGACACAACAGCATCTCCCTCCTCCAGCTAATTAAGGCCGTTATGTAAATGAGAGTTGATTAAGCTCGTTATGTAAATGCTTGCTGTATTTCCCCGGAGTCCACATCAACCTCTTAAGCCACGGTCGTTCTGATCTGAGCGGAGCCTTCAGAAGGACCTCGGCTCTACTTTATGGGTGCTGACTGACTCTCTGTCAGTGAAGGCAGCAAAGCCCAAAGTTATGTCTTTAAAATTTATGATTTATCTTCACCTGGAGCCAAAAATCCACCCAAGAACCCAAGAATTTTTTTTTTTTTTTTTAGAATGGATAAACATTTTAGCAAAACATATATTACAATATATAACATATTTTAGCTATGTTTTACTAAGATGTTTGCACCTGTTCCTCTCAGCCATATACACATTATAAACAGCTATCCTGGGGATAATTAAAGTTACTGATTTGAATTTGAAAGTCAAGGAAGGAAATGTGAGGCTGTAACAAAAGTAGTAGTTCTGAGTGACAGTAGTTCTGGATTTGAAAATAAAGGCCTTGAAAGTAAAAAGAAGTTGTCTCCTTACAGTGTCAGCAAGGGAGCTTAATGGCTTGTCTTTGCTCCTGTATGTTGGTGATTTCAGTCATCCACATGATAAAGTAATTTACTTTGGGACTGTGGTAATCCCAGGACATGACTGCGCACAGTGTCACAACAGCCAAACTCTGTCTGAGTGGCTTTGCATCTTTAATGATGCTCTTTCTTCCTAGTGGTTGCCTGGTGCTTGAAGTGCACATTTAAGCAGCACAACTAGATATTATCATGAAACACCACATGTCAGTCTGGACCAGGGACGTAGTGACAAATACAGAGGTGGGTAAACGAGTAAACTCTCAGCCTCATTTCAAAGAGGTGGATAAACTGAGTTTGCTTGGGTTTATCCCCGACTTTGCCCCTGGTCTGGACCACTGACTGTAAATAAATATGGATGACACGTCTCCACTTCCTCCCACTGCACAAAACTGACGCCAAAATATCCCATCTGCCATCTTGTGCTGGTGTTGTCATTTGGAGCCAGTGTCTGTGTCGTAGTGATCAGGGTTGGAGCTGCGGTATCGAGGTCCCGCCCTGCAGCCGAATGACTCAATCGTGATCAGAGCTCAACTGTCAATCAGGTGAATCCCCCCTTTTTATAGCATCAAATAACTAATTAAAAACAAACCGATCAGAAAAACAAACACTTAGTGTGACACAGTGCGATAACTGTCTTTGAGAAACATTTATTTGATGTCTACTTATTTTTTTTTTAGTTTGGCACATGTCCCCTCTGCTAACATGGAGGGGGTGGGGTTTATGACCTGTACTGCAGCCAGCCACCAGGCGATCCTGATGTTTTGGCTTCACTTTCAGGGAGCTGTAATGTTGTCCATCTTTATAGACGTCAGTGGTCTGGACCGATTAAAACCTCTAAGATAATAAAGATGAAAATAACAAAGGTGTTTAGAGTGAGTTAGTTAGTTCCTAAATTTATTAAATTTTTTTAAATATATTTGCAACACTTACAAACTCAGTGTAGACGGGATGAAACGTTGCCTCAGTCAAAAAAACCTCATCAGCACCTCTCCATTCCCCAGACGGCTTCGTTTTCCTGATGAGCTTTTTAATCTAATATATTATCTTTCCGGGGCTACATAAAGTAATAGTATTACAATTTTGCTCAAGTGCAAAAACATTTTTGTTTAGAGTGCTTTTTATATTTCCTGTACATGTAAGTGTTAATTAAGCTGTTATTTTAGTGCAGCATGAAAGTGAAGATGGTTTTATGTCCATTTAAAATTTCCAAATGCAGGATTAGTCAGCATTTGCAATAAATTAATTATGACATAAACATTAAAAAAAAATAAAAAGTATTATGTGGACCATGACTCAAACATAAGGTTATTTAAAAGTTAGACTTTACTTGATAAAACAAGAAGTGGTTTCACAGATTTCAGCAGCCTTTACCCACAATACATCTCTTATCTCAGTGTCTCACAGGCATTTACTTCAGTGGTGATAATAAGTGTTGGTTCAGTTGAAAGATTAATGATGTTTACATGGTTATGATGTCTTTGATTTATTTTGTGGACTAGGAGTGTGTGCGTGCTTGTGGTGGACGTACAGTAATGTGTTTGTGTGTGTATGTGTGTCCTCTCTGCAGCCCGGGGGCGTAACTCTCGTACAGAGCCTCGGGGCAGGGCCTCAGGTTAGACCGCAGCATGGGACTGAGATTAAACTGTGTGTGTTTTTTGTTCCATTTGTGTGTCTGTCTGAAGCACAACAGCTGCACCCAAAACCAAACTCAGCCCTGACTCACAAACCTGACTCGGCCTCCAGAACACACACACACAGAAGCCCCCAGTAGTTTATCATTTTCATCAACGATGTACCATGTGGGCATGCGCAAGAATCAGAAACTTAAAACCCAAATTAACCTGTTTTCGTTTAAGGTTTTAAAAGTATGAAAACATCTTAAAGATCACCAATACTGCTTTTATTTTTCAACTAAGCCATGATGGTTATGTGCTGCATTCTTAAATTGGTACATTAGAACATGTCAATATTCAAAATGCTCTTTTAAACACAAGCCAACCTTGAACCTGAATGTTTTTAATGACAATAATTCCTCTTTTTTTTCTTCCTAATTTGCCCGTTTTCTGTTTTCTGTTTCTGTTAAGAGCTTAAAAGCCTTATTCTGTATTTCCACTGGATGGTATGGCTCAGCTCTGCTTGACGTGTTTCTGGTACCCGGCCCTCGTCTCAGTTTTGTTTTCCACTGCAGCTGGAACCTCCTCTGGAAACCAGATAAATCTGAAAGCTCATGTTTCATTTGCTTTGGCAGGTGTGTCTGGCCAGTGGCCACTCACCTGTCCTGGATGTCTTGGGCCAATCACAACTGTTTATTTGAGGCTGGGCAGTTTTGATTCGATGACTGAGGGGATAAATAGAGAGGCATGTCACTGGTCCAGATCTGTGACTGTATTTCCTGCCTCAAATGTTTTTAGAAACATCTTGGTGTACTGTTTAGCTGTATTAGAAACTTTATGATCAGGCTCCCGTTCTTTTCCTGCTTGAAACTGCCCCAACATGCATGGATCATTCAGAGCTATGTTACACATTTTGTTGCTGTGCTTGGTTGTAGGTCTGTCAATTGAAGGGCAATGAAGGGATCTTTTCCTCTGCAACCAAACAGAGGAATATCTGCACTTTGTCAGCTGACCAGAGTGTGACTGTGAATAAAAAAGTTGGGGTCGCAGTGTGCAGGATGTGTGTCACCCAAATGAATATTCTAGTGATGATTCTCTTGTGAACAGTCAGTGGGACTTGGTAATTGTGTAAAAAAAAAAATCACAATACCAGTACCCCTGAAGTGATATTGATACCAGTGAGAGTTTCAAATGTCAAATGCACAGCACTCAACTTCACCACACCACAGACTGTATGGTTTGTAGCTGCAGCTGTAGTGGGCCAATCACATATTGCATTAAACACTTGCAGTGATCGACTGCATTGAAACCATACAAACAGGAATTTCTTTCTACATCTGGATACTAAAGGGATTGAATGCTGGTATCGTTTATTTGAAGTTTTGATACTGCTGGGTTATTTCAGTTGATACCTGAAAGGAGTACTGATACCCAGCTCTACCAATCAGCGGTCTGTAGTGTTTGCACTCGGCTGTTTAGTATCGTCTCAGCTCATTTGGGACCTCAACTGTGATGATACCAAAAAAAAAACCTGCCAGGTGCTATTCACAACTTTTAACAATGGAAAACCTGGTCTCCCAATGCTGGACAATCGGAGATCTTGCTGTCCACCGATTGTCTGGGGATTTCTAAATGCAAAGTAGTTGCTTGAACGACCCAATAACAAACTTACGTCCCTGTGTTTTTTTCAATGACATGCCTTACTGGACATGACAGCCACAACTTTGCCATTTCGCCGCCCCAGTATGAAGGGCCACCCCAAAGACTTAGGTGGCTCGGCAGTGGATGTTTTTTTTTTAAACTCTCTAGTTCTTTCCACCCAGTTGTAGCACCAAAAGCTTGGAGAATGTCCTCAGTCTCTTGAGCAAAGCATCTAACTTGTGAGTCTATTAAAACCCAGAGAAGAGTAAATGGAGATGAGTTGAGGCTAACTGTACCATGCAGTGGAAATTAAATGTAGATTTCTATTACCTGCACCCTGGATTTGGGTCTTGCTCTGCACAGTAATATATGCAGGCCTTAACTAATTTTTAGTCTTTTTACTGCTACTTATCACAAACATCAACCCTACAGATAGTGAAAGAGGAGGTTTGACCTCAAACCGAGTCCAGTCCTTCACAGGGTTTTGCTTTGGAATTGGGTGAGCATCTGTAAGGATTTGCTAATCTTTCCCCGAGGCTGGCAGCACTTCAAAAAGCTTCTGACTGCGCACACACCAACCTCAGGATGTCAAACAGCGATTGTAAATAGTTCTCTGCGTTTGTGCTGCCTTCTCGGAGTAGCTCGTGGGTGATGTTTGCCTTTTCTCTGGCCCGAGATCCAGTGGAAAGTTGACTCACCAGTCATCAGTCAAATCTCCCAGGCTGCGCTGTGCTGCGAGAAGGTTCAAACAGAAGCTGAGAATTATTTCTAACTGCTGTTCACTCCTGTTTCTTTGTGTCTCACTTTAACTCGAGAGTATATTACAGATTATGGCATTACACCTGCCCCACATTAAAGCCTGCGCTCGCTTTGGCTCTGTGTGTGTGTGTGTGTGTGTGTGTGTGTGTGTGTGTGTGTCTGTGTGTGTGTCTGTGTGTGTGTCTGTGTGTGTGTGTGTGTGTGTGTGTGTGTGTGTGTGTGTGTCTAATTTCTCATCTCTGGAATGACTTGAGTGTCCTCTTCACAGCCCCGAGCTGCTCTGTTCAATCTCTTCATTATCATCCTCTCAGTTTTTTTTCTTTTCTCCTTGCTGATCCCTTCATTTCTTTTGTACTTGTATCTTTCTCTTTCTGACCTTTTTTATCACCTCCTCTCCCCCCCTTCATGCTATTATCCTCCTCCCCTCTCTGACCTTCTCTCTCTCTCTTTACTTTCTCCTCCTCCCTCCTCTCACATCTTCCCTTAACTTTGACAGGTTTTTCCTTCCTTCACACCTCTGTACTTTTCTCTCCCTCTTTCTGACCTTCCTACATCATCTGTTCCGTTTCTCACTTTGACTGCCTTTTTATTTTCTTCACCTCCTCTCTCATTTCCTTCCTCTGCCACATCCCTTTCATGCAAGCATCTTTTTTTTTTCTCATCTTCCACCATTTTCTCAGTATTTCTGCCTCATTTTGTCCTCTCATTTTCCTCCATTAAGAATTCAGGGGAGAGAACGAGTGGTCTTCCCCACCGTAACACACTGATTAAGACTGAAATAAAAATATGTAATCACTTGAAGAAGGTTTGTTAGAAATTACCACATATAGAACATACAGCCTCCTGATGTGGTGCTCACAGATTATTTGTGGAAAATTTTCAAAACATCAGGGGAGTTGTACCTTACATTGTGTTTAATTATTTTTTTTTGGCCAGTTAAGTTTCCTTTTTGATTATCATTTTTTGACTGTGTCTGAAACAATTTTGACTTCTTAAACCACATGAACACTGTAACCAGATGAATCTGCCGAGCTTATGTTTTCATTTGATATAATTAACAGCATGTTGTATACTTGACCTTCGATACTGAAATTACAGCCTTTTAGCATTTTCTTTAAGCTGTAGTGATTAACTGAACAGCAGTGTTTCCCTCTGTGTTGCACACAGTATAATGTGAACCAGTCTGTAGCTCTATTTATCCTTCTTTAAAATCTGTAGTCTTTCTTCCACTTGCCATCATCCATCAGCCACTAGCTAACAGACGTTTGACCTCCTCCAAGAGATCAGATGGACTCGGCAGCAGTTTGACACTGTAGGACAGACGCTGTCAAACAAGACTTGACACTGACGTTACGTAAGACATCAACTCTGAGATTGGAACAGCAGGAAGGGAGAAACAGCTGAAAGAATGGATGGCAGGGCCCGACAGTAATGGTTGCCGTTAGCAACCGCTGTGAGAAACTGGTGACCAGTTCTTGGCCTTTGGTTGCCATCAGTCGTAACCACTTTTTAACAAATAAAAATAGGAACAGGACATCAACACATGCTCTCAAAATAAATATATTGTTAATATTTGTTGCATTAATGATATTTAAATATTGCTGTTGGAACTAAACAACGCTGCATGTGTGATCCGCCAGCCTGGCAACACTTTTAAAAGTCAGTGTTAAAACTTTTTCCACACTCTTAAATGTCTTAAATACAGTTATTAGAGGACTCCACTCTTGGATCAGTACAGCACATGATTTGTATGACATTAATTGAATGCAGAAATTGTTCTGTATTTGTCTTTTAACATTAAGTATTGATCCTAAAATTGGTGTCACTTGCTGTAAGATATACAGTATGATCTTGATCATTTGAGAAGCAACTGTCACAACAACAAACACTCATCAGTCACCCTTTTTCTCCTCTGTCAGCGCCCTCCCCACCCCCTTCTCTCTGACTCACCATACCTTTATTTAGATCTGGTACTACAAAACAAATGATTGACTGACTTTCACCATCAATATTTCTTCCAGACGACAGCAAGAGGCCTCCCAAAGGTCCGACCTTTGGCGACTTCCTGTCCCAGGGCAGGACCCAGGGACCCCGAGGAGACCGGGGCAGAGGGAGAGGCCGAGGACAGAAACCGAGCTACAGGTAAGTTTGAGCATCAGTACGTCCTCTATCAGCAACAGAGTCTTCTGTAGAACTTGAAGCATGTTGAAGGTATTTATTTTGCTTATCACAGCCAACCGTCTAGAAGAACATCCTGATGTGTTAGGATTCTGGGTATTAATAATATTGTCAATTGAAGACCTTTTTATTCCACTGATATACTAATATAATAGCATAATAAAGCAAGTACACCCTAATAACACATCCACCCAACCACAAAACGAGAACAATACATAAAATGGACTTTCAGGCTCTGTCAACGAAAAACAGTGTATAAATATGAGAGAAGTATGAAACACTTGGCACAGGGGTATGAAGAGTTGGGTTTATGGGTTTCTTGTGCTGCCACTTTTCGCTCTCACTGTCTTTAAACTGTTGACATACCATTTCGTTCACATTAATGGACTCTCCTCTCTCATTGGGCTTAAACCCAAATCCAGAGCTGTGGAGTGCAGCTTTGAAACGAGTCCATTTGAACTTATTCTCCCAAACTTTCTGGCAGGAATTATGCATTCATTGGGAAAAACACCTGTGTTAGCCTAGAGTTACACGTTATCCTCTCTTCACCTGGTTCACTGTCGCTGTGTCTGTGTACTGTCTGCCTGAGCCCCGCCCACGGTGAAATTCTGACCCAGAGCGCAGACGGCGAGAGGGCAGAAGCAATGCGACCAGAAATGACAGTACAGTGTGTCTCAGCAGAGTTTTTCCTGTTCCTTTGGCTTTTAGGCGGTATGAAAAAACACTTAGGTGCTGTGCCCAAGTCTTACAATTACACAGAAAAACTCTTCTGTTTATTCTGGCATCATGTTGGCTAAAATGTTGGTGTTTTTGGAACATGTTCTTACTTGATTTATATTTCTTAAATCTCAAAATGCATCAGTATGTGGGGAAACTACAGAATATTAAGTTTTTTTGAGTTTGAGGGTTTCTGCTCCCAATGCTGATGTGCACTGAACTCCTGACACATCTGGATGTCTTTGACAGCATGCATGACAACCGCTGGGAGGGAGAGAAAGAAGAGGAGGAAAAGGAAAAGGAGGACAAGACAAAGAGAGAGGAGATGCCCAAAAAGAAGGAGAAGGAAAAGGAGAAGGAGAAGGAGGAAGAAAAGTCCAAACCTCCGACAACACAGAAGGTAGAGGAGCTTCATCTGGATTAATAATGCAGCCTCACTAGTAATGTGCAGTAGGTGGATATCAGCTAGGGAACTTAACTGGACATGTTTATATTTAGTTTCCTTTTCTTTTTAAGAGAAATATCAGAAACTCTCAGCCAAGAATTCAGGCATCTAGAGCACTAACCCAAAGAAACAGAATCCCTTTTAGAACAGAGATCCCACAATACTGCCGTAAAGAAAACCTGTCATTACCTAAGCACTGCTATTTTACTCTGAACCAAACAATGCTGGAATAATGCTGCCCTGATGTGTGATTTTAGATAAAATACTGGTGTTCTGGAAACATATGTAGCATAACAGCATCGGCATCTAGTGTGATTTATAACATACGTGTCAGGCAGCCACATTCCTTTCTAAATAATAGTCATGGCGGGTAAACTCAGTGTCAAGGTGCTTTTCTTGCTGTGCACATTTATTAAGTTTTACGTGCATTGTATACGACGTGATGCAAACATGGTGCAAACACTGTGTTTGTGCAGTCAGTGATTTTTAAATCATTAACACGTCTCACACCTGTCCCGTCCTGCAGCCTCCCCCATTTTATACAGCTGTTGATTCAGCTCTGTCACCGCCTCCGCTGCCGGCTTCAAGGCGGAAGAGCAATGTCCCCCCGTCCCGTTTTTGTACATTGTATACTGGACAATGAGGTGAAATAATGATGCAACATTCACAACTTTAGCAGGCTTTGTTAAAGGGCCTAGAGCAATCAGCCAACAGTTCCTAAAAATCACTTCAGGATACTCACCTAACAGCTCGAATCAATGTTTTTATATTAAATATGGATCCCTAGTAGTGTGTGGAGTGAGTCGCTCATGGTGATGAATTATCACGTCTATGTTTTTCTGGATAATTTACTGTTTTGGTTTGATCTCATGACTCAGATATTGTTAAAAAAAAGTTCTAAAAACTCACTGCACTCCACCTGCCCAGCAACAAACAGGAGACAGACAAAGTTAGCTACTAGCTGGTGAACATAATGGAGTATTCAGCTTCTATAAAGTCAGTCAGAAGTTGTTAGACACCAAACTTGAAAGCTTAAAGCTGCTTAAAGCTGCTTCTTTCTAACTGGCTAATCTAACTTTTTCAGGTGAAAATGTAAAAATAGTCTCTTTCTGTCTGTGTGTTGTAAATTGTTTCATTTAGTTTCGAGGAGATCCAGCAGCAGGCATCAAGAATAACTGCACAGAAATGGTCTCACTGATGGTCTCGTTTGCTCATGTTGGTCATAAAGAGGCATCAATGTTACACTGATACTGTTTCATAACAGAAAATCCCTTGTAGTAGTTTTAACAGACAGTATGTGTTGGCTTTGCCAGGTGGCCAGAAACACAACTTTGAATGTTTCTCTGTAAATGCTGAATGTGTAAAAAGGCAGCTGTTGGCTAATAGGTTCACCTTATCAGAAGCTCGTTTCACTGCCCCCAAGTGAACAAAAAATCAGTAATTGCAGGTATTTGATTGCAAACTGTTGACTTTTCCTAGTAATCCGCTCTTCTTTTCTCAGGTGGAGGAGAAAATCGAAGACAGAGAGGAGGAGGATGACGAGGAATGGGAGGATGCCAGTGATGATGAAGATGCCGAACCAGAGGAGGAAGGGAGCGAGTCAGAACACGATGAGAAGAAAGACAAGGGGAAAGAGAAATCCACCAAGAGCAAAGACAGCTCCTCTACGTCTCCCGCGCATCGTTCTCGACCAACGTCAGCAGGAAGCCCCAAAGAGCAGCGGACCCCCCGGCCAAAGGTCCACATCCCCCCGCCGGCAGCAGTGCAGGAGTCACCGGAGGGGACCAAGCCCCTCAGCCCCTTCTCTCTGCTGGACAGCCACCAGCCCGTGTCAGACTGGGGGGAGGAGATGGAGATGCTGTCGCCCCGCAGCAGCATGGGAGGCGAGAGCCCACTGAAACCCCCCAGCTTGGACGCCAGCCCACCCCAAAAGAAGGACCAGCAGGAGGAAAAGACAGAGAGCCAAGCTGCCAGCTCTAGTGAACCAGCTGAACCACAGAAAGAGGAGGACACAGGTAGGATACGTACAGATGTGTAACTTTTTCAAACAAATTCAAAGTACTACAATAGAATGAAATACAGAATGACTGAGTTTATATGGTGTTTTTACCTAAAGTAATTTGTGGTTCAGTGTCTTGCTCGAGGATTTTATTTTAATGAAGTATTGATATAATGTTAATAATGCACATGTGACAATGTTGTGTAAGTAATTCAGGGCCTCTTAAAGGGATAGTTCACCCAGGAGTTTCACAGGAAAACAGCATTGCAGAATCTCCATATTGAATCCATACTGCTTGTCTGGTGTAATCAAAGTCTACTAAAGGGCCGACATGCCAAGTTCACACTGTCACACCACACAGACACACACCCAGTTCAGACGGTGTGCAGTGGACATGGCTCCAAGCTAAGGATCTACAGTAAAGATTCAGGCTAAGGACGTGGTTTAAATGTCTTTCAAGTGAACTTGAACTTAAATTGTTTGGGTGGAAAAAAGCTAATTGTATGCATTGCCATTTCTATACTTTTGATTAATTGTAGATTAATGCATTTGTAATTGGATGAATTCTTAATAGTGATCAATCTATGATTAACATCCTTAAAATGAAATTTAAATTTATACCAGTTAGCTAGTGCAAAAGTAAGAAAACAGGCGGTAAATGATGTCATATTGGTTTGCTGAGTGTGGCTAACATTAGCATTGCTAACACCAGCAGCCTGTGGTCACACATCGCTCCAGTTGAGTGGTTACATGGCAGCTTATTGTGACACAACCTGATTTTAATTGTTGGGATCAGAATGCAGCCAAACTGCACTGACTTACATGTCATGTTTGTCCTATTTTCACCTCACTGGTTTAAATCCAGCCTGCAGCCCTGGCTAGCGGCGTTTGACAGCATAACATCTCAGACACAACATGTAACCAGTGTTGTGCATGAATAAAACATTCATTTTTTTACTATTATTTCTAGTGTCAGCTTGCAGGTAGCAGTGTTTAAATGACTAGATAAATAATAGTGCACATCCATAATTAGAACATAAATTTTGGTCTGATTACAGTCTATCAATACTATCAATAAGTAGTGCAACAAAGTCAGAATCCAGTGATAAATATTCTGTTGTTCGTTGATATCAGTCCTCTCTATCACTCTGCTCTGTCTCTGTTTGTCCTCTGATGTGTCTCCTGGATTTGTCTCGATGTCGGGATTGAAAGTTGGTCAGAGAGGAGAAATGCTGTTTGAAATGAAGCTCTCCTCTTCTCTGTCTCTTTGATTTGGTTTCTTGTCTCGTGTTCTCTGCTCGACTTTCCTTGCGCTTTATCTTGTCTCATGTCGACTTTCTTTTTTCTTTTCCCTGCCTTGTACTCTTTCCATCCCTGCCTCTTCTCTCTCTCCTCTCTGCTTCCTTTATCCTTTCCTCCCCCAATCTTCACCTCCCCTGCCTTCCCCCCCTCTTTCCGACTTCAATATTCAGCCGTAGATGTTTCCTCTGCCTCAGAAGAGACTAAACCCCAGGAAACTGTGATTGTGTCAGAACCAGAGTCTGTTCCTGCAGACTCCCCAACTTCATCGCCATCTGACCCCACCCCCTCTGAGGTCAGTGAAGCGGCTGTGACGACGGACCAGGATACAGCTGCTGCTCCGTCACAAGGTAATCAAAACCTTAGAAATTAAACAAAACAAAAACAAGACGCTAAAGCACAGTAGTGCATTGAACTAAATGCTAAGTCAAACCGTTCTGTGCTGATTATATTTCCATTACCTCTTATAACCTCTTATTACCTTTACAACGCTGTGTCGAAGCGCAGCTGATATGGCCCGTCTCTGGAGTCAGGCCAAAACGAGCTTAGAGGCAGGTTGCAGACGTCTCGTCCTATGATGACCCTCCTTTTTCTCCCTCAAACAAGTGTGTTGTGAGACTCTTCTCCTGTCTGTGCAGGACAGCAGAAAGACAGGAGTTTTTTAAAAAGTCATTGTGTTTTCAGCTGTCAGTACTTTTGTAGCTTCTGACTGAGCCGTTTGTACTTTCAGGTACTTGCTTTATTTTACTGTTTCATGTTCGCATTCACCTGCTCAGGAGTTGTGTTAAATTAGTGCTGAGGAAAACACATTTCCTGATTTTGCTGCTTCATAATTAAAGCTTTTGAATGACAAAATAAGAGGGGACTTTTATTGTGAAGAGGTTATAGGAAATGTAACATATTTATCCACTATTTTACAACCACTTGATTCAAGACAAGAGCATATCAAGCAGGTAGCCCTGTTGTAATGGAGATGTAAATCAAACTGAGTCAAGCCAAGCCAGCGCATGTGTATGGAAAAGCTGCATAACATGCTGACAATGACAGCGCTCATATGCTAATGTTAAAGTGGCTGTATTGTTATTGTGTTGTTTACCGTTTTGGTTTATTCTCCCCGTGCTCATGGCATTGTTTTCAGAGAAAAGCGCATCAGAGAGACTCAACATTTAGCAGTCGAAGAGACAGATTAGTTCCCTCAGGAGTAGCTAAATGCTAAATTAGTAGGATAATCAGCACTAAACACGAAGTAAAACTAAGGCTGATGGAAATGTCATCTTTTTGGCAGGTTTTTTGGTCATAAACCAAAATATTGGCTGAATTAATTATTGTTAAATGTTACTACATGAAAGGTCAGGGGATCAACAAAGTTAATATAATTCATCCTGAGGGGAAAATGAAAGTGTGTTTCAAAGTTTTATATTAGTTGTCAAGATATTTCACTCTGAGCCACAAGTGCAGGCATCATGGTAGACAGAGGAAATGTCTGGGGATCACCAGAATCAGTGGGCTCACTCATCCAGGCACCATGAATGTCTGAAGAAAATTTCATGACGCTTCATCCAATGGTTGTTGAGATTTTGTAAGTTTGGACAAAAGCGTTGCAGCAACAAACCAACATTTCCATCCCCAGAGCCACACTGTTAACAGAACAACGAGTTTAGCCAAAATTCCTTTTGAGCAAAACATTCATTAGTTTTTTAAAACAGACATGTTTTTGGATGGTGAAAACTGTTGAAGAGATCAGATGAATAGATCAGACACTTTCCTTTCTCTCTCTGACAGCAGACAGACCGGACTCCCCTCCCTCTCCGGCCATCCTGGAGGCCGAACAGAGCTCCTCTGAACCAGCAGGAGGGAAAGATGACGACACGGCGCCCGCTGAGACCGGCCCTTCTCCAACAGCAGAGACGGCGGAGACCTCAGAGCAGACGTCCTCAGGTGCGGTCCATATCACTGACTTTGAGACAGTGACTTACTTTAAGAAACCCGCTGCACACGTCTAATGTCCGCTCACGCTTTGCTCTTTGTTTTTATTTTTCTGCTTTTGTACGTTTGATTTCTTCATCTCACTCAGCCTTTTGTTTTTTTGTGTTCCTTCCACATAAATAAATCATGGTGGAGCTGTTTGGTGGCATGACAAATCCAAAGATATATTTATACACTCACACAAGCACAGCATTTTGCCTGGTTTTTGGATCTGACACGAGCCTGTCACAGCATGACTGCCCCTCCAACCAATCAGGACCCCACTTCCTGTTTGAGACTCTTCCTGGCTGTCTTCCTGCTCCTTCTGTAATGGACTGAATGTACTAACTCTACCTCCTGTAATGGTCTCTTGTATTTACTCCCTGTGGTGTATACTGCCCCTATCTGTCGTCTACTCCTGTTTTCATCTGTGTCCCTTTTTGTTTTTATCTTTTTGTGGCTGTGATGAAAATGCATGCAGCACTGCAGAGCATGATGCTACCTGCATTACCAAACCTTGGTGTAACTCCTCTCATTCTCACTCCTTCAGTTTTCCTGCCATTAATGCAAGTGTGTTAATTAAATGACAAATGATAATGACAATGACAAAAAAAATGAATTTTTACTATTGAGGAAATAACTGCCCTGTGTTTTTAATCCGTTAGACCTTATTTGATGCATCATTGCACATCAGAAGTTTTACAGTGATGCCCTGGTGGCTTGAATGGTAGAGCATGCACCCCATGTACTGAGACTGAGTCCTCTGCAGTGGCCGAGGGTTTGATCCCAGCCTGCAGCCTTTTGCTGCATGTTGTCCCCTCACTCTCTCTCCTCCCTTTTTGTCATGTCTTCAGCTGTCCTACCAATAAAGCCATAAAAGCCCCAAATATACATATGTATATTTTAAGACATTTTACACAAACTGCTACTTAATATATCACTGTATCTCGGTCTTAATGAGATAAACCTTTCATGTTTAGGAATCATGTGCTTGCTGGCAAAAATTACTCTTAAATGTCCTGAACAAATCTGGGCTTGACACGGTTCACAGATTGGGAGGGTGATGCCTCGGCCAACACGGATGGCAAAATGTTTTCGAGCAGAGCCAAATGAGAGCGTTTCATAAATCAGGACCCGTATTTATCAAGTCCCTCAGAGCAGGGAATCGATCTGAAGAATGATGCATTTTTAGGACAAGGAGTGAAAGCACTTCAACATTTTTTAAAGTAAGGAAATCACCTCTATAAGTGCCTGAGCTTCCTCAAGTTTATTTAATATACCATCTGTGACTCCAACTCACTATTTGAACTGCTGTACTCATTTTTGGACACACAGTTGGTACATATTGCTCCTTTAATGAAGGACATTGCAACTTAATTCCAACAATAAAAATCTCATATATGGTCTTATATCTTTTATATTGTTATTTTTTAATTCACTTTGAGTGTCTGTAGTGTGGAGACGGCTCTGTAATGGGTAAATAAAATTTACAGAAAATAGTTTTTAGCCGTTCAATGAATATATATGGCGAGAAAAACAGAAATAGTTGCAATAAGAAGACTTTAGTGATGATGTCTAGGGGGAAGTATTTCTAAAATCCTGGCTACAGTCCCGTTTGAACATGACTGTGTTTTATCTCCCCTGATGAAATGCTTAATGGATGTGAAGCTGTTTTTTATTCATGCCAACCCATAAAAAGCCTTTATTGTTATTGAGGTTGACGCAGTAGATTCAGCCAACAAACACTTCCTGAAAATAATGCCACATGACGTTTCTACTCAGTGAACACTTGGATCCAAAGCACCTCTTCTTGGTACCAGGATTCATTAGTGTGTAGCTACAGTTTCAGTACGGGAGCCACCAGTGGGAATAAGAGCCACTCAATCTGCTTAGAAACAGTGTTTTTCTGCCTCATTGAGTTACATCTGCACTTGATCTGTCTGTCCATTGGTTGTTTCTGCACACAGTGGTTTAAAAGTGAGAATGAACCACAGACTGGAGGAAGCCCGGTCATTAGATGCTCTCTTTACAGCCACTCAGCCTGTGGCTGTGGTGTTATCACTCTGGCAAATGGCAAAGTTTTGGAAACCACATCATTTTAGATCAACTTGTTGCCAGCTGTGGTTGATATGGCAATAAATCCTTGGATCTTGAATCTTGGCTTGTTGTCGTATGAAAATCCATTTAGAAGTAAATCTGACGTGCTGCTTAGATCCACGTTGTACAAACATCAGATGGAAAGGTGATCTGTGGTTGTGAGGATTTATCCCAGAATCCAAAAACAACTAAAAGACAAGAATCAAGAATTTGTCTTTCCTGACTCTTTAAGGCTGGACCAGCTGCATCATGAACAGATTTGTTCACATACTGGTGTATGTACTTACTGGTGGATTCCACTAGATAACTCAGACGATATATAACTTATGAATTTGCATGATGTAAGGATGTTAATGATTAATCACTGATTGATTAATCGCTGTTAAGAACTTGGCCAATTAAAAATGTACTAATCAATAAATCAATAGTCTAGAAATAACAGTAATTGCACCTCATTTGATATTTGAAATGTGCAAATGAGGAAACAATTCAATTGAGGAGATTTTTTTTAGGTGCATTTTGTATTGTAATTATTAATGATTAACCAATTAATTGATTTTAAGCATTTTCAATTATTGGGAAATAAGCAGGAAAATGCATAGACTTTGCAACCCCAGCCCGATGTAAACAATTTAACCTGGCAATACTCAAGGAGTTTTCTATTTAGTTCATTTTCATATCACGCTGTTACCTTGCCAGGCAGCTGGATTTGCAAGATCACAAGATCACACGTGAATCCATCTTACCAGGTTACAAATTTTCCATTTGTGTCTGCGCTAAAAGTGGTGCAGCCAATCAGAATCCTAGAAGGGACTGTTGGCAGCTATGTGGGGCAGCACGATTAATCGAAGTTTTATCAAAATCGCAATATGGAGGAGGTGCAGTATTCATTGAAGGCAAAATGTGTGTCAGAAACTTTTAAATGAATGAATGACATGAGGCAGAGGTGTCCTGTCCTACAAATCAGATTCTGCAGACTTAAAAAAAATCTTCATTTGCTACAGAGAACTGGAGAGTATTTTTTCATTAAGTGAAGAGCAAAGAAAAGATGTTTTCGATCTTCTCCCAACAGACTTTGGCAAGAGTTTGATTTGATTGGTTGACGTTAGCCCGTGTTAGACATGATAAATGGCTCAACCAATCACGTGCCAAGTGTTTTTTTGAAAGTCCCTGCCCTTGTTAATCACGTTAGAAAAGGTTTTCTAAAACGGTACTGCGACATGCCCTCTGACCCCTGTTACATTCCCATACTGCCCCTACACACACCCTACCATTCGTGTGCGCGTTGCCTCTTGGAAAGGTGTAGCTTTAATCTCTAAGGACGTGCACAGCCAGCGGTCCACTCGACAGAATACACGAGGCAGCCGACATGTGAACGCACAGTTAAAAGCAACCATATATCTGGCTTAAAAATACCCCCAGTGCTGTTCCATGCTTGTCCTGAACGCTGAAGTAGAGAATTAAAATGAAGCTGACACATTTCAGCCTTATGTCTTCATTAAAGTTTAAAAACAAATGAGATGTGATCATTCGGGATGTTGAAGATGCAGTAGACTAATTTGTGAGGGAGTGACCACTCCGGTCTAATTTAGGTTGCTGTTAAAAGGTCAAAAGGATGCTGGAAGGGTTTAAACGTCTCTTTAATCGTTTCATCTTGCAGCAGAAAGGCCAAAACACTCTGTGGTTCAGCTTCTGTTATGAGGATCTGATGTTTTTCCTTGTAACATATAACAGTAAACTGAATATATTTGGGTTTTGGACTGTTGGTTACATAACATAAGGGGGTTTGGGAGATTGTTTTGATTGATAATTGATAATGAAAGTATTGTTAGGTGCAGGACTATAAACTGAGTCCATTTGAGTCTGAGGTTGCAGCTGTATACCAGAATGAAAATAGATGGTTATCACACCATGTACTGATCTACTGTGGATTCTACCATATTAGTGTTATAAAAAAAATATGGCTGAAACATGTTGAAATTATTTTTAATTAATTTCTGATGTTCAGTAGATCATGGAAATGGCAGCTTGTCATTGTACGGACAGATTGCTGTTGTCTTCTTTTATTCTGTGGTGTAAAAGCCACTGATTGCATTTACACTTCTCCTCCTGGTGACTCATTTGTGATAAACAGCAGAAGTCAGATGAGCTCATGTGGGCATTGTGTGTGTTTGCACAGACACAGCTGCTGGTGTGATTGTGTGTCAGTGTTATTGTGTGTGTTGGTGTCAGGGTGTAGATCAGGAAACCAGGGAAATTAGAGGCACAATTAAGTTTTTAAAAGGCTTTTGAGAGGAAATGAGCCGCAGCCTGCTGGACAGATGATAGGGCAGACAGAACGGAGACCGTTTGAAGTCTGATTGAATTAAATCTTGTGATGTTTGTGAGACTCCACAGTGGAGGATCTGACTGTGGATGGAGATCAGTGACGTGAAACACTCAAGTACCAGCAAACGCCCCGATTAAAAAAACAAAAAAACAAAAAAAACACTAAATCTGTTCCTGTGATCTTACAGTCTTAAAGACAAATTCAGAAAATGAAAGCATTGTGAACGATGAGTTGGAAATTTGTTATTGAGAATATCTACTTTAGGTGACCATCTCATTTTCAGGAAGGTCCTCAATGACAATAATACAGTATGAGCATAATTAGAGAAAACATTTAACAGAATAAAACAAAAAAAAAACAAGATCATTATATGTTCTAATGATACTAAATGTGACAAAAAACAAATATCAAACAATAATAATCAAGAGTTGATACTTCAAATAGAGCATGAAAATGGATTGTTCATTCATATGACAGAAAAATATAAAGTGCCCTAACCCTAAAACCCTAAAATCCTAACCCTAACCCTAAAGTAATTCAGTTATAAAACACAATTATAGAGGTGTTTATATGGACATGTTCAACTGATGCCATAATAAGAAGACAGGAGCAATTTTCAACAAGTGGAAAGATGATATGAATCAGATATTTTCGTGTAGATTATTCCATTATATTAGACGTGATATTTTAACATTTTCCAAACAACCATCGTCAGCCCATTAATCTGCGATTGGCGATATCTTTGTCTCTCACACTCATTTTCCCTTTTAAACGGGGACATCCACCTGTACACCTTCTGAATTCGGATTCCTTAACCAAACTATTCTTTAACCAAACTAAGATAAGCTTAACTGTCTCGTTAACTCCTCGGAAAAGTCATTTTATTGTTATTATTATGACAGAAAAACATGTAAAACTCACCAAAACCGTCTTTGTTGATCTGTCCACTCTTCCAGTAATCATCAACTCTGGTGTGGTTGAATTGAATCCTTAATTCACCGTATGAAAAGAGTATAAAGAGTCTGACTCTGCAGGCTGTTTTCCTCTCACTCCTCACCCACCTCAGTGTGCTCATGGCCGGTTGAGTGGGTGTGAACTGCACCGCTGGATGAGAGTGCGGTGCAGAGCAGAGGCTGTCACTCTGCAGATCATTACATTAGCAAAATAAAATGACAAATATCACCCCAAAAATTGGCCAAAAAAAAACTAACGGCCAATGGATTCAGCCCATCGTTGATAGACAATATATTCAATCACCCAACCCTACTTTACACATAAAGGCTTTCTTAGCTATTAACTTAGAGAGACTGTAGGAACAGAAAAAAGAGCTGTGTAGTGTCTCAACTGGATATTAAAAGGAGAAAGGTACCATAAAGTGTTTTAAATAATGAGGGTAATTGAAATGTACACATTTAAAAATAAACTGCAGTCAGTGTCGCAGTCTTCCTATGATGGGAGGGGGCTGATGCAGCAGAGACCTCACAGGAAGCTTCCTGATCCCAACCAAGAAACAGTCTGGCACATTTACTGCCTTCAAGTGGAGCTCATGAGCTTGTGGTTATAACATGTACACGACATACTTGGTCTACTGGTTAAAAGAAAGTTGTTGATATGTAACGCCAACATGGACGCCAAAACAACCGGCGTCTAGAAGCCACTGAAGCTAACAATTTAGCAAGCGAGCAAATGTGTGATGATGCAGGGATTGCAAAAGCTTAATGAAAAGATGGGGTTGTATGAGAATATCAACATTTGCTTTGAACATAACATGAAAAAGACAAACTCTATACAACTAAAATGACAATATATTAACTTCATCCAGGGAAACATGAACGTCCACAGCCTTCGCCATGTCTAAAAACATCAGTAAAGATGCCACAACTCGTGAACTCTGAGCTTTGAGAAAATGTCCATTTTAAAATGGACTTTCCTTGTAAACATGGTAAATATCCAGTCCATTTGAAGGAGGCAGGAACCCCAGATTATTTTGTTTGGTTTGTTTTTTTACACCTCAGAGAAAACAAACAGGAGAACATGTTTTTAGGTACAAGGTACTTTTAGGTACTTTATAGGAGCTGGTAGATGGATTTTATTAAGTTCAGACTGTTCCAGCTTTTGCTAAACTAAGCTAAGAGGCTGCTGGCTGTAGCTTCATATTCAGCAGACAGACTATTCAATTAATTACCAACTATGTTGATAACTGATCTTGAGTCATTTTATAAGAAAAAATGTTAAAATTATTTGATCTAAGCATCTCAAATGTGAATATTTCCTGGTTTCTTAAGTTCTCCATGACAGTGAGCTGAGGATCTTTGGGTCAGTCTGATCATTTTCTAGACCAACCAACTAATCGATTAGTTGAGAAAACAATCAACAGATTAATTGATATTGAAAACAGTCTTTAGTTGCAGCCGTAATCAGACAGACAGGAGTGGTATCCGTCTTCTGGTCAGCAGTTTTTCAAAAATGTAAAACTTTTCCTTCGTGTAAAGAAATGCCAAAGAGTGTCCATCACAACTTCCTAAATCCTGATGGCTCATTTTGTCCAACCAAGAGTCCAAATCCTGAAGACTTGCAGTGACATAACACTGGTAAAAGGAGAAAAACACCACATTTGAGAAACTGGAAGCAACAAATATTTAAGTTTAGCTCGATGAATGACTCAGTTCATCTGTTAAAATTACAGTTAAAATTAAATAGTAATATATAACTGTTGTTAGTTACTGTTATGTTGATGAATTATTTATTTGGCGGGGCATTTTATGACTTCAATGGACAGTGAGATTACAGAGAAGACAGGAAATGACTGTAGAAGGAGAGAGATGAGTGGCAACATGCAACAGATATCCCTGTCAGACACAAAGTGGGGATGTTGTGGTTCATGTTCGGCGCTTTAAAGGTGCAGTAAGCGATTCTGGGGACAGTTTGGGTTGGTCTGCTGAACGATGTTGAGTCTCAGCATCATGTTGTCATTACTGAGAATTAGACTCAACAATCAACTGTCTTTCTTCAGACTCACTTCCTGCATGTTTAAGATGTATTCCCACCAGGGTGATTATTGATTCATTGACTAATGTTTTCAACGTAAGTCACATTCTTTTAATGTCACGTCATAACTTCCTCTATATTCATCTTTTCAGGAAGCTACGTGTTCTTGAACCAGCAGGGGAAATTAAATCTTCTTTCTGTTTTGTATGTTTGACTGGAACATGTTGTATTATAAGGATGTGAGATTGTTGGCTGTGACTTAAAGATCAGGAAAGTGTTAGTTCACATCCGTTAAAGCTGCATGATCCAGTATTGATTATCAGGCACTCTGCATGTCACCATTTCTCCTGCTCAGCAGCAGAGGAGCTGAACAGGCAGAGTTACGGCAATTATGCCGGATTCCCTCTGGGCTACTCGCTCCATTAATGTGCACATTTATGATAACATAATGACACACACACGCACACACACAGATACGTCCTTGGCCAGTGTGTATGACCCCTGCACCACCACTTCCTCCCCTGTGTTTGTATCTACAGGCTGAAGCTGCCGGGTACAGACTCACTTCTGAGGATGACGGAGAGGATGAGATGGACGAAGAGCATCACACTACTCATCACTGCAGCGACCATCACACATCGAAATAAAAAAAAAAAATATATATATATATATATATATATATCACAAAGAGGAGATGGAGGACTGTTCATCCCCGCCATGGACCGGCCTCTCTTCAGCTCTCTCTCTCTGAGCTGTTTTTAAGACTTTCGGATGCCATGTTTTTTCTCACTCTGTAAAGAAAAAAAAGTCAGTCACTGTTTTAAAAATTGAAAAAGCTTCAAAATGTTGTTTTCACAGTGGAGTCTCGAGGTTTTCTGCTTTAGTGAAATTAACTAGGCCAGTGATTACAGCTCAGTGAGCCATACGAGGTGTTTTAGGTGATAATAACAATAACATGATTTGCAGCGCTGACTGCTTACAGGCAGATCTCTGCTCAGTCCCTCCCGGTTAAAGAGGCAGGGTGTCTGTTGCCTGGATTTGCAAGGCCAAGAACTTGTATGTAGGAAAAAAAAATGACAACACCAAGCCGTAACAGCCCGGATATCCGTTTTTTTAGAAGGCTTTCAGCTACGCAGTTTGGAGGTCCACATCTTTTTGGTGTCAGTGTCCACTCTGCTGTCTTCAGAACAGGACAGACGTGGCTGATTTCTGTGATTTTATCCGGTGGAATCACTTGGGGACATTTTTCCGACCTCGTACAGCTCCCTCTGGAGACCGTAGACTGTATAATAAATAGTGGACGGAGCCACAGTGGCATCATGATCATTTTAGAGCGTGGCCGTTGCCATATTGTTTTAGTTTTTTGGTTTTTTTTCTTTTAGCCAAAAGTAGACAAGAGGGTGGAGCTGGAGAGGATGTGCATTGCTACGCCTCCACCCTGATTGGATCTGAACAAGAGCCTGAGGACACGCCAAGGAAGCGACTTGTCAGTACTGAACAAGCAAGTGGGTGTTTCTGGCTCTAATTCACCTTCTTACACGATGCACAGAGAACAGGAAAAGGGCTCAACAAAAGGAAAACTGGCAACACTTTTAGTTCGTTGAAGAAGTATTTGTAGACCAATGCGTTTCGACTCTGGCCATCTTCAGGACACTGAGCCTAAATGCTACAGATAAAGTTTTTCAGCAAACTATAAGCGTTGCCGGAGTTGAGCGACTTGTCGGCCACAAGGTAGCCCCGCCCTAAAGCATGTCCTGCTCTGCCCTCTAAATGGGACCATAAATTTAAAAAAAACATCACGCTGTGTTGAAGAAGACTTGAAACAAAGAACTGAGACCATAAACTCACGAGGAAACTGTTTACCGAGGTCATAAAACAGCTGTGAAGTCGGCTCGTTTTCTCATAAGCTTACGTAAAACCAGACTCATTTTTGCAATCAGTGGAGTCGCCCCCTGCTGGCCGTTAGAAAGAATCTGCTTTGTTTTTCAGACCCAGACGCTCCGTCCACTTATTATACAGTCTATGCAGTAGACACAGAAGTCTTTTATACAACTTTTTTTCACATGAAGTAGTACTCACCAACACCAGGAAACAGAATTCGATGTGTATAATCCCCTTTAGTTCCCCTTTAACATCAATTGTTTTCCCTTTTGTCTAATTAGCTCCAGTGTTGAAGACAAGACTGTTAGTGTGAGCCACACGTCTACATCCTCAGACTTCATTTTCCTACAGAACAACACTGGATTAAACAAACTCACTCTGGACTCTGGCGGCCATCTTTGTGACTTTACCATCACAGTGATCTCAGCTCCATTAGTCTCCATAATGTAGAGATGGGACTCCACCCTCCAGCCTGTCCTGCTGTTTGGTTTTATTTTGTGGCTTTTAATTACTTGGTTTGTTTCATATCAGACCCTACTGAGGCTGTTTTTTTTTGTTGTTTTTATATCATCCTTTTAAAGACGTGGAAACTCTAAAGATCGTTCAGAAATAAGAATCCTTTAGCTCGACTGTTTACATGAGCTGCACTGCAGGTGATCATGATGGGTTTTTTTTTAAAGTGTAATTTATTTTATGTTTTGCGTCAGAGCCAGCTGTGCAGGCCTGCTGTGTGTCTGTGTGTGTGTGTGTGTGTATTTAGAATAACTTGACTTCAGTGATCATGTGGGTCCGATGGCTGCCGCACGACTTTGTCAACACACATGCAGCCGTTTGTCTGACGCTCTCACCCCGATTAACTTCTAGGATCAGGTGTCCTGCTCCAGGGGGCACTTTGACAGAACGCCATGTGACGTTCTTCACATCTCCTCCTCATCTCAAAATATCTGTCAAAAAAAAAAAAAAAAAACACCAATTATGTACTTCAGATCAGTCGGCCTGTTTGCCGTTTTATGTAATTCTGCTTCATAATCAGACAAGGTTTGATATTTTCAGAGCTGCAGACTGTGCTGTCATTTTGTGATCCTGATGGCTTGTGAATCATCAGTTCTACAGAGAAACCTGTCATATCCGTCTGATTCGAGCTCCCCTCTCCTCTTAAGATGACACGCTGCCTCTTAAATGGAGTGTTTGTTTTTTAAAATCAAAGGGTCTCATTTCAAAATGACTTAAAGGAACAAAAAAAACGGCCTACTCAAGAAGATGTTAGTGGTTTTATCTTAAATATGTGCATTTCTGTTAAACGGTGACTTGGGTATTTTTCAACCTGAATCCTGTTTTCCCATGTTTTTTTTTTTTTTCTTCATGCCGAACTCAGATTGTTATTTTAGAAGTTTTATTGAAATTGCAATATGGCTTTCTGCAGTTTTTACGCAGGAGGTGCAGTGTTTGTTAAAGGCTAAATTAATTAATAAATGTCACAAGGCAGAGATGTCCTGTCCAACAAATTAGATTCTGCAGACTTTAAAAAAATTATTTGGTACAGATTACTGCAAGAAAAACCACAGTGATTTTTAACATATTTTTCAACCAAAATAAGACTAATGATGTAAAAATTATCTTTACCTCTAAAATAAATAATCACAATTAGATATTTTCTCAAAATCATTCAGCCCTAGACAACATTATGCAAAGGATCTCAGCAGAGCTAGACTTTTTTGTTAAAGAGTAAAGTCCTTTTTGTTTAACCAGAAACAGCTGTTTTATCGCCGTCACTAAAACCATCAGACTTACAGATACAGATTTACAGAAAGTTATTTTATCATCATAAAATACACTTAATTTTTACATCTAAAATTGTGAATTAAGGGATTATTTTCATTTAATCAGAGCTGTTAATTATTGGAACAGTGCAAAGACGAACCAAGATGGTTTTGGTGACTTTTATTTTGTTTCTGTCGAGCCCGAACAAAGTGTGTTTTGCAATGTTAAAATTAGCGTTTCTTTAAATGGAGTCTGGTGGCTTTGGCAAGAGCGATAAAACAGCTGTTTCAGGTTAAACAAAAAGGATCCGACTGTAACGATAAGCTCTCTCTCTGTGGGGATCTTTTCCATACTGCTATTAGACGCTTAGAATAACAATCTGAACCTGTCGGTGGCAGAAACAAGCACTTTTAGTGAACAAGCTTTGACGATTCACATTTGCTTGAAAGGATTACTTTGCAGCCCATTTTCACTTCTGCAGCCTGCAGCTGTCTCACTCAATACTGGACCTGTTGTTGTCACCATCAGTCAATTAGACATGAAAACAGGGTTGAAAAACACCAAAGTTACCTTCCAGCAGACGTGTCTGGAGGATATAATTGTCCCATATTTAAAATACAGACGTGCATTAATGTGTTTAAAGTGTAGAAACATGAATTATTATGTCAGTGACTTTGGGATGTTTTTTTTTTTTTAATGGACAGTTTCCTTTGGATTGAAACCCTTCACTCATACCTCAGCAGACCAAGGGCTTTAGTTTGGTTTGTTTTTGAGTTTTAGTGCTTTGTTTTTCTGCAGAATCATGTCGGCTGTAGCGACTCGCCTGCAGCGTCTGAAAACACGCAGATAACTGGGATGCTTTAATGTTTTTGTGTTCTCTATCGGAGGAGTAAAAATGATGCATTTGGGCTGAATGGAACTGCAATATGTACAGTTTTTAAATGGGGAAAAATGAACATTCCACAGTCGGGTGTTTGTGCAGAATGTAGCCTCTGAGCTATGAGAAAAAATCTTTTGTTTTTATGTTTTCTTTTTATTGCATATGGATGTTTTGTTTTCCTGAGCTTCGATGACTGATTGTATTTAAAGGCGGTAGATATTTCGATGTACATCTGTTTCTACGACGTCTTCCTGTTTGATACATGAGAACTAACAAGGTTTGCCTTTTTTTGGAGTGCTGTGCAGCTGTTTTCATAAATTATCAGGACTAGCATGAATCAGAAATTGTAGCTTTTTAATGTCGTCGAAGCCATTGATGAGATAAATGTCCCGTCAGAGAGAAGAGCCCTGATGTTTGTACCCACATGAAATGTAAAGAACACATCAGTTTTTGTTGTTTTTTTTTTCTCTCATTTAGCCAATAAATGTTTTCCTCTAATGAAGACCTGCAGACCTGTTTTTTTCTCTCTCTTCTGTAGGTGTGAAACAGATAAAAATAATCTTCTGTCAGGTTGAAGCTCTTCTGCATCCATGTTGGATTAAAAACTGCCTGCTGCTGAGGTGCAGATTACATCCTGTGAAATATGTGTGCTGATAACGCTGCTGCTGCTGCTGCTCTGTTCAGACACATGAATTTATGTCCTGCTCACCAGGCAGTATGAAACCATTCTGCCCCGTGCACATACTGAATACCCAGAGTGCCTTGTTGTTGTGTCTGAATCTTTTGACCTTGGCTGCTGCAGGACAGGAGGAAGAAGAATGGACCCCAGCTCCTCTTTTCATCCCCCGTTAACAGCACATAATGAAGGTTAGAAATCCCCTCTCAATGCACAGCCTGCAGTTCATGGCTGCAGCCTGTGACTCATCTGTGTAGGAAATCTTTTTTTTTTTTTTTTTTCTTTTGGTGTTGATGTCTGTTTTATGGCCTCAGCGAGCAGCTGCTGAGCAGATTTTCATGCTGGAGGAGAGAATCCGAGGAAGATGAAGACCGCATCTCTCCCATCTTCTGCTGCGGGACGTTTCTCTCAAACTATGACCCAATCGTCGGGTGTTGCGTACTTTCAGCCCCTCCTCGTCCGAAGCCGCGTCAAGTCGCACAGAGGCGCGAGGAGCGGCGCCGGAAACTTCTCCTTCAGAATAAGAGCAGAGGGTAACGTGCTCTTATTCTCTTATTCATGTAAAAATGATTCTCCAGTCAGGCAAAACCAGCAGGTCTTTTCCACTGTGGTTTCATCTCACTGATAGATGCAATAATCTAAAGCCAGTTTAAATGCTATTTAATTTCTTTTTCTCAGTCTAGGACCCATAAAAGATAGAAAATACACCAGAATAGCCTCTTTTTTGACCTCCTGTCCATTTCAGTGAAGCCATGTTGGAGATGCTGTTCATTATCCTGTTTTAGTTTTGCTTTCTTGTTTTGCATCAGCTTCATTTGTTGCCATCGAAGCTGCTCATTTTAAAAGTCTGTCTATCCTGCTGATTTCTGACTGACCTGCTCAACACCAGAGACATGTAGAGAGAGCTGGTAATGAACTATTTTAGATTTAAAAATATAAATATTAATCTTTAAATAATGAAATCTTGTATCCAAAAAAAATATATGATCATTTAAATGAATGAATCTGAATGAGTACAACAGACCAAACGTATCGTATTTAAATGTTTCCATCTTTACCTTTTACCACTGTATTGTAATTCTGAGTTATTTTGCAAATTTTTGCCGGGTTCTCATAGTTGCCAATGCATGTTTTTTACAAACGCGAACAGCAAATAAGGTTGTAGCCTCTTGAATGTATAGAGGTATGCATAGTAGGTCTGCACAGTATGGCCAAGAAAAATCATATCGTCATTAATTTAATAGATGTTGCAATTGCACTATGCTTCACGGTCATGTTTGTGTCAAAATGTTCATTATGACTGGGAAAAAAATCTATTAATATCATGATGTGACATTTGCTGGAGTGTATACCAAACAAACATGTTTCCTTGCATCTGGAGAAAAACATATTTGTAGGTCAGGACATCTTTGCAGCTTTGTCACACATTTTAGTTTTATATTTAAAAAAAAAAAAAAAAACTAAAATATTCTGTTGAATTACTAGTGAAATAGATTTAAAACTGTACTGTTACAGGCAGGCTGCGTCTTCAATTATAGCCCACCTTATTACTATTACTACAAAAACTACTAGCATTACTTATTATTATTATTATTATTATTATTATTATTATTATTATTATTATTATTATTATTATTATTCACTTTTATGTAGTTGGTCAGTTTCTCGTTCTATCTCTACTACTCTGTGCTGCAGTTTGGCAGTTAGTGTTACAGTGTGTCTTATTTTGAAAAGCCCTGCCGGAAGCAGCCTGTCTGACTATGTCCAGCCTGACAGCGGTCCCATCCAGCTGATGCCAGGTTCAGCCTCCTTGAGTTCAGTTTGCCCGGTGCGCACGGAGGACTCGGCGGGGTCACGGAGCTGCACCGTCCTGCGGACCGAGCACCGGAGGAGGCGGCGGGACCCGAGCGGCTGCCCTGCGGCTCACACTGCACCCTGTCCCCGCAGCGGAGGAGAGCAGAGAGGGGGGAGCAGCTGTCCGTGCTGTCCGGACTCAGATGAACACGCAGGACTCAGCGGAAGAGAAATCGCTGGCTCTGCTCGTACCGAGATGAAAGCGGCCGGCAGACAAGTGACGGTGACCGCGGAGAAGCTGAACGGGGACATGAAGCGGAGGCCGAGCTACCCCGGCGAGCTGCGGGCCAAACACGCCAACATGTCAACTAAGATTTGGGTGAAAGTGGCGATGGCGATCGTGTATTTCCTCTGCGTGTCTGTGGCCGCGTTCATCCTGGTGATTTACTATGTGTTCTTCTGGACACCCGACCCGCAGTACAACATCACCAGCACCGAGGCGCCCAACCGCACCGACTGCGCGACCTAGCTGGGATGACTAGATCACGCACGCACGTACGCACACATCTACACACATTATGTAGGTGACTGCACACACCTGACACGAGGCTGCAGCTGCAGGGACTGATGGGAGCGCAGAGACACATGACCGCATCCAGAGTTTGGGATGCTGACTGAGGACCTGAGGGAGGACAGAGGGGGGCAAGTGCTGCCGGGATGCATCAGTGTTCCGCATGCAGGATGGATGCAGGTGGTGGTGGTGGGGAGGAGGAGGAGGAGGAGGAGGAGGAGGATGAGGATAAGGAGGAGGGGGTGATTGTTGTTTTTTCCTCAGCTTTACCCAAACAGCCCGTCCTGAGGGGGTTCATGTGTTTTTTAGGATTTTATTCTCACAGAATCAGAGGACGCATTTCAGCTTCTCTGAGTAAGTCTCTAAAAGCTCATCACAGGTGATGATGTAGTTTCTTTGTTCTTGGTTCGGTGTTGGGATGTTCCACTGAGTGTGAGTGTGAGTGTGTGTGTGTGTGTGTGTGTGTGTGTGTGTGTGTGTGTGTGTGTGTGAGAGAGAGAGAGGGAGAAAATGGAGGTTCTTTTGAAAGTCATTCACACATCCTTTAATTCACGGGTGGATTATGAGGCAAATGGCCCCTGGGCACAGACACACAAAGAGACACTTAGAGTGAGATCCTGCAGGTGAATTGAACCTCTTTAAACTGCAGCTAAACTTCAGATCTGCACAGATATTAAACTGAATTAGGGCTGCACAATTAATCGAAATTTTATTGAAATCGCAATATGGCTTTCTGCAATTTTCAAATCGCAGGAGGTGCAATATGTGTTAAACGCAAACTGCATGTTAAAAAAAAACTTTTAAATGAATGAATCCTGTCCCACAAATCAGATTATTTAAAAAACAAACAAACAAACAAAAAACAGTTCCACCAGAGTTATTTTAACATGTTTTTAATCAAAATAATAATGATGCAAAAATTATCATTACCTCTAATATCACAATTGTAATATCAGTCAAAAAAAATTGCAATTAGATATTTTTCAAAATCATTCAGCTCTATACTGAATAATAGAAAATACATGAAACTATCAAAGAAAATCTGAGATGCAGTTTCAGATTTCTTGAAGCTGTTCTTCTCCTATTGAACTGATTTTAATTAGAATAAAAGAGGGACGGCTCAGTACCACTTTTTCATGTCCGATACCACAACCTTGAGTTTCTGCCAGTACCGATACCAATCTGATCATCTTTCTTTCCCCTTCCTCTTAAAGGAATAATATGCAACATTTTCCTTAAAAATAGGCTCATATAAACATGATTCCTTTCAATCATCACTGATGTCGGTCGGTCAGTGTGTGGTGGCGTCTGTATCTGCAGAGACTCTGCAGCCTCTCTGCCTGTATTTCCTTATTTTCTCATTATTTTGCTGCTCAGGACGCTCTGGACCAAACCAAAACGTCCATATTTTCACATCCGTGCATCTTTCTAGTGCGTTTATAAACAGCTCAGTAAAATCCTATTGATTCTACCCTTTAATGGTCTAAACTGCAATATTTTTCCCAAGAAAACTACATAAAGACTCATATGACGTAATCCTCTCCGAACATCACTTATGACCCAGTAGAAGTGTGTGGTGGTGTCTGTATCTGCAGAGAACCTGCTTTCTGCTTTTATTTCCTCATTTCTTCTCATAGTTTGTTCTCGGGACGTTTCACCAACCTAAAACGTTGGTGTTTGACATCCTGATGCGTTTTAGGAGCAGCTCAGATAAATCTGACTGATTCTACCTTTAAACAAATTAAGCTGTTAATAATACATTTGTATGGATCCGCTCACTGTTTAAAAAGAAATAGAAAAATATAGCTGACAACATATTAAGCAATAGTGCTGCTTGTTTTTATTTAAAGGAGAAATATGTGATATATTTTTACTGTAACAGATCATAAAATGACTGTGATATGTCATCAGAGATTAAGGAAACATGCTATAAATCCAAATGCATTCCAGCTGGTTTGTTTTTGTCTCTCAGAGTTAAAATTTAACACCAAATCATCTCTGAATGGGTTTGTGTTTGTGCTCCTGTTCAGCTTCGGGGAGGAGAGGTCGGGAGAAACGACTCACTCCGACTATAGATCATATATCTTTAATAGTGCTGCAAACCATTTAACTCGCTGTTTCACTGTTTTGACTGCAGTGCTCATTTTTGAACACCAGGGTGTGACGTATTTCTCCTTTAAACTTTTTTGCACAGAACTTTTTGCAGCATTTTTCATTGATCAGCAGCTCAAGTATTCAAAATTTGAATAAATGTATAAAAGTCACTCGGCTGTTTTGCTTTTTTTTTTTTTTTCTTCCTTGAGCCTAAAATAACTCTGCACATCCAACACCATGACAGTGCGCTCCGGTGGTTTTGGTCAGCACTGGACAGATGTTGACATTGAGTATCATATCGAACCATCCTTAGAATTAAATGTTTCAGTAGCCTCATTAGAGCTGCAGCAATTAGTCGATTAATTGATTAAATAGTGTCTGGTTCAAACGTCTCACATGTCAGGATTTGCTGTTTTTTTCTGTTTTATTTGACTCTGAATATGTTTTTGTTTTGGACTGTTGGTCGGAGAGAAAACAAGTCACCTGAAGATGTAATCTGATCTGAGAACTTGACGTTTTTCATTATTTTCTGACATGTTTTCAAATAATAAATAATTGCTAGATTAATCAATGATGAAAATAATCATCAGTTGCCGCCCTGAGCCTTGTCCTGCAGTGCAGCTGTGATGTGAAAGAAATAAATCAACAAAAACAAGTATTGGATTTGATTTGGTTGGCAGATGCTCAATATTAAGAGACTGTTTAGGATCAGATCAGGACATTTGTCATTTTAACAGAGCTCTGTGACTTTCCAACAGGAAATGTTATAACAGTTCTCAGTTCTGTATAACAGATTTATCTTCGCCCTTCAGTAACACTGTCTGATTCACGACGGAGAGTTTTTAAAAAGAATCAAACTCAATGCAGTAGAACCAGAATTATCGCCTTTTTTATTCCACTCCATTAACATATACAACGATGGACGACAGGTTAGCTCCCAGAAGTGAAGCCAAACCAGTTCTATTGCCCCCTGGTGGCTGGTTGCAGCATAGGTCATAAGCCCCTCCTCCTCCATGTTAGCAGATGGGACTGAGCCAAACTAAAATATCAAAGTACAAATAAATTTTATCCCAGAGACGGTTTCTGTCATTTTAGATCGTTCTTATCACTCTGATATATCCTCAAGTGCTCTTTTTTCTGACCAGTTTGGTTTAAATTAGTAATTTGATGCTATAAAAAGGGGGGTCTCACATCATGACTGACAGCTGAGCTCTGTTCATGATTTGACCGGCTGTGTGGGCGGGACCTCGACACCGCAGCTCCAACCCTGATCACCACAGACTCTGGCTCCGAGCACAAGCTGGCGGTGATTGTATCTGGGACGTTTTGGCTTCAGTTTTGTGCAGTTGGAGGAAGTGGAGACGTGGTTTCCATCTTTATACAGTCAATGTTCCACACGTTCTACTTCCCTGTCCAACCCTGGCGCCTACATTACCCACGATGCAACTCGATCGCTGACAGTTTGACGTGAGATTCAGGTGCGTCGTGCCAGTAGCAGCTGCAGAGGTCTGATAAACTCAGTTTTTTCTAGCTCCACACCGACAGATTTGTTTCACTTACACACTTGCATGCTGAAAATGCCAAATTAGTACCTAAGACACAAATGGTTGTAACATAAACAAGCTAACAGCTGTTTTCTTCAAAATAGCTGTGACCAGGATTTAGCTCTGCCTGAGACAGTTGTGATTGTTCAGAGAAATACAAATGAGGGTTAGGGTTATTTTTTCCTGATAGCAGAATGTGTGTGTTCCTTTCTCCAGCGCTGAGCGCTGCAGAGAGACGTCTGGTTCTGCAAGACTAGATTTTGCACAGCTCATGCTTTACACTGCTTTTACACAGATGCAGTACTTCTCCCCAATAGCACCAATTAATTTTCTTATCAATTAATAATTTAGTCTATAAAATGTATAAGAATCATTAGAGAAAAAAAAGACATCACAATATCCCAGAGTTCAAAGTGACGTCTTCAGTGGCTTCTTTTGTCCAACCAAAAGTCCAAAACATAAAAACTCTTCATTTATTATCATAAACGACAAAGAAAAGCACCAGTTCTCCTGGAAGCAGCAAATGTTTGACATTTTTGCTTAAAAAAATTACTGAAACAATTAATTGATTATCAAAATAGTTGTGGTTCATTTTGTTCTGATCGACTAATCGATTAATTGACTGATTGTTGCAAACAGACTTTGAGGCGTAATATTTGTGTGTTCGTCTTTAAGTCTTTAGAGTCTCTGCACTGGTCCTGTGCCCAGTGGACCTGCTCAGTAATCCATCCATGCTTTAACTCTGCACTTTATTGGGGATTTTTGTAAAATATTATTTTTGCCTCCTCAAGGACCTTTTAAATCGAGTGACTGTTTCCTGGAAGCCACACACGGACCACTTAAATCACTTAAGACCCCCCTCAAGGACACTTAGAACCACTGATTCCTCCTTGAAAACCTCAAATTCCCAGAGGGACATCCCTCGAGGCCCCTGGAACCCTCCCAAGAACTACCGAACCCGCTCGAGTACTTTAGAACACCGTTAAGATGATCTTTAGCCAATGCAACCAATCAAGAAGTGTTGCACCCCCTGGAACCTATCCCGAAGAACCCGTCACAACCACGACCCCTTCCTCCTCAAAACAAACACTTAAAGAACCACTGATCTCACCTCAAGAACCTCTTGAGACCCCTGGAGGACGTCCCTCTGAGACCCACCGCTCTGCACTAACTGAGACTTCTTTTTAAGACATGCCTACAGAGGAATGATGGACTTTTCTCTCTTTTCTTTCTTTCTTTCTTTCTTTCTCTCACAGCAGGATGATGCTGTTTGTATTCAGGTATCTAGAGGAACTTAAAGCGATACTGTACTGTAGCAGACGTAGCCTAAATTGTGATCTCCGGTAGCTCGTAGCTGTATGACATGCAAGGCGATCACTCACTATACTCTCAGTAGTTGCAGCGATTTTACCTTTTTAGAGCAACTTTTTTGTCTTGCATCGCCTCACAGAATGAGCATAAATATTCAGTGTACCTCTTCCCGATGACACGGTTTGTTCACCTCATAATTTAGGCTACAATCCCCGAAACCTACTAGACTGTTTTGTTTACGATGTAGCCTTGAGACGTTATTGTTATGATATGATAAACTATGCATTTATTCCAGTGTGGGTGTCGTCATTGTGGCTGCTGTCGACAGATGAAGAAACGCAGATGTTTCTGCTCTGAATTATAACGGAGGGACATTTCAGTGGAAAGGCCAAGCTGACGTCAGCTTGCTGCTATTTTGAATTTCGCATCAGAAACATTTCTGCGTTTGTAAAATAACCCTCGGTGACATTTTCCAACATCCACTTTCTGCACAGATCAGAGCTGTTAGATTTTCTAAATGACAGAATCTTAATATGATATAATATAATAGTTGTGTGAGTACGTTCGGCCTCTTCAGCAGGACAGCTGCTCGGCCTTCTCCTCAGATCCACTGACCTTTCTCATGTTTATCTGGTTTGGTAACTTGAGGAGTGTTTGTGAGTCGTCTCTGATGAATAAAACTCACAGATATTCCTCACAGCACAGAAACAAGGACAGGACGTAGTTTCATAATTATGCAGCTACCATCAGTGGATTTTTCTCTGCTTAGTTTATTGATTCTTTTCTGCCGTCCAGCCTCTCCATTGTTCAATATTCAACATTTCAGTATCATCATCTATTGATAGTAATGGTTCTGAGTTATTCTGATGCACGATTCTGCTGTTTAAGATAATGATTCTTAAATTTGTCTTTTATTGCAAAGTCTTTTATTATGGAAGAGAATGAGGACCAGGCATGAGGGGAAAAATAAGAGGAGTGAGTTGTTTTCTTTTTAAAAACATTTGAATTTCAAGAATAAAGTCAAAACGTCACACGAGAATGTTGTGAACAACAATAATTCCTCCAATTTCTTTTTTTTTTTTCATATTTGCCTGGCAATAATATTTAAAGTTCAACTTTATTCTCAAAATGTTAAAGATCCAGTATTGTTAGATTTAGATTTAATGGCAGAATATGGTATAACTGGAATATAATATTCATAAGTATGTTTTCATTCGTGTAAAATCACTTGAAAATAAGAATTGTTGTGTTTTTTAACCTTAGAATGAGTTGTTTACATTTACAGAGGTCATGGCTCCACGGTGGCGGCCATGTTGCACCACCATGTTTCTACAGTAGCCCAGAACGGACAAACCGAACACTGGCTCTAGATATTTTGCATTTTTGCATGGATTTTATGGCCATCATAGTTTCTCTTAAACACGCTTGGAAGGGGAGGGTGACACAAGGTGTTTGCAATCTGCAAACTCACAACTAGACGCCACTAAATCCTCCATACTGGTCCTTTAACTTTATTCTTGAAATGTAAAATTTAAAACAAAAAGGTTTCTTATTTTTCCCTCATGTCTGGCCCAAATACTCTTCCGTACTTTTAGCTCTTATGGTTCATAAATGCGAGATTTCTACAGAAACAATGAACTAACCAATACAGAGAGAGGCGCAATTAAAATGCAAATATACGCACTAACTAAAATATAACATTACACACATACATGAGGTGGACACACAACTGCAGTTGTGACACAATAACCTGAACACCTGTAGAGTGTAACACAATCCAAAGGCTCTGCAATAAATTCAAGCTTTGTGACGCTTTTAATGTCAATTTTAGGGAATCACTTCTATTGTAATTTATTAAAGCTGCAGTCGGTAATATTATTTCATTATAACTTTGGATGAAATAACTCATTTTGACTTTAAATGTCATTAAATATCACTAAATATTTCATCCTTTTTAAAATGTGTGCATTTAGACGAGGTTAGCTCGCACAAAACTAGCCAATCACAGCGACTCTGTACAAACAAGGATCATCAGTCTTCATGTAGTTGTGCAGTTTATTTTGTTGTTGTACGTTACTTTGCTGGTTATTCACAACAGTTGACAACCATGACGTTCTGCTTAAAGCCCAGTTTTTCGTTGTGTTTGCTCAGTTTGCCCGCTGCAGCTTTAAGTGGTAGATCGTATAACGTTGTGTAGTGTTTTTATTATTGTGTCCACACTTTTCGGAACAGTGTTCTGAAGTTTTGATCCTGGAGTAGGAGGATAAAACTGTGTGAAAGTGACTGAATTTTTCCCCTTTTCTCTCTGTTGAGACACTTTTGAGTAAACACACTTCACCCCGAGCTGCTGCAGCGCTGAGGCTCCCTGATCAGCAGATAAAGACTGGAAATGTACTGGTCTGCTTCAGGTGACATCGTGTGAAACAGCATTCATGTTCTGAAACCTCCCCTAGATTAGTGAAGCACAAATCAGGATATCTTATTTTTGCCAATAACGAAAATGCTGATATTTTCTCATTGTGGCCGATGCTACCGCCCATATATGCACAGAATTTTTAACACCTATTTGCAGAGAACATAAAGTCTCTCTTGCAGTGGAATTAACATATTTTTCTGCCTATTCTTATCTTGACAGCCCACTCATAGATGCAGACACAAAATACAACACTTTTCAAAATGATACCAAATGATATAAATCACCAACAAAATAAGAAAAGTACTGCTGAAAGTTTTTTCTCTTGAGCCTGTTTCTCTTTGTTCTTCACAGATGAATCGTAGTGATCAGGATAACGGCTCATGAAAGGGACAATTTTCATTATTTTTAGTGTTGAAAGACTGAGCAAACATTTCAAATTGGTATCTGTTTCAGACACCAGACATACTCATGTTGTGCGTGCATAATTACATTGTCATCTTATTGGCAGAAACGTTCATTTTGGGCCTTTGTTGGTCGGTGGAGTGCCGACATTATTGTGTGTTCCTACTCCGGATGAATTAAAGTTGAATATGAAATATGTTTTGTATTTGGCAAATGGCAAAAGTCTAGAACAAGTTAAGAACCTTTAAAAACACACACAAGTACACACCTTTGGCAGTTCTCTAAATTTATCATTTTAATAATATAAATGCTTTTGAAATGTTTAAAGGACAGCTTCACATTTTTCCAAGTCTGGCTTAAAACGATACTCACATGTCAATATGTACATTGAAACAGGTTTTGTTCAAAAATGTATTGAAGGATCACTGTTTATCTGAAGTTATTCTGAGTTTCAGCAGTTTGAGTTTATCGATTCAAGTGGGAATCTTCCAAAGTCTTTTCAGAACCATTTCTTTGTGTTTTCTTGCTCAGCTGCAAAAATTTTGTACCAGTCACCAGAATTTTACTCTCAGCATGGATCCCACGTGTCACATTTTGTTGGATGTGAAACCAATAAGGGATCAAGTGTTTTGATTTTCTGGTAACAGCCTAAGCTTGGAGGACAGGGCTTTTAAAATATATACTGCAGGGATGGGCGAGCATCACATCCTGTGTGGCTTTTCTGTCAGAAAGAGCTCAGAGCACCAGAGGGTGAGATCCCGAAACCCCGAGAGATTCAACACGGCTGCTTCATCAGGTTCTGCCAAACTTTGACCAGCAACTTTTTTTTTATTTCGGACGCTGACAGACTTTTTTCCAAATAAACACAACGCTGTTTCAGACTGGAGGACTGCAAGTAAGAGAGGAGGAAAACAAGCAGACAGACTCATCCACCGACACCCACCGCCTGATCACCACCCACACACACACACAGGTCAGTGTGCTTGAATCTACTGTATAAATAAATAAAAAAAAAAAAACACTGGATGTTCTTGGCTCGCTCCAGCAGGTGATTAAAGACTTGACAACAAGCTTAGAATTCACTCATCAGGAAATATTTGACCTCCAGAGAGACACTGCAGAGCTCAAACACTGGGTGAGAACACTGTCGTCTCAGATGAACATAATTACAGTTTTCTTTTCATTCTCTTTGGCTTAATTTTCAAATTAGAATCACATTTTTCAAAACATTAAATTCAATCCTCAGAACAATTAGTCAACAGCAGAGTGTTATTTCTCATTTACTCGAGCAAATTGCACACAAACTGGCACGTGTGCAAAAGACGAAGTACAAACGTTTGCACAGTGAACCACTTTCAAATGTCTCAGTGATCAAAGCTGATGAGCTGATTCTTAGTGAATTCATGAAGCTCTTCAGAACATCTAAATATCCTTTCATCGTTTGAGACGTCACATTTAAATGATCAACTGAATTATCAAAACCTGTCAGACAGACGTGCATTCTATAAATATCTGTGACGTGTGTTCATGTAATTAGGGGTGTAGTGGAGGATAAACACAAGAAAACTTTGTCACTTGTTTGAAATGAGGCTCAGATTTTATTGATCTATTTTCAGATCAACTGGATCAATCAATGAGGGGAAAAAAGTGGGAAAATTACAGTTTACCCACTTCTGTATTTACCACTACACCCCTGAATGTAACACATGTGTGCATCCTTTTTCTGTGCTCTACAAACTGAAATTTGAGTCTAAAAAAACTCTACGCAACAGAATTCAGTTCGACAAAACTCACATTCTTCACTAGCTGAATTCTCTTTTGCATCAAACTTTAGATTTTAGACTCAAACAACAAGTAAGCAGTCAGTGTCAACAAAAAGTAAAACAAAAACAGAGATTTGTATATAAGAAATATTTCTAGGTTTGACTGTTGTGGTGAAAAAACATCCAAACATTTGGACCAGTGCATTTTACATGATGACAAAACAGCTTTTTATGGCATCAGCCAATTTACTGACACAAAAACTAGGCTTTGAAACATGAATGAAATGTTTTGGGTGAGTTACCACCTTTTGCAAACATGCAGTAGAGATTTGATGTCCCATGAAACAGCTGTGACAAGTGCACTTAGAGCGCAGAGATAGTTAAGAATGAGCCAAATCGATCGAGAAAAACTGCAAAACAGAAAGTAAAACACCAACAGAGACCGTCCTCAGCGTACAAACCAGAAACATGCACAACAACCCCATTTTTTCTGTAAATCCCTGGAAGCACAACCGACGATCCAGAAACCATCAACAAAATCTTCATGCACGCGGCTCCGAGACTCCTGACAGAAACATGAACTCTAACCAGAACCTCAATCAAAAATAAAACAATCAAAATTAAACCTCCTTGTTGGAGGTTGAATCAACTTTTAAATGTCCCACAAAGTGAAACAAGCAAAGGAGATGCACTTGATTAAAAAATTGTAGGAGCTATTTGTTTGTTGTGAGGATTTAATTATCATTTCATTAATAAATAAGAAGCATTATTTAATTATTCAAGATGTTTGCTTTATTTAGACTGGAATTTAATGGTATTTACCTTTGCTAGTTATTTGTTTACTCTAATTATTAATTAGTATTTTGTTTGTTTTTGGGGAACACTGTAGTCACCTGAAATTACAAATAGGACAGCAGAGAGGACCAGCATGCACCTGGGTGCAGGAGAGGCATGCAGGAAAAATGAATCCTGTGTTCTTTTGTTTGTTTGCTTGTTTTGGATAAATAAACCACATGAAACGCAATAACTTTGCAATGACAATGGAATTATGAATTTGATTCAAGTTTAATTTAATTTTTATTTGACAAATGGCAACAAGAAAAATAAAGAAGCATTATTAAACTTTGAGAAACAAACCAAAACAAAAAACAATCACAGTCTAACACTGGAAGATGCAATTAGTTTGATGTGTGTTTTAATGTGAAAGTCAAATTTACAGAGCACACGTGTGTGTGTGTGTGTGTGTGTGTGTGTGTGTGTGTGTGTGTGTGTGTGTGTGTGTGTGTGTGTGTGTGTGTGTGCGTGTGTGTGCGTGCGTGTGTGTGTCTCCTTCACTCAATAATTAAGTTGCAGCTGAAGTTGTCAGCAGTCGTTCTTCTCGCAGGCTGCAGCAGCTGCGACCTGAAGAGGAGGAACGTATGACTCAGCAGAGCTCGACGTCCGTCCGTCCGTCCGTCCGTCCGGTCTGGACTGCAGCAGCAACACACAGCAAACACTCTGCTGCAGCTTGAACCAACAGCAGCTGTTTACACCTCTCTGTCTGTCAGTCACTTTAGTCTCTGTGGGTCTGAACTGAGCAGGCCGGAGGAGGAGGAGAAGAAGAAGAAAATCTGAAGTAGAAATTCTCGTCGTTATTCATTTATAAAATTTACTGTGATTCAGAAGATGAACGGTGTACTTGGTGACAGTTTATGAACTAATTTGAGGGCATCAGGAGGTGTGAAGTGTCTGAATAAACACAGCAGGTCTCTGAGAGTCAGATGAGGTGCAGCAGCTCACAGTCTGAACCAACTTCACTCATCAGTACAGTCTGAACTCAAACTGAGGATGAACATCAGCAGAGATTAAGTCACTCTGACACTTAACCAGGATCTGATGGGTGAAGGCAGGGACTCTTGAAGGGATAGTTCACCCAAAAATGAAAATTCAGTCATTATCTACTTGTGTGCTGATTAAAGGTTGGCTTTAGTTTTTTAGTCCATAAAACACTGCTGGAGATTTACAGGAAAACCGTGTTGCAGAATCTCCCAAACAATTTAAATAAATGGTCGCCATTTTTTAAACAGAAAAAAAAAATCTCATCTAGTGTCTCCTAAAATCCCAACATGCCGTTCACTTGTGCACACATGCCGTCACACCACACACACCCAGTTCAGACAGTGCACACGTTCAGGAAAGTGACTCCAGCGAAAAATTCAGGCTAAAATGACGTCTTTCAAGTCAATTTAGCATGTCGGGGCTTTAGAAAACTTGGATTACACCAGACGAGCAGTATGGAGGCACTTGGTTTTTTTCCATTTGGAAATTTAAAGTGTTTAGGAGATTCTGCAGTTGCTGTTTTCTTGGAGAGAAAAAAACAAACCTGACCTTCAATCGGCACAAGGGTGAGTAGATAATGACTGAATTTTCATTTTGGAGTGAACTATCCCTTTAACAACCAATTTATTTACTTTTTACTTTATTTTTAATCATTCTTCTTTTAATTTTAAGTTCTCATTTAAAACCCTGCCAAGTTCTCCAGATGTGTTGGTTACTTAAGAACAATCTGTGCCGTTATTTGTAAAAATAGAAAACAAAAGCGTCCCTAAACGACTTCCTTGAGGAACTCCACAACTCACTGCTCTTAAATCAGAATAACTGCTTGAACATGTTCAGTAATTCAGTTCAAATAGCTTTATTAGCATGTACAAAAATAAGTTATTACTGAAGCATCAGACAGTTTAACTTCTGATCCATGCAGCAGCAGATGCTTCTTTCTGACAATACAGCACCAACAAGTTCTTTCATCCAGTCATCAGTCATTCAACTTCATATCTGATGTGTATCGAACTTATTTTCTCAAGTTCACTTAACTTTCCCAAGCTGGTTTTGCATTTTCAAAATTCATATGATGACTGAGCTGATCATTCTACCTAAAATCTGTTAGATCTAATTTTTAAGACTTCATGGGAACTTATGTATCTCAGATGAAGCAGCCAAATTAATTTACGGTGTAAAATAAGACGCATTCTGAGGCAGAGCTGGAGCTGAAATGTTTTTGGCCCCTTTCCATATTTATTTCAGAATATTAAAACTGGAGTCATGTGTTTAGGATGGACATTATTTTCGGCGTTTTGATGGATGCTGCTGCTGCAGCTGCTGTTTCTCCTCAGGCAGGTTGGTTCAGAGCCAAACACTCAGTCACCTTCAGGCATGAAGCTGCAAAATGACAGATTTTTATGTAAACACACATTTTATCAGCAAAAGGTTACAAGAGTGACGAGCATTTTATCAGCACTGAATTAGATGCTGTAGATTCACTCTGTTTGTCCACATTCAGATCTGCTGTCGGGCTTCACTGATCCGCCTGAAAGATAAACCTGAACTGACTCACATGAATTTAGTGACTCCAGATCCACAACATCTTCTGTAGTTTATATAATTATGGTCAGGTTTAAAATGTAATCTGATACAGTTACTAATTACCTGTTAAAAATGTTGTCAGTTATGTAATCCAAGTATCACGACATTAAAATATTGTAACTTGATTACTTTCTGTTACTTTTGGATTACCTCAGTATAAAATATGGTGGAATTGTTCAGCCTAACATTGTTTTATATATTTGTAATTGTTAATAATTTATAAGATACAAAACATGTTCTTTTCCCCTTATTTTCATCTTCTCTGTTTTACCTGATTTTAAGTATAAATTTAATTGTTCTTACTCAATAAAAGGCTGCAGTTTTTCTTCCTGATGTTTCATTTCGACGCCTTGTGTTTGCAGAAGATTTGATTTTCATTCAGCCTGGCCTGATAATAAAGCATAAACATATTGTAATACCACTTTTCTGTGATTAACATCTCAGAAAATAGATTTTTTTTTTTTCATTGATCACTGTGCAAATGTCTGATTTCACTGGTTTCTGTTTCAGGCAGTAAAACCTGAAATGTGTGAGCCGCGGTGAAACAGGACGAGTTATATTTTACAGTAGATTCTCTCCTCTTCCTCACCACCTTTGTCCGATCCGCTCGACCCTCCTGTTAAAGTAATTAGCCGGCCAGCAATCACTGGCAGGATTGATGATGAGGCTCCGCTCTGTATGATCCAATCAGAAGTCTCATCACTTCAGAGGAGGACGGGAACCAGCGAGGTCGCTCACCAAACTGCTGAGCTGTGGAGCAGAATAATTCAGGAGAGGGTTTCCTGTCGGAGCGGTTTCGTCCAAAGTGTCTCATGTTTTGAGCACAGGTGGCCTCACCAAGAGTCAAACATGTGACCCGCGCTGTGTTTGTGATGTTAGTTTCTGGTTTTTGTCTTGATTTTCTCCACTTGTAAAGCACCAGAAGAAACAAACATCTTTCTCATACTTTGTTTACACTACACTACAATTTGGGCATAGATTTGGACAATTTAACTTTGGGCATTTTGTTTTGTTGTATGCAGATGATGCTGCTCTGAATCTGAGGATGATCTGCAGAATATGTTATAATAATTCAACATAAAACCAAGATTATTTATTTCAGGATAAAAAGGTTTTCCAAGAAGAAGGAAAAAAACAGACTTTTGGGGCTGCAACTCTGGAATTCACACCTGAATAAATATTTGGAAATTTACTCTGGATGATTTCATGACTTATGACGTCCAGATTCAGCTGGAAGAGCTTTAGAGTTTGTTGTCAAAAAGTTTAAAATATGTAAAAATCTCAGATGTGTTACTCCCTTTCAACTTTATGTGTCTCCCTCATATTAGATGATGCTTCGGGTTTTTTTAAAGGTACATTAAAGAACATAAAACAGCAGATTCCATTCAGAACAGAGCTGCACTGTGTTTAAAGGAGCTCATAAGTTTGCTGCTGTTTTTGCTGCTCAGGGTGATCTGCATTCGATCCGTGGCTCAAAAAGGCGAAAATGAGAAATGATCTGACCGTGGTATCGTTTGTTTACTTCGTCAGAGAACGGGGTCAATAAGAAGAGTTTATTTGGAGGTAAACTGCACAAATTGTGATAAATTTGAGGAAGCTGATTTAAAGTAAATGTTAAGTAATAACTAATCATGCAGTGTGAACACAATTAGAAGAAGGTTACTGGCTAGATTTGAGGCAAAATGGTAAAAATGACACGCTGATAAAAACCAAAATTATGAACAAATATATCGGTCCTTAACATCATGTTGCAGCAAACTTCACATGGAGTTAAAGGTGTTTAGTTGAACTATGAAGCAGGCAGATTTAAAAACATCCAGGAGGACGACGGGTTGTGTTAATTATGTGAATTAGGAAAAGTTGAGAATGAGTCACATTTTTTTCTGTATTGTTGAGTTGAGAATACAGATATTCAGTGAAACGTACTGAATATGACAGAATGGGATGATTGTTAAGTTTTAATGCTTATAAGTTTGCTATCTTTGTTTCTAAAGTTTTGGGGAAAAACCATTAGGCTACTCTGGTTTCTTCCGTTTTCCTACATAAAAAAGATTAAAAGTCAATTTTATTTTTTAAAAAAAGGTATTTTAAGAGGACTTTAGAAGGAGGATAATACAGATTTGGTCGGTTATATCAGAACTTCCAGCCTGCAGATACATCTGACTGCTTCACCTTTGACCCTTAACATGAAGTTTATTCAACCAGGCAGGTTCGCATCCAAACACATTCATATTTACAATAACAGCTTTGGAAACAGAGAAACTATGTTCAACCAAACAAAACAACTTTCTGCATTTAGGAAAAGAAACAAGAAACCAAACAGGAACGAGCAGAAAACGCAGTCAGACAGGAGGCAGAAACGTTAAAGGACAAACCTGATTCACAGAGAGAAAAGGGAATCAGAGTAAACAGAAATATATACAGGAAACATATTGGATGCGGCAAAGTAAACACGACAGGGAAAGAAAGCTGGGAAAGAGCGGCGAGCGTGCTCAGCAAAACATCTCCCTGGATAAATAAAGACTGGAAATAAACTAGGAGAACGTGCAGCAGGAATCAGCAGCTTCAGCACATTCACTGTATATTGATCTCAGTTTGCAGGGTGACAAGAAAAAGACGCTGATTCTCCAGAATTTACAAATTTGCTTCCACAGCAGGACTGATTGAAATGAAACCAGACGACTCACCGGTTCAATGTTTCTTATATCTTTTTAAAGAAAAGATGAATTTCATAACTACATTTTTTTTATGTTTTATCCATAAAGGTACCTGCCTTTTGTGTGTAGACAAAAAAATCTTTTATTCTTTAATAAACTCATTGATTGTAACAAATAAGTTAAGACACTGAACCTTCCTTTAAGAAGAGATTTGGTTTTTAATAAAAACTAAAATGTATGAAATAATAAAAACAAAGGGTAAGAGTTTAGATGTTAATGGGTGAGACAGATTTATTAAAGAACTCAAGATACAAGAAAAACGAATCAGTAATTGTTTCTGTTACTTTGTGCATTTTAAATTTGTGTTTTCTGGTGCATCCTGTTGTTTTGGCCAAAACGTGCATTTCTTACACTGTATATGTGGAGTATACAAATTAATGTATTTATGCATGCATATATGTATATGAATGTTTAATATGTATTTATATGTTAGAAATAGAAGACACTGATCCTCTTGCCAGAACTTATATGTAATAAATAAGAAGAAATTGGCAAAACGCAAAACTGAGGAGTTATTGTTTGTTTAAAATAGATTAATAATGTGAAAAATATGTTAAAATGTCTCAAATGAAGAAATGAGTCTGTCTCTCAATCTTAAATTCAGATTTAGATTGAATTTGTATTGATGGTGGCACTTTAATTGAATTCCTTTTCAGACAAAGTCTAGGTTTTTTCTTTTTTAAAGCATTGTACAGGAGGAGAATAATAACTTACTTAATAAGTAATAAAATTTACTTTATATGGATTATTTTTGGTTTATTCATGAACAGAATAGCAGACACATGTGTGACATGAACTGAGACAGTAATGTAAAATTATTTTGTTTATATTTGTATATTATTTGTGTATTTGTGTAAGGCTGTGTGCATGTATTTATTTAATTTTCACTGTTATTATCTCCTGAGACATTTTGTGGGCTATTTGTATAAAGTTATGGTTAGAGGTCAGTGTGTATTGTGCTGTTAGAGTCATGTAAATAACCAGACACAAAAATAAAACATCCGGTCACACATATTCACTGATCAGAGGACATTAAACTGAAGCTCTGAGCCTTTCGATGTGACTGTATCCTGTCTGGGACGAGAGCAGTGTGTGTGTTTGACCACTAGAGGTCAGTGTTAAACAGTTTACACTCTGCAGGCAGCCTGAGATTTAAATGATGCCTTTTACAGTGATGTTGGAAATAATGTGATTAACTTAGTAGGTCACATGACCCTCATAGTGACGATTATGAGCAGGAAAAGGATAGATTTATGAATTTAAGGGTGCTGAAATGAACTTATGGTATCTTTTCTGAATTGTGTTTCATCAGTTAGTCATGAAGGAAGTGTTAAAATACTTTAAACTAGCAAAACTGAAATAAAAAAATACTCCACTACAAGTAAAACTCCTGCATCGAAAATGTCAGTATAAAAGTATCACGAGCAAAATGTATGCAAAGCAACGAGTAACTAAAGTTGTCAAATATATTTATTGAAATTTAAATGTATTGAAATTGTCTGTTACAGGATATAAATCCTCCACCAGACTCTACAGCTCAAAACAAACAAACCACACAACAAAACATTTTTTTACCAAAATACACCTGTCTAAAACCTCAATAATTATCACAAATATTCACAAATCAGCTTTATAGTTCTAATAATAGCTCAGTATTTATCCAATATATTTTAAAAGAGTTAAATTAAGGAGTCTGCACTACATCCTCTGAGGTTGTTCCATGATTTTAAAAAAACAACAGAAAACTATATTTCTCTCTGAGATTTCATGGAGTAGAAATATAAAATGTAAAAAGAAGTATGAACAGGCCTAAATTAAAATTGTACTTAAGTGCAGTACTTGAGTAAATGTACTTAGTTACATTCCACCACTGGTTTATGAGGTGAGTGTTGTTTTTAATGCCTCATGTTAGACGTCATGTTAACGGGTGAAAACAACCCAACGATGCCCCACTTCACTGCTGTGTTTTGCCTTTGTAGGTCACCAGACAGCTGTGATTTTATTGAGTGTTTCCTGATTAACTGATCAATAACAGTGACGGTCAGGGTGAAACAGTGCTGCTGCCTTCAGAGCTGATCGTGATTTCAGACTCTTGGTTGTTGTTTTGTTATCAAGCTGCACAGCGCTGCAGACATTCACCTGTAGGTTCACACACCGATGGAGCAGCCATACGGGGCAATTTTCTGCATGGATCACTTTTACTTTTAACACTTTAAATACATTTTCCTGATCACTCACATACTTTTGATAACATAACATTTTCAATGCAGGACTTTTACTTGTAACAGAGTATTTTCGCAGTGTGGTATTTGGATTTTTACTGAAGTAAAGTGGTTAAATTTGTGCTTTCTGCTCTGAAACTCCATTTTCCTTCTTAAGCTGATTCTCAGTCTGTGTCCAGACCCTCAGCAGCTCCACCAGCTTCATCCTCCTCCAGCAGCTCCTCCAGGTCTCAGTCTGATTCCTCCACAGAGTGGAGTCTCAGTTCAGGAGCGGTGTGACGATGATATGAGCTGAACACATTACAGGAGCCGGCTGCCGTGTCCGTGTGACTCTCAGAGGTGGAAAGTTCAGGAGGAGTCAGTCTGGTCTCCAAGAAAACTCTCACTGCTACTCTGTCCTGATGTGGAGACGTAACGAGCTCTCCATCATTCAGGAAACATCTGTTCCTGAGCATCAGAGGGCTGCGCATGAAGCAGGGATTCAACAGCAGACTGATAAATGTGCAGGTGGTCTCTGGTCACAAGATGAGGACGTCCTGATCTGGACTGGAGCAGCAGGTGTCTGACAAACAACCGCCTCTTCAATCAATGCGAGAGGCACCTTTTCCAGACTGTTCTGATCCGGCAGCTTGATTAAGAGTCAAGCTTTCCCTCCTGGTGAGTGGTGCTGTAGCAGCCCCTGTCCCCCTCCTCATCCGTGGCCTTGTTGTCCTCCTCTTCCTCAGTCTGATCTTGGCAGAGCAGGAGAGGGTCTGGGAGAGATAAGGAGGAGAGGTGATGTGATTTTTCCAGCTTCCCCTCACTCCCACCAGCTTTCCCTTCAGTTTCAGAAGTTTGCAGATCACATGTCAGTCACCATCTCTATCAAACAGGAAGCAGCCTGAATGGTCAGATTCAGGGTGGAGCCTGCTGTTCACTGGCTGGGTTTACAAACTCTATAGTGATGCTGAGAGGTTCCTCTCGTATCCTCAGAGGGCCTCTCCTGGACGCATCTCTCTCTGATCGTCCTCTCTCACAGACAGTCAAACCACTGCATCTGCTTGATCTCTCCCACAACCTCCTCTCTGCTCCTGCAGGAGGAACCACTCAGCTGCGTAGTCTCAGACCAGTATTTATGATCCACCAGCTCTACGTCTACTCTGCACCAAATATCTCTTCTCAAAGACATTTCTATATTTTACTTTTATGTGACATTGTAGACTGAAGTTTCTTAGATCAGTACTGTAGATCAGCTCTGTGGGTGCATGTGGGTGGGGTGCAGGGTCGATCATAATAACCCAAGGACCTAATAACAAATTGATTTGATGGAAAACACCTCAGGTGGATGCTGACTGCACACACTGAGTTGGCAGTTTGGAACTAAATATTGAGCCATGTCTAACCATGTCATAAGTTTGTGTTGTGCATTTGTAATTTTGTTGTAAGTTTGATTTTTGAGTCTGAGAAAAAGTGATCCCACCTCGACAAACAAATAAAAAAAAGCAATGTTAATCAAAAGGAACATTTTAAATGAACAATTTCAATGTAAATTCAGCCACATATGTCGGTTCCATTACTAGGCTACAGTATAATAGTGTAGTAGTCTACAAGATCTGTGGACACAAGATGTAATGTGGAGTACTCTGAGCACAGGAACTAACATCTCTGATTTATTTCGTTTAACAAGACAACACATCCTAATTACTTACAGTCTTACTTAGCTGTCTAACAAGCTGGGTGGAGTTATGAGTTTGGTTAATTAAACATCAAAGTGAAGTTGAAATGTTAGCTAATGTGAATCCATGAGCTCAGAAAGAAAATCTTCTACAATGAAAAAAAAAACATTATTCGTTATTGGTTATTATGAAAGTAATGAAATAACATTTTAGAATGGGATGAGTTTTAATAATTTTAAAAGTGTAACATTAAGCATATTTCAAAGAAAGATTACTGAAACTAGAGGCAAGTCTCAAATTGTGACAATTATTTATTTTTATTTATGCTCTTGTCATATCCATCATCAATTTACATGTGTTATGTTTTAATAGCCTGTTTGTTTCTTGTTGCTGTAAAAAAAAAATTGAATTAGACATTTTTCTTGGCAGCCATTTTGATATGAACTAATAGAGTAAGGTCCCATTCTATTTAGTGTAGCAGCAGAGCCTTTCCAGTGACCCATCATGCACAGTAGCAGCACTCTGACTTTGTCTGACCTAAATGGAATAGGACCTTAATTAGTATCATTAGTAACACCTGTAATTACTCATCTTAACTGCAACCAATATACTATAAATATACACTAAATGTATTTATTAGTATTTTTTGCTTAGTAATGTAATGCTAGTTACGTTATGTTAATTTTGACCCCCTCCCTCCAGCGGCCCGGCGCTGACTCGGTTGCCATGGTATTTGGCCGCAGTTTCCCGGATGTAGCATTTTTCTGCTGTTCAACATGGCGTCGGGAAAGTGAGACTTCGGCTAATGTTACACAGTTTGCCCAAAGTTAGTCCGCGTCCGCTCTTTTGAACAGAGGAAATTTTATTTCCACGCCACGGTGGCAGCAGAAAAAAAATTTTCTCCGGGAGTTTCTGGGTGAGTAAACACATTTGGTTTTCACAACTGTAGTTACAGCGAGATGTGCGTTAGCTTGTGGCGCGTCTGTGTTACCCCTTCGGTTGCTAGTAGCGGCTAACGTTAGCTGCGTTCAGGTCTGACCAGTCTGGGTTTAATGGGGCCAGAGGAAGCTCTCTCGGTCAGGTCTGGGTGTGTGTTAGGTGAAGAATGACTTAGAGTGAGGTGTAAAGCTTGTGGTCTTCATCTCATGGCCAAGTTACAAGGTGATGAGTCACTTATGAAAGTTGTTGAACAGTTAAAAGCAGCAGCTCTGTACCTAACCGAGCTAATTTCACGTTAAGGTTGTGTTTGTTTGCTAAAACCCTCTAAGCTCGCTGGACGGCTTAATGGCAAATCCGGCAGACAAGCTGGTTCTGGTAACATTGGAGTTTCTTATCTGTCTACCAACTATGAGGCACCGAGGCCAATTTATATTTGACTTATCAGTGACATCTCTCTTTTAGTTGTATTAAAATGCGTCATGAACGGGTACATTTAACCGGCTCCAGTTGCTCACGACCATGTTAACCTTCAGTCTTCACCTGTGAAGCAGGGATGGGACTGTGTTTCTCAGCCTCTCACTGTCTGGTCAGGCTGAAGGAGGAAAGGATATTGTCTGTCTGAGATTTGATTAAGTTGCTCTCTCCCCTTTTTGACCCCACTTCTTATTGCAGAAGTAATTTCTCCTAATCCTCTGTGGCGATGAAGGCGTTCCCCCTTTTTCTCTCAGCTGGCACATATGTATGTGTGTGTTACGCCTGTGTGCACATATTTTGCGTGCAGTCAGTTAGTCAGCAAGGTTGTGTGATTAGTGCTGGGCACACCACACATTCCTGGGATGCCAAAGCCTTATGGAGGGGTCACTCTTGTCTCTCACATACCCCAACAGTGAACACTCTTATCAAAATCAACCCCCAATCCACATCATGCTCTGCAAGTTATATAACTGTCAGGAAGGAACTGGGTATCAGGTTGGGAAATCACCACAAGCTACAGATCAGATGATAAGTGTTGCACTGGTAGATCCGAATCAGGCACCAGAATTCCCACCAGCCCGATTAGATTTGCTTTACTCACCAGCCAAAAAAAAAATAAAGTATTTTACTGAGTGGCTAGTAACATTTAAACATTCACTAGCCATTTGGCTGGTGGACAAAAAGGTTCATTTTGCACCCTGATCAGCATACGCAATAAAACTTCAGTTAAGTGTTCATCCCTAGACCTTAATACACAAGGCCACTTAGAGATGGACTTTGTGATTATTTTGTTGGTGTTATTAACATGTAAACTCTTGGTCCAGTTTCACACTACAATAAGTGTTGAAAGATTTTAGCTTGTGTAGGGTGTAGTGTAGAAAAGGGGCTGATACAGGCAAGACAAAACTTAATAAATCAAGACAGGCTGACAGGTTAAACACTCCTCCTTCCAGATGTTTGATGAACCAGATCATTATCTGTCATGGTCTCATATGGTTTCAGTATTTGGGTGCACAGGTGGGACATGAATCATCTATCACACTAGAAATCAGTACTCCTTCCAGACTCTCTATATGCCTACATTTAACAATACAAATGTACAGAGTCTGGTAGGGGTACTGACTTCTAAATAATTAATAAATGAATATTAAGCTGCTTGCTTGTGTGTGTGATGCTTTGCATAAATGAGCACACAAGCAATATTCCTATTTCTTGCTTCTCCTGACAGGGGCTTTCTGCCCCCCGTCCCGGCTATCTAGCTTATCAGATATAAAATCTTATTTGTTAAGAGCTATATTTTTTCTTCAATGAAGAAAAGTTACACAGCCAGTTTAAACAATGTCCATTAGTTTCAGTGGCTGAAATGACACCTGTTGCAGGTGGGTTTTATTAGTTGTAAATAACAAAACTGACACTTTTTTTCCCCACAAAATAGGGCTGTAACTTTTCATTAAAAATGTTAACTTCCATTTGAACACAGGGAAAAACAATTAAATATTCAAACTGTAATGACCTGTTCAAATTCAAAAGAACAAAAGACCATTTGATGTAGTTTGCATCTCTTAAAATTCATTATCAGATTGACCTATTTCATGCCCTACTGACCTATTAGTAAACTAAGCTAATAAATATTCATGGAACCAAGGCAGCTCAGAAGCAGAGTGTGGAAGTACTTTGGGTTCTTCACTGTAGAAAATACCAAAACAAAGATAAGGCTGTTTGCCGACTTTGTAAAAAGCAGCTGCTGTTGTCTACAACTTCTACAATTCACTTGCTCACATGCCATGTGAGACAGCAGAGAACAACGTCAACTGTACAGCCTCTGCCCTGCCTACTCAAGGCATAGTTTTGTGTGACACCGCATGGGAAAATAAAAAGGCTGCAAAAAGCATTCTCCCTGATCACTGACAGAACATCACCGGCCACACATCGTTATGTGATGATCACAGCTGACTGTATCTCAGACGCACACTTTAAAGTATATGTGTTGCATCGTATTAATTCAAATGAATTACGTGTTAGTTTGAATTTGTTCAAACTTGAGCCCTTTTACAAAATGAAACTATTGGCTGTTTGCTAAATTGACTCAAGCCAGTCTGTGTAACAAGAGATCTTTCCTTTCACATATATATTTAAGAGGAATAAAAAGGTGTCTTTAAAATGCATTTAATCATTTGCGGTCCTTTTCGGTTTCAGACTTCCCTGCAGGATTTTACTATGTTCAGATTTGGGATGCAGTCACATAGAAATGAACAGCAGCAGCATTTAGAATCCACTCATGTTGAAGAAACCCAGTGATGCAGATTTCATTCCTCATCTTCAGCCCATTTTAGAATCCCGGGTTTGGAGGGGAGGGGTGTTTATAGTGGATCACGGTAAGGAGGTCGAGTCCTCAAGGCAGAGCCAATCAGGAACTGTTGATGACTGTTGACAGACGTGTCCAGCAGGGGAGCTGATGGCAGGACGGATGTTGTTAGTTTGATGTGAGCTGACCTGAGGGTCCCTTCAGAGAGAGTGAGAGAGACAAACACAGCTGCTGTTTAGACATCATCTGTATGAGGTGGCAAATAGAGGCTAAAGCTGTGGATGATCACATTAGCCATAATCACTGAAAGCCATGTTCTTCACCCTGAGCATTTAAGGTACCTGTTATTGCTATAGTCCTGTGTGGTGATTTATTATCAAGCAATAAATTGTTAGTCTCATCTCAGTGTTATTTTCCCTGTGATTGAGACACACTGTTGAAAGAGAAAATGTAATTTCCTGGTGTGGTCTGAGTGGAGGGCAAGTAGAGGTTTATTGCCCCAAAAAATCAAGGATTAGAAAATTGATTAGAAAACAGGATGTAGGTAAGGTAAGGTAATTTATTTTTCAAAGTGTCATTCACAAAAAAGGTGCCCAGCCCTCATGGGCTTATAAAACACTACAAACAACAAAACAAGACAAGTCAGGAGCAAACACCAAGATACAAAGAACTATGTTCCCTGTGCTTTTCCTGTGGTATAGGTTTTATAAATTATTTTTTCATATCAACCACATATTACACCAGAGACACTTAAGATGAAAACATATTCTGATAATTATATAGAAGGGATCAACTTTTTTGTATTTTGACTGACAGAGATTCTGATCTGATTTATTAAATATGATGACTTGAGGAGAAAAATGAACTTGCCAGAGTTCATTGTAATTAGTTAGCCCAATCAATTGGGCTGAATCTGAAATTGGAATTGCAATATGCGATACAATTAGTGGAAATTATCAGGTTTGCATTACAGTTTTCATGTTCACTGAAAAAAAAGAAACAAACTATTAAAATTGTGATGATGCCAAATCTGTTTAGGTCTTTACCAAACAAACATGTTTTCTTTTATCTGGAGAACTTTGAAGATTTTTAGGCTAGGACATCTATGCAGCACTACAATTGGCTACAATACTTTATTTTAAATCTGTTTTCCTATACGTGTTTCCTTCTTCAGAAAATTATTGTTATTTAGATCTGGTTGCGTGATTTGGATATTGCACTTGCACTGTAATTTTTAATGCAATTGCAATTAATTGTGCAGTCCTAGTTGTTGTCAAGTTAATTAACCAGATATTTGCCAGTTACAGCTTCAAAAAGCCAGCTGCTGGTCAGCCCAGGTGAGTCCTTTTTAACTTTTTTTTAACACTTTAGTCTCTGGTAATTTGTGATGGACATTTATAATCATTTCTGGCTTTAATTTATGTATGTGCAGGGTGCAGAATTCACTTTTTGTATGGATAATTAATGTTCAGTTTTTTACCAGCCACTCAATAGATTACCATTGTCCGTTTTTTTGCTGGTCAGTGAAGCAAATCTACCAGCCACTTGCATATTTTTCCAATATTTGTCTGGTACTAATTTGGTCCCTGTTTTTGTCATTAAATTGATGGTGAAAATAAGTGGTTTATATCATACTATCCTTTTTCTCCCATTTTGTTCTGTCCTCTTTTGTGTCCTTGTTGGTTGAGTTTATGCTGTAGTGGGTGAGCAAGCATGGAAACATTAAAAAGTCTCTCATCTTTCTCCTGGTATCAGGTTTCACAGAAAAAGATGGCACTGGCTTTAAAACAGAGGGGGGTGGACACAGTGTGTGTGAGAGAGAAATGGAGTCAAGTGATATGGGAGGAAGTGAAAAGAAAGAGGGAGAGACAGCAAAGATGAAAGAGGATACTGTACTTTTCCTCTGTGTGCAGGTAGGTCTGGGTGTTAGCGGAGAGTCTAGAGAGAGAAAGAGAGCATGAAGGGGGGAGACAAGGTGCAGAGCCAACATTGGTCCAGAATCAGGCAATGGCTAAGAGCCAAACAACCAGCTCTGCAGAGAAACTGCAAGTAAAAACCCCCGACTCCACCTCATTATCAGGGGAGAGTTGGAGAAAAACATTTTGGAAGAGGGAGCAAGAAAAACTTTGAGTGGATGGACTCTAATTCTTTGTTTCTCTCTGTTTTGTCCTTGGCTATCTGATTATTAATTCCTTGATTTCTTTCTTTCATGTCTCATTTTTTGACAGGATAGTTTATCAAACCATATTAAGATTTTTATTTGCCTACAGAAGCAAGAGCAATTAATGTAAAACAGCTAAACTGCTCACTGACGTATTAGAAATGATCCACAGCCTGGAGCATTAACCTCTTTGAAAAAAACCCCCATAAAATCGTAAAAGTGTCTGCAGACAGAGGATCACGCTAAGCTAACTGGATTAAATAAGCCCTGGGTGGGGAAGAGAAGAAGTAGGAAAAAAAAGAAAAACATGCTGAGGGTCATATCAGACCGTACATTATGATTCTTCACTGTAACAGGGAGAGAGGGCCAGGCTTATTGCCTCAGAGGAAAGAAAATCCTCTCTGGAATGACTGCAGCAGCCAACATCAACACAGCCCTCTAGGTGCTCAGGAACAGAGGCAAGAACACCATATGAATACAAGAAATAATCAGTATCATAACAATAGCCTATTTTTGAGACTTAGTTTCAACATTAAGTCTGGGTTTCAGGCCAGTGTTTAAAAAATACTGTGCAAAAAATCAGAGGAAGAATAATTTGATATGCAGCGAGAGGTAAGCTCCCCTTTTATCAAGGCCACACCATGGAAAAACACTAAGAACATTCTGATTAAAAAATCTTACAACAAAGTTTTACTCTACACAGTTTATTTCTGTGTCAGAATACTTTGATTCTGATCAAAATCACATCAGTTATGTTGGTAATCCACTGTTTATAGTTTAGTAGGGCTGCAGCTAACCATAATTTTCATTATCAGTTAATCAGTTGATTATTTTCATGATTAATCCTTTTGTCTAACAATTGTGAAAAATGCTCAATGTGGTTTCCCTGAGCTCAAAGTGAGGTCTTTTCCAACTTTCCAAAATGGAACGACTCTTAATTTCCTATCATACATGATAAAGAAAAACAACAAATTCTTGCTTTTAAGATGCTAGAGCCATCAACTGTTTGACATTTTGCTTAAAAAAATGCCAATTAATTGATCATCAAAATTGTTGGCAATTGATTTTCTTTTGTTCAACTAATGGATTAATTGATTAATCATTGCAACTCTTGTCCAATTTACCCATTTCCATAAAAGAAATTAATGTGCAAAAATCCATAATACCCTGTATAGTCTCTCTGGTTTCCTCCTGTTTTTTGAACAATGTAATGTAAGTTGCGATGGGCATCTGGTACTATTTTCTAACATTTTATACACCAAATGATTTATTGGTTAATAAACAAAATTATTATCAGGTTAATCGATAATGAAAGTAATCACTAAATTGCTTCCAGTGCTGGTAATCGTTTTAACCACCAGTGGAGCCTTGTATAGTAGCACTCTGTCTGTTTGGGTTAATCTCTGTGCTTGTTTGTCTGTTTGCGTCTCTATCTTTGCACTCAGCAGCAGCAGAGTGAGGAGTTTTATTCTTGCGTCTGTGTGTACAGTCGTTTCATTCACAGCGGAAAAATCAAGCTTGGGCCTGCACGTTCCCAGTGATACGGAGGTTTCACAAACACGCACACACAATATAAAGAGAGTTCTGGACGTGGCCGCCTTTAAGCTCAGTTGCACTGGTGCTGCAGTGTTAGTGAATGGCAGTAGGTTATAGAGAGGGGTGAAACAAGAGGGGAAAAAGCTGCTTTTTTGTTGATGTTTTTGCACTCCTATAACACTGGAATAGTCCGGATGACACAGGCAGGACTTTTGTTGCAGTGCTTTGTAAGTAGTCAAAGTGTGGTATTCTTTCTCTAGTAATACAGCATTTCTTAACCTTTTATAGAAAGTTGTAGTTTTCCACAGTTTATAATTCTTGAGAGAACCACTGAATGCAACTGGAATGTTTTTTGGCATGAAAATGTCCAGACTATGAAAACTTGTTGTCACTAGTCTTCACTTGCTCATGAGCAACACAGTGATAGTTGTTATAACAGGAGAAAAGTGTTTACATATCACTTCAGTTGTCCATATTTTCACAGCTAGTTAAAATTGCATGGATATTCACCAGAATTTCATCTGATCACAGTTTCCTGTGTTCACTCACTGGTCTGAGTAACACTCACTGATCTGCTGTATTTGTCAGAAGTGTCTTGCAGACAGTAAGTGTCAGACAGTTAACGGAGTGATGATGAGTGGCCTCACTAATGACAGGGCAGATTGATATGATGTTTGACTTCTTCACAACAACAGCACCACCTCATTGTTTCTGTTTTTGACATCATGCCATCACCATGTAATGATAGCCGCTGCACTGAATCATGTTTTAAAGTATGCTTTGAAGTTTAACATCGTGCAACAGCACCAACAATTTATGATGGGGGAGCTGAGTACAAAGTAATGTGATATTTGTTTTTAGTCGCCTGTGGTCAACTTGAATCTAATTTTCATGTAAGATTTTACTGATCAGCTTGTCTGCTAATCTTAATTTAATTTTACATAATGTAATGTCTTAAAAGATCATGAGTATATTTAGATGAAACATTCAAGCGTTCATTTGTCTCAGCATGACGCCTTGGCAGTCAGCACTAAGTAATATTGTGAGTGGGCAGCAACAGGATTAGACAGCGTGTTTCTTACCTTGATTATTTGTGTTGGAGGTTGGAGCTGTGCCTCAACTTCATAAAATGCCTGCAGCTTTTTACCAAATAGCTTTACCTTTTTAACACCAGTGTATCCCATCTACCATTAGGGCTGAAATATTTTTAAAAAACATCTAATTGCACCTATTTTTTACTGATATTGCAATTGAGATATGGTTCATGATATTAAAATTATGCTAATTGTCATTAAAAACATCTATTAAAATGAACATATGTTTTCTAAAGCCTTAGGAGTATGATCTGTAGACCAGGACACAACAGGATTTAATCTAACACATTTTGCTCTCAACAAATATTGTGCCTCTTAAATATGCAGATATTTTTCAAGTTTTATTATTTTAATACTGTGACACCTGAATTAGGTTACTGACATTTTTTCTCTGATTTTGTTTACAGTTGGTCACAGATTTGACCGATGGGGAAACCAATGAAGTTAAAAAAATATTTTAAAAAACGAGAAGGTTCCTCTCTTAAATAAAAACTAAGTGCTTCAAGAGGAATGAACATTTACACACTACTTATCCACTGTGTGATGCTAAGGGGTTCCTCTGATTTTTGATGAACTTTAGATTAACTGTTCAGCCCTTCGTACCCTTACAAGTAGTGCAGGAGTTTCACACTGATCTCATCCTCACACCCACCGATAACCATCATCACTCAGGACACAGGACTGCACTTTTCTCCACCTGTACTTTTGTCTAATGGCATTGCATGAAATTTACCAAACAGCAGCCCCAGAGTTTTCTGCTTTGCTCTCATTGCCATCAGAGCTGCATTGAATTCTGTGGCTGTTAAGCTCATTTTACTCCTTCAGATTAGAGGCCTGTCATGTGCTAACACACAGCATAGAACAGCCATAGGAAGTGCAGCCTTTGTTCGCCTTTGGTGACCAACCCAGTTTGTTCAATAAAATTGTTTTATATGAAGATTTGGACATTTTTTCTTTGCTTTTTCTTCTGTTTTTAATGGTACAGACAATGCGGTCGGAGTGAACTTTTTAGATCAACACTTGTTGGAAACAGCACCTTTTACCGCACACTTCCTGTTATATGGAAATGTATACTTACCACACACATCATGCCTGTGATCATAGTTTCTCATGATTCATGGAGCGTTGTCCTAAGCACATATACATTTAAATCCTTTATGTGAACTATTTTCTATGTTGATTTCAAATCTAAAATTGGCCTAATATTGCTTTAACTGGCAGGCAAAATGTCTTTAAGTGTATCAGAAATGCCATGTATTTTTTGTGCACCGCTTCCCTGGAGCTCCCAGGTTTTCTCACGGTTTGTTCTGGTCTGCCTTGTTAGTCTAGAAATGGCAGTAATTGAGACCCTTTTGACATTGTTGTTTGGCAGCACCAATCAGGGCAGTCGGACAATGGCAGCTGTTTTAAATGAGGGCCTCATTGTTTTATTATTATGTTTGTTTAAATTGTTTGTGCTTCATACATTAATGCTTAACATATGTAATATGTTTAAATAAATCTTAACTGAGGACAAAATGTGACTTTTGCATCTTATTAATAACTTACGATTAATCAATGATTAGTTGTTTAATTGTCAGTTCAAAAAATTCTGAAAATTTGTGACCCTTCTGTAGATGTTTTTAGTGTTTTCTTTGTGTGGTCCTTTAACATCCCATTTATACTTGAACTTCTATGAACTGCTCGCAGTAAACTTGGTGTCAATCAGCAGCGCAGGCAAAGCAAAGGTCTGAAGGTCCTGCCTGCAGTCAAACTATCCGGCCGTCTGTCTGTGTATGTGTGCTGAAATTTGTGTAAGCTAGCTTGTGTGCTCTCTGCCGTCTTTATCATTGACCTTTCCACATTCCACAACCTGCTTCTGGAAGTCGGCCCTCATTGGCTGCAACACTGTGTGCTTTGTTTGAACTCAGCCACGGCATTGGCAAGTTTGTGTTTCTGGCTGGGGATTCGTTGAGTGGACCTGTTGCTGTTGTATTTTTACTCTTAAAGGAATGGCAGCAGACCTTTTCCTTATTGACGCTGTCACCTGTAGTCTGATAGTAGATAAAAGATAAAGAAAAATTAGACTCACTCAGGTTGGCTTTGACACTGAACTCTGGTTATAAACTGATCAGACGGGTTTTAATGTACGTGTTGATGTTTTCTGTTCAAAGTGAAAATAAAATATGGAAGGTTTTCTTAAGATTTTAGAGCAGCAGGTTTGTTCAGTTACTGATTCCCTCACATTAGGCTTAAATAACTTCTGTGGTGTTTGTAATGTTAGACATTAGTTAGTATGGCAGCAAGACATCCATAAAACTACTATAGCCACTCTGCATAAAATGTAGAATAGCTCCCCTCTCAGTTTCAGGAATCTTTAACACTACCATGAATCTCATTAAAGTATCCCTCTGAAATAAGTTTGTTTTGTTTTGCGTGTGATGTGAATTAAAACTATGCATTTATTTGTGCTGTTTAGATTGGCAGCACTCCCAGCACCACCAGGAACTAAGCAGGACACAAAGTCAAAAATCAATTCTTTTTTTACAAGCTGCATTTAAGCGTGTGATTAAAACAACATCGCTGACACGATTGCTTGGCCAGTGTTGCCCACAGTTTGTTGCATTTTGTCATTCAGCCTTGAGTCACTGTTTGTATGTCGTCTCTGTAATGACTTATGTGATGGACCTGTTTATATTAGCAGGCGCTCATAGTATTTCACAGTAGTCTGTGTTGATCAGACTGCTATGAATAACAATCATTTGACCCATGCTGTCAGAATCATGTTGTATAAGGTGAGTCATGTTATCATGTGATGATACCAAAAAAAAAAAAAGCATTTTGAAAGCTAACCTGGAAAAACAATATATATCCTCAATCCTCACTGATCTGAGTTACTGACTGGAAACAGAACAATAATATCTCATCGTCCAGACCCTTTATTTGCTTCCCTTGATATTTCAGAATGAATAATCAATTAATCAGTGCAAATACTGACTAGTGATCAGTTTATTATTGGTTTCAATATTCAGTATTTTTTTTCTACAATTATTGGAATAGTTATTTTTTGTTATCCAGTTGCCAATTAAAGAAATTCTAGTTGAAAAATGTGCTACTTTGGCTCTGATGCAGGCACGTCTCTCTGTCTTTAGTCCACTTTGTAGTTTCACTCATTATCCCACCCACAGCTCTATCTGGCTGTTAATTAGGACATTTTATATACTGCTGGGTAACTTAGTGAAGTAAAAAGTACAGTATTTGCCTCCAAAACGTAGTGCAGTGGACGTATAAAGTAGCAGAAAATGGTTATTCTAAATTTTGACACTGAGATTTCCATTTTTACTGCAAACGTTGATCAGTTCCAGATATTGGTTATTGGTGTCTTAAGAATCAATATATGTGTGAGCTCTGAAAAAACATATTGGTCAGTCCCTAATTTTATTTAGTATTTGTATTTGGGGGCACACGTGCTATTTATTTTTTGAAGCAGTAAATATGTATTATAGATGATTGATCAGTAGATCAAATTTAATTTCACCTATACAGTTCACGTCAGCTAGAGCTGAAATAATTAATCAGTCAAAGAATTTTTTTTGCAATTACTTACTAGTTAAGCATTTTAAGTATTTTTCTTACAAAAATGCCACAAATTAATTAGTTCTTTTATACTGTTCTCTTTATAGATTGTATACTGAATATTTTTAGACAGTGCTCCTGAAGATGTCACCTAATTATGACTGAATTTTTCATAATTTTCTAACACTTTATACACCAAAATGTCAAACAGTTAAATGAAAAAATAATAGTCAGATTAATTGATATTGAAGATAGTTACGGGCCTGAAATCAACCCAGCAATGAGAAGTAGAGATTGCAACGATTAAGCTAATTTATTATTAAATTCTCAAATGTTAATATTTTCTTTTTTATTGAGTCCTCTTATGACAGTAAACCGAATATCTTTGGGCTTTGGAAAACAGAAATCAACAATTTTTCTGACATTTTATGGATCAAATTACCAATAATTTAATCGAGAAAATAATCTCCAGATTAATCGATAGTTGATGCCCTAAAGAGAAGCGCGGCAGAGTCACGTGACCAGACCGTAAAGGTAACAACATTCACCTGTGACGGCATGTTTATTATGAGTGGCGGCAGGGAGGAAGAATCGTTCTCGGTGTGTTTTATTTTGAACTTTTATTTATCGGGACGGTCAGGTCGTTAACAGTCTCGTGCCAATCTCTCTCCTGTCTCCCTCCCTCTCCGTGTGACGTCATGATACTGGGCCGTTTGTGCTGAAACCATCGGAATGCGACACACTTTGTATTTACAGCCCGGACCTACAACACTTTTACACTTTCCTCTGTGTGTGTTTTTACTCTAACGGCCATTTATCTGTCACTGTGTCGGTTTCTGTGTTTTAATGGAGACGTACCGACGCTTCTGACGGTTGGACTGAGTTGAATTTCTTCTTCGCGGAAACAACTTTGTTGCTGTAGGGAGTCTGTGTATTTTTTTTTCCTCCTCGTCCTCAGCTGCGTTTCCGACATGAGATCAGGTGGATAGTGTTGTTGCTGCTGGCGAAAACACTACCTGGGACTACAAGTGAGTATTCCCGAGTGGGTTTATACACGTTTAAGTCGCTTTGCCGTGTTAAACTCCTAGTTTGTCGCTCGTAAAACATGTTAATAGTTGCAGGTTTAAGTTTTGTGGTGTGGCTGTACTGCTGCTGCTGGTGGTGGTGGGACCGAGCGAAAGTTAATCTGGGCCACAACAACAAAACTCTGTTGTTTAAAATCTCACAGCAGGGATTAACTGTGAGTCAGAAAAAAGCATAATAAGTTTATTGTTTGGCTGGGGTGGAGGGAGGCAGCGGACGATTTTGTGTTTCAGCCCTGCTGGACTGTTGGGAACTGACTGTGTGACTGTCTCCTTTTAACTCTGCTCCCTCCTCTTCCTGACTGTCCATTCAAACCTGTTACTGACCGCTTGAAGACAGCTGCTACACTCAGCTCTCTCCTTGTCATCTGCCTTTGCACAAGTGTCGGTGACACATGGAGATGAGGGGGAGAACAGATTTGGGTAGTGATATACTGTTACCCTGTGACCTGTTAAACCTCTATAGGAAGTTGAATACTTGTGCTTTTGTTTGCAGAAAGTTTTCTTTTTCTTTTTTTGTTTTATGTTGTTAAACAAGGAGTAGTTTAGAGTTCCTGTATTTCTTGCTTGTAGGCCGGATTTGTGATAGAATATGTCACTGTAGAATGTTTAATTTTAGACTATTGATTGTGTAATTATCATTAATTTTTGATGACTTATTTGTAATGAATTCCAAGAGGAAGAATGTTGAATTTAATTGCCTTACTTTGCATTCACCACTTTGTTTATCAAGGCTCACAGTCACAATCACTCAAAAGGTGTCCCATTATCAAGGAATATGATTGGCTGTTCATGACCCAGGGGATATTCCTCATGTGCTTTAATGGTGGTTTGCATTTAAGGGAGTTTATAGATAACATTTTATTGCAAAATTTTCTTATTGCCATTAATGCAGCGTCTTTTATTGCCCAGGCTTAGTTGCTTGTACATTTTTGAAGTGAAGCTTATTAAGAATACAGATCTGTTGTTTATGTATTTCTAAGGCACATTTGCTATTGTAGTATGTAGGCTTGGGTTCTTTTAGATGGTTTTGGATCCGGTACCAAGTTGGTAAAATACACAAGTCTTGTATCCCTTATATTCTCTCTCTTTTTTCTGTTAGTAATGTACAAACCACTCAACAACACAAAGCAAATGTTAGGCATGCATGTTAATATCAACACAACAACAGCTGATAAAGGCCTTAAAATGAATTATTGGCATTAGCTTGAAATGAAGATACGACAGGCTGATGAGATGAAGCTTTATTTTTCTGCATATATGATGTGAGTATGTCTACAGTGCTGAGTTTTTTTGAAGTATGTGACACAGATGGTGAAGGTGCCATTTGTAATGATTGCGCAACATCAGTCATGTGAGTAGGAGCCAAATCACATTCCTTCAAAACCACAAATCTAATTGTCCATCCAAAGAGCTGTCATCCCGATCATTACAAAGAATTTGTGAAGAACAAAGAGACAGTCACCAGTGAAAAAACTGTCAGCACTGGTTTTATTATTTTGCTCAGTAACATTTCTGTACATTTTGAAAAGCTTTGTATTTTATGTCTGCATCAGTAGATCATCATGAAAAGAGCAGATAATATGTTATTTGTATTATAGGAGAGACTTGATGTTCTCTGCAATTATGTAGAAAAAACATACTTACCAGTGTTGGTATCATCAATTGGCCAAAACGAAAATATTTGCATAACACATATTTTCCAATATCTTGCATCCCTAGCAAATATCTTGTGGAATGTACATTTTAGTCGTTGTCTATTTCAGTGTCTATTTTATTTATATCAGTGCTACTAAAATGACTTTTTTTAGACTTGTGAAACACAAACCTACACAAATCTGATCAGCAATGGATGGGATTCAGTAAAATGTTAGCAAATCCAAATTCATTTGTAATTATAGTTATCACACTATAGCAGAGGTTCTTAAACTTTCTCGGGCATGCCCCACTTCAGAATCCAAAAAAAGTTAATCCCCTACATATAATATTTTTTAAGTAATTAATCATTAACAATGATGGCGGAAGCAACAAATAAGTTTCCAAGTTGAATTTTAGTGGTATGCAGGTCAGCACAATAGCCTCAGCAAACTCTTGTTTGTTTATATTCCCTACATAAATAATATTCATTAAACTTAGTTTTACTCCATATTTTTACCCTGGTCATCCACACCCACCCCACAGTGACTTTTTGTCCCACAAGTGAAGCCCTGCCCCACAGTTCTCACCAGAGTTACTCACCTGTGACCGTTGCCTCCATCCAGTGTCGTGATTTCAGGTTGGTCTTCGATATTATCTTTCCAGATGATACTGTGTGCTCACATTTGCAGAGATCACAATCATAACCGCTCCTTCAGATTGTAAACATCTTCAGTCATGAACTGAGTCTCCCGTACTGTAATGTCTTGCATGAAAGAGTGATAGCCAATGAAAGTCCAAGTTCTAACACCATGAAATGTGACTGAAAGGCCTCCTGTGTAGACAGACTCTGAGGCATGACTCCAGATCAGGAGAATAATCCATAAGAGTATCACATTCTCTTTTGACCAGATATTCTGAAATACGCTGATACCTGTCATTACATTTGAGATCTGATAATATTAACATCAGCTGGTCGCAGTTTCATGTCATGGGAAGTAATTGTAACAACCAGTTCTGTATCTTAACTACCTAATTTACTGTAATGGTAGACAGATGTCAGCAAGCCCACTTGGTCTTATATTGAGACTGAGATTGCCACACACACACACAGTGTTGTGAACCAGTGGTGGAAAAAGTAGTCATATCTTTTACTGAAATAAAAAATACCAACACAGCAACAGCTAGTAAAAGTCCTGCATTAAAACTATTACTCAAGTTAAAGTATAGAATTATTATAAGCAAATGTACTTAAGTATCAAAAGTAGGCATGCACGGATTGACCAGGCAGAGACCGGAACTGGACAGCATCACATAGCCAATTCTGTCAGATTAATACACATATTCCTCATGATGGCTATGTCATGCACGGAGCGACACAGACAGTAATGTCACAGCCACAACAGTGCTGGCTGCAGCCACAAACGCTCTGACACATGTTTGCATGAAGTCAAAGAACAGGATAAGGAGAGGACAGTCGCTGAATAACGGTAAACTCTCTAGGTCTTCAGGATAATGTTAGCTAGCAGCATACTACTGCTCACAGACTGGCAGTTAACAATAGTAAAACATTTTCTCATCTGAACTCACTTAACTTCTGCTTCTGTTTTTCTCACTGCCAAGCTTTACTGCAGCAAACTCTTGCATTGCATTAGTCTCCAGTTTGTTTACGTCTGCTTCCACATGATAAGTCATGCTCCTAATGAGATCTTGTTAGATTGTGCTCCTTCTGAAACATAATCTTAACATAATAATATAATGAGGCCTTGCTGTAACTTGGAGCACATTTGGAAAAAATATAAAAGTTATTTAAAAGTCAGTGTTTTATAATGAACGCCCAATTTAATTTTACATTAAAGAAAACTTACAAACATGTTTGTGTCGATTATAGTACTTAGAGAGATCAGCAAGTCAGACCCTTAAAAAAAAATCTGAAATCAGAATCAGCAGTTGAAAATTGCAATCACTAGATCTCTAATCAAAGATAAAAGCACTCATTCTGCAGTAAAATGACCCCTGTGACTGATACATAATTATATGTGGTGTTATTAGATTGTTAATATTAACACATCAATGTATAAACAACATTTTACTGTAGCTGCTTGAGGTGGAGCTACTTTAACCACTTCATATTAGAGATGAAACACTGGTCTCACAATAAACCACAATAAAACTCCCTACAGTTATATCACTGTTTCAACTTTTAATTATCTTTAAAACCATGTTTCAGTACAGTGCTTTGCAAAACTCACAGTAATTACTGTCCAGCATCAATCAAAGTTAGCAACATCTCCCTGATGCAGGCACAGCTACAACATGGGTTTGTTTTGTGTCAGTGAAAACACTGACAGCGCAGAGGACATAATGCCATTTCAAATTGTGAAGACCTTTTTAATCTAAAATCAGGTAAAATTATTTCAAGTTTTCTATTCAAACTTTTTGAACAATTTCATCCTGTTTTAACAAAACCATGATAAAACTGATAACCTTGATAATTTTGGGCACTATAATTATGATATGAATTTTTCATACCGTTTCATCACATTATATATACATTTAGCTAGTTTATAGAATGGAAATACTCAAGTACAAGTACCTCAAAATTGTCCTTAAGTACAGTACCTGAGTAAATGTAATTAGTTACTTTCCACTTCTGTTGTAAACAGTCATTAGAATAGTCAGTAGCTCCAAGGTCACACAGTGTACAGCATGTTTGCACAGCACTTTAAAAATCTGGGAAACACTGAGAGAGAGGTTGATGTCCTGTGTGTGTGTGTGTGTGTGTGTGTGTGTGTGTGTGTGTGTGTGTGTGTGTGTGTGTGTGTGTGTGTGTGTGTGTGTGTGTGTGTTGCGTTTGCAGTAGGGAAAGGACAAGCTATTAATTATCACCCCTGATTCAGCACCAGCAGGCTAATGTAAGAGCACCATAACATCAGTAATAACCATAATACTTCTCTCTGCTCTCTCACTTTATAAATCACTGTATCTGTGTTCAGTCTCATTGAAGGCTAATACACACATTTTTTTTTGTTAGCGTTGAAGGGTGCCACCTCAAGGGTCCATTTAGGTAAAAATACATCATTTTAAATCTAGCGTATGAAATGGCTGCCTGACAAACCCTGATAATGTTTATTTTTTGCTTTGGCTGGTAACTTAATGTACTCTCCCAGTAGCCCTGGCAGGTTACCAGCCATCATTTAGAGGCTATTTATTGCCTCAATTCTGAAATGTGGTCAGCTGTAAAATGTTGGCATTTATCACTCTTTGTGGCCTTTATGTGAACAAGAGAGTTTGTATGCATTAATTAAACTTATTCCAACTGTCTAAAAACGTTTTGCGTTAGACAAGGGACCTAATCAGCTAAATGTAGGGAAACCAGAAAGCTGCTGGCAGAGCGCTGGGATGAAGCATATGTGTGGTAGAGAAAAGAGTTATGTATGGGTTTGATATCACGATAGACATTAGCTACGAAGCTAACTTAATGCTGCATTAACTTCACAGCTAAAAACAAGCTTACAGCCTGTAGAATGATAAAAACACAATTCTCACCAGCACCATTCAGTGTCAGATCTGCTCCTGCAAACAGTTTTTTCTGTCTCTGTTACGATTGTTTATGTCTGACATGGACAGAAGGCAGAACAAGCTTCTCCTCAATTTTCTTCGTTACTAGGATGATGAGTCTCCATCCAATACGTGATTGGTTGCCCAAAAAAAGCGACAGTGATGACGGCAGCGCCTTTCTTAATAGTTCAGAGATTTTCAACTTAAAGTGCTCCGAACAGCTGCACAAAAAAGGTCAAAGTGCTCTGTCAGAAGACACCGGGTGTAGCGCCTTTTCTTCAGGTGGCTGCACGTTGCCACAGATGCTCTCTCGTCAGTGAGAACAGTTGGAAAAAGAAAAAAAAAGAAAAACACAGGTCTGTAAAATAGCCTCCAAGTTGTGGTAGCTGATTGACGGTGCTCAGAATACCAGTGTTACCTGTGGGTATTCAGTTTTTGACACACCAGAGCTTGAAATACAGGTATTTAGTAAATGTTTGTGCTCGTTTAAAAGGAATAATTTGCTCAACATGAGCCAGCCTGGATGAACTTCAAGACAGATTCTGCTTTTGCTTGCTTATATTTTATCTTAAATGAACTGCAAGCTAACAAGTAGCCTAATTACAGTGCCTTGTTAGAAGTTGGGATAGTCCTCCAAACCATTTCTGACATGAATCATCTGGTGCCTTACAGACATATTTTGGCTTTTTGAAGTATGTATAAATTGACCTTCTCAACCCGAGTGTTGTTAGTGTTTTCTCAGGAAGATAAATATGCAAGGTATGCCTCAATGGAGCCATAGACAGAAAACCATTATAGCAGCATGAGGAAATGCATGCAGTCTTTGTCATGGCAGGGGCTGATGAAGCATTTCCAAACTAATGGTGCCTTTCACTTTTCCTAAAATACAAGACGAGGTGAACCTCGTGATGAGATATAACAGATCTGTATATTTGTTCACAATATACGGATAACCGACTTGATGTGAGGTCACTCACCCCTGTGTTGATAATACATTTTGTAATGAGCAGTTGCCATAAAAATCTTCAAGATACCAGACAATCTTCAGTTTTGTATCCTGGTTTAAGCAGAAATTGTCCATTTAAAGATGACAGACCATGAAAGCGGTTAATTGTCATTTTTAATCTAGGGCTGCAATTTTTATAAAATGTTAGAAAGCAGTGAAAAATGTCCATCCCAGTTTCTCAGAGTTCAAGGTGATGTCAATTTAATGTCTGTTTCAATCCAAAACCCCAAAACAGCATTTTCTGTTATTTTGCATGAAAAATTACTTCGATGATTAATTGATTATCAAAATAATTTAATTGTTTAATTTTTTCACTACTCGCCCAGTTGGCATAGCTAGCATAGAATATTACGGTAAAGAGGAACACATATTGACTGGTTAACAGATTTCAACACAACACCTGTTGACTTTGCCATAGCAGCACAACAAAAATACTATTATAATTCTATGTGACTTTGCCTACGTTTGTCATATTGAGATAGTCGTCTCAGTGACCATTTTGTTAGGTACACCTGTACAAACTAGCATTATCAAATACAACGGCCCTGCCATAATCTCTATCTTCATAAAGCTTGTAACGTGCAATTTTTGTAGACATTGTCAGAAATGCATTAATTAAGTCACTCGGAGTGTCACGATTCAAAAATACCGACTGTATCATTGCAGCTGAGTAGTATTGTTGTGACTGATGGTGTCTTTCCGAGTGTGGACCACCCATGTGCAATCCTTGAATCAGGCCAGAGGACATCAGCTTCATCCAGAGCTCATCAGCCTGGCTCCGGCCCATGAAGCGGACAGCCTTTCTCACTGTTCAGCCAGGCATACACGAGCGGCAATGGAGCAACGCAAAGGGAGAGAGCTAGGGAGAGAGGTCGAGTCGAAGAGAGAGAAAGGAACAGTGGGGGGAGGGCGGGAGACTATTAAAGGGGGAAGAAGAGCAGAGGGAGAGTTTGAGGGAGTGGAGGGAGACGGTGATGAGATAGTGATGGATTTTGAGTAGGAGGGAGGGGAGAACATGGCAGAGCTATTACTACAGTGACTGTTGTTTGCAGAGAGGGATCTGCTTGTTTTACTCTGTGAGAGGAGGGGCCCTTTTGTAGCTTCTGGTTTACTCTGTGCATGCGTGTGTGTGTGAAAGCACTAACATTGTTTGAGTAGATGGCAGTGTGCAGCAGTGTAGTTATTCTGCTGTTTTAGCCTTGGGTTAAAAGCCCACTGTGAGATGTTTCTGTCCAAGGCTAGATCGCATTAGCAAAACCTGAGATCTCTGGGTACACTTTTATCTTTGAGCTTTCTGTGTGGACTTGGCACAGATGTAGCAGTAATACTGTTTCTACACCAAAATTAGCACATAAATGCAGTAAAAAAAAAAAAAAAAGGGTAAAACCTGCTAAAAAGAGATGATTGACCCTCTTGTGGTTGCCAGTAGACCTGTAAGCCTTTCTGTTATTTTTTCTGAGGTGCACTGGGAAGCCAGGACTGAACCCATGTCTGTGCAGGAGAGCAGAGAGAAAGAGGTTTTTAAAAGTCTGTGTTCAGCTCTCATTGCTTTCTTAGTTTTCAAATGATTCTCTGTGTTTTGAAGTTTAGTTTCTCCTCTGCGTCATTGTTTGTGCCATCAGGTATCTATCTTATTTTACTGTCCTGTTTATGTTCTGTTTGCATGTTAGGTTTCATCTTATAGGAGTCATACTAAGTTACTGTCAATGAAAACCTGACATTTCCTGATCTTGCTGCTTCACAATAAAAGCTTTTAGTTAACGGAATAACATGGGACTTTTAATTTGAAGTATGTATAGGAAGTAAAATGTTTAGGCCTATACATTCTTCAGCTTGACTAAATACAAACACTTAATGAATGTAGATTGTACACGTGACTGCTGAAGAAAAAAGCCAGATGTTAGCAGATTTTTTTTTTCAGTGTTCGGTGTTAAAGGGGCTTAAAGCGATATTTCACCTAAATTTACTCAATACCTACTCACCCCTGTGCTGATGTGAGGATGAGTGAAGATCTCCAGCTCACAAAACATTCCCGGAATTTCAGCAGAAAACAGAAGGAAATAGAAGAACACAAAAATCCCCACAAAATATCTGGATGTCATACTGCTCGTGTGGTGTAATCCAAGTATCCGTAAGCTGCCTAAACACATAATTGTCATTCGGTAATCACAACTTTGGATAAAAACTTTGTAAATACTGACTTGTAGTAGGAACGAACACTTAATCGAAATATTATCAAAATTGCAATATGATGAAGTACAAGATTCAAGTTGCAGAAGCTGCGATTTTTTTGATTAAAAAAAGTGACATGTGAGCATTATAATAAAGTATGGTAGTGCTGCAGAGATGCCCTGACCTACAAATCTTGCTCTTCAGATGTTTGTTTGGTACAGATCCTAACAAATGTCACAGCACCATGATTTTAATAGTTTTGTTTCATTGAAAACGGAAATTGTTACGCTGTTAAAAATAATTTCATTATGATGTTTTTTTCTACCATATGGTGCAGCCCTAACTGGTATTTTTTATTGCATTTAAGGTTTATTTTTAAGTCCATGTTGTTTTACTGCATTAAATTCAGTGTAAATATAGTTGAATATTGTATTTTATCGTTAACTGGTTGCACACCTCACTATTATGTGTTTGGGTGTCTTTTCTCTGATATTTTATTTGAATTGGGATATAAAAAATCTTTAGTCATAAACTGGACGTGCAGGAACTCAGGAGTTCAGTCAGTTCTAAAAGCTGTGATTAATGAGCATGTAGTTTGTGTCCTTGCTGTCTGAGGAATTTAGACTGTTTTATTCAATGGTCCATATTTCACAGAAACATTAAATCAAACAAATCACCTCGTGGTCCTGAGGAGCAGACACCTGTTGCTCTCATCCTCCTGTGGTTCTCACATAGTGTTTCCTGTTTTATGGTGGTGAGGATATGGAGGGGAGTGTGGATGGTTGAGCCCTGGGGCTGTCTGGGTCAGGGGGGAGTGACCATACACCTGCTGCAGCTGTTAATCACTCTCTTTGTCTGTTTGCCTGGGGCTCACCTGTTCCTCTAACACCTGTCTGACTTTGTCTGTTGGTAAAAGCCTTGTGTGATACGATAAAATGCATATGTTTTTCTGTTTTGTGTGTCTTAGACCCATTTATATTTAATCTATTTGTTTTGTATACAAAAATAAAGGCAGCAATAATCATCCAGAACAAATATTAAACATAACTTTAGTAATCTACTTCAACTTCCACATATCACGTTCTCATTTTTTAGTAGTGTGCTAGACTGAATGAGTTAACTGATAATAACTGATTTGTAGCCTGCTGGTATAATTTTCTTCACATCTCTGTTGTTAGTAATTTCTGACACTGCATGTACATTTATCATCCACTGAGTGAACCACGCTGAATTGCTTTCCCAGGCTCGCATTGTCATGTAAAGCTCTCCGTTTGAACCCACACAGTTATGTTTATTCATACTACAAACAGTCAGCTAAGTGCATGCCACCCTAGTGAATAAAGTTCTCACTTGAATCAAACAGGATCTTTGAGGTCGGAGTAATCTGTTTGCCAGTCGGCCCTCGGTACATTTAAACCTTATCGTGTCTCCTGACAGCAGCGGTGAAATCTTTTTCACTCACAGCCCTCATGCTCAGAGCTGCACATATCTCCAGATGCAGCAAAAACCTCCGGATTTGAAAGCCACAATCCTTCATGATTCACAGCCAGACCACTGTCTGTGAATATGAGATGCTCACTGTCATTCTCAATCCCCACATGACAGTTTTTTGCACTGATTTATGGTCTGCTGAAATTCTTCATGCTTTCAATAAGATATTATGGCTCATGCCATTAACTAAAAGCCCTAACTGTTCCCATCTTAACAATAGTATATCTAATCATAGGTGTGCATGAAATATTGGTTTTGGTTAAATGTTTTTTGTCCTCTGTAGGTGAGATGTTAATTTCTCTATCCGCCTCCTCCAGCCTTCATTAATTTAATTCTTCCTTAAGGCAGTAGTTACTGTCTGTTCCCCAGAGTTCAGATGCATTGATTGACTGTATTGCTGTTTCAGCCGAGCACTAATGATAGGCTTCTACAGTGATTTATACGCCTCTTCTCTGTTGTCACCACACTCATTATGACTGGAAAGAGGCATTTATCACCAGTGTTGTAACTTCACTGTTATGAGATAGTTTTGCTCATGGCTAGAAAATCTAGAGTTTGTAGTTGGGTGGAGACAGACCTTTTTTTTTTTTTTCAGAGAAGTAAATGAACATGTATCTTATTGTCGACCCAACGTCAGTGTGCTACTGCAGTGTGGATGACTGCATGACATCAAATCACTTTTCCACTGTGAGAATACTGGCACTGCATCAATAAAATCAAATTTCTCTTTTTTCTCTGAAAGAGGTCTAGTTATTGTGGCAAGATGGTGACATTGTTGACAGTAATTCATAAGTAAAACTATTATTAAGTTATGAGATAAACACACCATGCCTGAGGATATGAGCTGTGCTGTTTTCTTCCATCCTAACCAGTTTGATTTGTGTCTGCTCACTTTTGCATGACTGCATGAATCCAAAATAATATTGGGAGTGGACTGGTGTGTAAAATGCTGTTTAGCATTTTATGTTTTGCACTCTCCCTGCTGGCTGTGCACCATGTAATAATAAAGTATTCAGTATATAGTATATCTGCACTTGTGCTCATATGATAACTAGAAGGCCACTCATAGAGCACAGACCTCTGCCAAGGCTAAATGCCATATCTCACAGTGTTAGCGAAAGTGAAACATAATTTGTGTATTTGCCTGATGATTCTGATTTGTTCCAAAATTAAATGGGGTTGTCCTTGGTCCATGCTACATCCTTTCACAAACTTTCATGAAAATTGGGCCACTACTTTTTCTGTAATCCTGCTGACGTACAGAAACAAACGGCACCATAAACATAACCTCTTTTGTGGAGGTGCATATCCATATTGTGAATTTTTCCAGTTTTCTTTGTGCTGTTTTGTGCGAGAGTGTTGTGTTGAAGGTCTGTTTTGTGCTGGCGAGGCTGTGTTATTGACTCGGCTGTGAACTTGGCTTTTCTTAGCGTGTTCCTGGGCGGGTCCTGCTCCACTTCAAACACTCCTGCTGTGAAAGGCTTTATTAACTCTGCAGATCGTGAGCTCGGCAGCATGACTCATGCCCTCTAACTTATGACCCGCCCAGATCGCCCTCTCACTCAGCTCACCCACCCACCATCTCCCTGTTCCTTTTTGGGCGTCACATCACTGCTTTTCTCTCATTGCTGTTTTTTAACTTTCCCTGTTCTTTGTTCTTTTCTTGTCTTTTCTTTTTTAGAGTAAGTGGGCTGAGTTGGGTGCAGTATTTTGTAGGAAAACAAAAAAAGAGAATGCTATGGCAGATATTTACAGATCAAATGCTTATAACAAACTGATCACTAGCTACTGAGCCACTGTTTGACTAATGGGAGTGTCTCCTTTGATACCCACTGACAAAGCTGCAAGGTTGTTCAGGCCCAAACCAAAATGATGAGCACTGCTTCAGGATTTTTACAACATCTGCTGGTTTCTGTTCCAGCTACAATAGCAGCAGATTTCAAGGATTTCACTAATTAGATGGGAACACTGCGATGAGGCACTTGTTCCTGTAATTGATTAACAGTTAGACAGTAGAGGCAATAAAAATAACACTTTAAGGCTGCACGATTTGATTAGTAAAAAAGTCATGTTGCTATTATTTTGACTGAAATTGAAATATGCAGTACAATTAGTGGAACTGATCAGTTTTGCATTACATTTTTCATGTTCACTGAAAAAAAACAATTAAATCATGATGACGTGATATTTATTGAGGTCTGTGCCAAACAAACATGTTTGCTTTCACATGGAAGAAGACTTTTAGGCCAAGTCAATGCCAATGCCCATGCATTTTTCCTTTTTCAAAAAATTGCAATTTTCTTCTGGTTCTGCGATTTGGATATTGCATTGACCATATAGTGATTTTATTGCGGTTGTGATTAATTGTGCAGCCAATTTTAAAATTGAAAAACTGAAGTCAAAGGGACTTTTTGCAGGATCCATGACACATACTGTATGATCAGATCGTTTGGAACCTGTAAAAATCTGACTTGGTATAGTAGGAAAAGTTTAGAAACAAAAACATTAATGATAGTTCTGTTTTATTCAAATGTCACAGTGATCCAACTTATACAATACCAGTGCCCTGACAGGTAAGCACCCAAAAGATATTCAGCCATCATTTGCTTTATCATTTTTACCAGTACTTTTTCTTCAGTTCCATGTCAAAATGTCTTCTGTGAAAAAGGCATGTAAAAAATGTATTTGAAGCTTTTTGCTTCAATGCATTTTGAGGCTATACTTTGTGATGATGTTGTACTAGACTTCAGTAAAAGGTGGATTTATGTGTCATTATAAAACACAGGGTTGTATAATGAAATATAGTTGTAGTTTCCTCTTTGCTACTCACAAAAAGAGCTTCAAATTTTACATGGTGGATTAGCTGAATAAATAAAAATAACACTATATTTCAGGGTAGAGTGCTGAGGATGAATTACACAGTCTGAAGAAGCTGCTCTTCAGTCTGGTGGTGTAGCAGCCGATACCTTACTTACTCACGTTACTGGGGTGGGTGTTGTCTTTTAGTGTCCTCTTGGTTCTGGACAGGCAGCTCCCTGATATTACTGATGCTCAGGAAATGGGTACCAACAATGTTCTCTGCAGTTTTAATGACCCACTGTAGAGTCTTCCTGTCCTGGACCGTGCACATCCCATGATACCAGTTTGGGATGTTTCCAGTTCAAGTGCTCATCTTTAGAAGTTAACAAGAACTTGGCACAAAATTGTATTTCTTATGTTTTTCTTAAAAAATACAGGTGTTTATGAGATTTTCTTTACTGGGGTGGAGATGTATGATGTCCATGACAGGTTCTGCATAATGCTGATTCCCAGGAACCAGTATTCAATGTGTCTCATTTCTTCTGATCTCATATCATCTTTGTGCAGCTATTGACATTGAAGTGTTGCGACCATCAGATATGAAGTTGTCCTCAAAGGAAAATGTCACCAGGCAGAGTTTTTAGATACCAGGGCTGGAAAAAGTTCATAGAGGCATCCTCCACTTTTCACACGCTGATAAGTTAAAGTCCAAATTCTTTTTAAATAAAGGAAAGTCCAGAATGTGTCTGTGTTTTATCTTACAGAAAGCGAGCTGTCAGCAGCAGGGCTGTCGACAGTCTGTTGTGTCCATATACAGCATGAACTGTGCACGACATAACACAGACTGATACCTGAGTTGTGTCATTCAACCTGTGGTTGAGGAGGAACTGGCTCATTGACGATGCTACTCTGATGTTTTACCCTCTCTAGACCGGTTCTGTTGTTACCCCCATTACGAAATGTTGGAGCAGGAGCAGTTGTCCTGTCATTAGTAATGAGAGAGCAGCAGTGAGCCTATTGTTGAGCTCGTGGATGACCTTCAGTTAAAGGCCATAGCTGATTTAATGCCAGTGCGCTACTAAATGCTCAATGGGCTGAAATGAGCCAGTTGGCTGGTAGTGTATTATACACACACAACACAAAGCATTTTTTCTCCACCACTTTGGATTCTGCTTTATAAGCTTTCAGTCAGTAGCTGAGAATTATGCGCAGTTGGGTTTAAATAGTTTTACACTCTGTCTCTCAGTCATTAATTGCGTTTTGTAGGAAACCACACCCAGCCTGTGTTCCAGGCCAATTTTAATCAGAATTTTTAAAGGTAGAATCAGCAGGGCTTGTCAGTTGCTGTTTGTAAATGCACCAGAAAGATAATTGATTGTTGGGTGTCATTATCAGGATGTCAAATACAGATGTTTTAGATCGGTAAAATGTCCAGAGCACAGCAAAATAATGAGACAGTAAGATGGGACTGGTGGAAAGCAGGTTCTCTCCAGATACAGGCACCACCACACAGTTCTGTTGGGCTGTGGGCGATGATTGAGAGGTGTTATTTTTGTATGAGAATAAGCTTTTTTGTGATGGGGGGTAAAATCCTGCATAGTTTTCCTTTATTTGGACCAGGTGTAGCTTTACATACATGATGTCCAAGTAAGGGCTGTCATTTGGTGATTCCTGAAGTTGCTTTCTATTGCCTGTATGCATGATTGTGTTAATGCACACATGCTTTGTTTTACATATGCCACTTGGAGCTTTTCCATTTGCATTTTGTCTTTCCTGCTAACCCTCCTGTGTTTCCTGTTTCCTCCCCTCAGGTCTGATGCTAGGCTGCAGCTGCCTCAGCCACCATCATGTTCACCAAAAAGAAGAAGTCTCGTATCCAGATCTCCGCTCCATCTAACTTTGAGCACCGTGTACATACTGACTTTGATGAGCAGGAGCAGAAGTTTGTCGGGCTGCCGCGACAATGGCAGTCGCTCATCGAAGACACAGCCAAAAGGCCCAAACCCTTCATCGATGTGACAGTCATCACTACTGTAGAGCCACGCAAGGTGGGATGAGCAACACAATAAACAAATTGTGACCTAAGAAAAATGATGCATGAATTAGTAGTTTGTGAATTTTGGCTTCTAGATCAAACTGTATTTAGACTCAATTATGACTAAAGATACTGATGTCTAGTCAGACAGATGTCTACATGTCTAGACTTTTGCATTGATCTTCAAAAGCCAAATGTAGGTAAAAGTCAAGGTTGCACTAATTAAAAATCATAGCAGGAATGATTTGTAAAAATTCTGTCATTCTGTCTTTGGGTACAGCTTAATTGACATAAATTAGACAAAACTTAAGACAAAAACAAAACATAAAATTTTAAGCACCCAACAAATTAAGTAGTACAAAGTGACAATTGCCACCAAATTGTCCGAGTGAGTGACAGACTTTGTATGTTAGGACCTCTCATCCCGTCATCCTTTATCCACAATATTTTCTTTCAAAATCTCCAGACAATTGTTCGTGGCAGCAAGCTTGGAGTGGACGGCTCCCTGACATGGCTGCTGGATGAGTTCGACACCATGTCTGTGACTCGCTCCAACTCCCTGCGACGAGGCAGCCCTCCCACCCAGCCTCGCAAAGACTCTACCTCTTCAGGAGGAGGAGGACAGGAGAACGGAGATCCTCACCACAGACACTACGCACACCCAGACAGGTGAGGAGTTTAACTGCAGATCCAGCTGGAGTAACAGAACAGGTCACTACTGAAGTATCTGTACTGATGTTCGTATCGCTGTGTTTGTCAGAGACAGACCCAGACCAGACTACCAGAGTGGAGGTGACCCCCGTCAGGGTCAGCATGCGGTCCGTCCTCAGTGGGACGAGGTAGGCCAGGGTCGGCCCCAGCAGCAGCCACGGGGCCAAGAGCCCAGCAGGGCCCACAGGGACAGGCCCGGCTCAGGCCCCCCTCCTCCCCCTCACAGAGACAGACAGCATCGGGATCGGGACCAGGTAGGGACTGAAGATGAAGTCTGGACCCAGAACCTCATATTCATATTCATTAATAATATGTTTTCATAGGTAATACCAAGGTCATAAAAACAGACTGCGGTTTGGAGTTTTTAATTTGACCCTGCAGTAGGAAATCCACCATGTAGCTGCTGTCCTTTTGTTAACTTGATTGTTTTTATCCATCTTTCCTCTATTTATTTCCTTACATGCTGCCCTATACTCCCCTCATCTCTCATTAAAACCCTTTTCTCTTCAGGAGCAGGTGGGTCACAGGGATCAAACCAGTGACCACAGGCCAAAGTCCAGCTACATGGTGCGGGACGGCAGCCCTCAGTCTCCCAGGGACAAGAGGCCTCTCTCTGGACCCAACATCCGCACCCCAAACCTGCCAGTCTCGGAAGGGGTGATGAAGACAGCCCAGCAGACCACACGGCCATTTAACACATACCCAAGGACGGACAGCGAGGGCGGACGCAGCCCCACAGGACAGGTAGGGACAGCAGCATGTACAGAAAACAGGCGGCTGTTTCCAACCAGGACAGATACAAGGAGACAGCAGCCCTGAGGGACGCTATTCACTGAGAGAAAGAAAAACGCAGACGTGCAAATTGAGCTGCTGGCAGATGGATGATAGCTCTTATAACCTTGCTCTTTGTTCTCCAGGTCAGATTTAGCCGCTTCTGTCCTGGTTCTCTCTCCTGATGCTCCTTATGCAGTTCAAGTTCAGGGGTTTTTTAAAAACTGAACAACTTTGTGCGAAGTGCTTTAAAGAATTATGTAATGAAAAGAAACTATTCAGAGTTGAAACGAAAAACAACTTGATCACAATAGTATTAGATATACAGATTAAATTTAGGAATAATGCATTGATGTGGGCATGGAGAGAAAAGATGAACAGAAACACTGACCATGTGTCACAGTTTATGTCAACACTGCACAAAGCAGATTAATGATTTTTTTTCCTGCAGTGACGGTGAAGGGCAATAAAACACTGCAGCCATTGTGCCTAAACAGCCTAATATGAAAGATGTAAATATAAACAAGTCTGAACATGGGATTTCGAACATCCTGCAAGCACTGGGTGGAGATCCTGCAGCATGTGCTCCTTCTGTAATAGGAATGCGGCTGCACCCCTGTGTGACCTGTAGTGGTCACAGATGTGCTCCAAAGCCCCCAGTTTGTAGCTCTTTAACACATGTGCGGAGTTTTAATCTGTCAAGCCCTAACTTGGTGTTTGTTGTGTTTGTGTCTGTCTTCCAGCCGGGTCGACACCATGAATCCTCCCCTCAAAACGGCCCCTCTAGCGGCTCCGCTCGAGGATCCTCCAGCTCAAAGCCGGCTATAAGCCACCCACACCCTCATCACACTTCCCACCCGAGCCTGACCCCTGAGGCCACCCAGCACCCACACACGCCTCACCCCAGTGTTCCAGCCCCGCGGCCCCCTGTGCCTTCTGGGCCCCCGGCTTCAGGCGCTCCACCCCAGGGCCGCTCGCCGCAGAGGGAGCCTCAGAGGGTTTCCCATGAGCAGTTCAGAGCAGCGCTACAGATGGTGGTGGACCCTGGCGATCCAAGGACCTACCTGGACCACTACATTAAGATAGGAGAAGGGTCCACAGGGATCGTGTGCATCGCCACAGTGAAGACCACCGGGAAACTGGTCGCTGTGAAGAAGATGGACCTGAGGAAACAACAGCGCAGGGAACTTCTCTTCAACGAGGTAAGATATAACAAATGTTTTTTACTTCACTTGTGCTTTATGACAAACTAATAATTAGAGTTGTTAGTCAAGCTGAATGTTTACCTTTGACTAGTCAAAGCTGTAATTAATCTGACTGAGAATATTTGAATGTATGTTTTTACACAATCAAAAGTCTTGAAGTTCTGTTTTCTTTGTGAACAAACTTGTGACAATGCCAGTGTTACTGATTGCCCTGGAAGTTTTAGAAGACAAGATATGAGTGATGACGCTCAATATCTGTAACTGCTTACTGTTGTTGTTGTTGTTGTTGTTGTTGTTGTTGAGTTTGGAGTTATCAGGTCTATCAAGTGCCCCCCACACACACTGAGCCCAACAACTGTAGCTGATGTCCGCAGACGACTTGTAAAGTAAGACCAACATGCCTGTTGCAATGTTGGCTCCAAGGCTAGTTTGGTTTAGCAAAGTTAGTGTCAGTTGGTGCTAATTTATCAAAACTAACATCTTCATGGTATGACCCTTCGAGCATATTTCATTCTCTGAAACTGTATCCAGCAGCCTCATGTCAGGTTGTGACTCGCCTACAGCGTTACATCAAATCTGGCTCCTGATACTCTGCTGCGACTCTGCTGCTGTTGCTAAACAGACCAGACACTTTCAGTTTGTCATTGTGGCATTTGTCGTCCGACTAAGTGCTGATAATATGCTAAACAGTGAGGAATGTGGGCAAGTATTGTAATCTGGGTATGCCCAAATATTACCTAACACCATAACACTACTGTACTACTACCACAGCAAGCCTTATTGAGAGGTTCCTAAGTTTTTGTCTTCTCTATTTATATACATGAGGGGGGCAGAGTGAGTAAACACCTCTGAATATGAATCACAACACAATCTCATAATTAACACCTTTATGACGGTGTAAAAAAAACTGATCAGGCGTCATAAAAGTGGAGCTGTTGTGTTGGGTTACATTACAAGACACCAAAAAAACGACCACTATCTGATCACATGGCCTGTCTGCATTTTTCTGACTAGCAATTTTTTCTCTTTTATTTTATATTGTTCACAAGTCTAAAAAATATATTCCACGCTTTTCTGACAAAAGCAAATTTTGTAAGTATGGATTTCACATATTAAAGGCAGCAGAGCAGCAAAACGGGGTATGAAAGCCCGTCTCACACTCAGCTCGTACTGAGTGACTCCCTCAGATACATCTCATAAAATGAGTCAGAACTGCTATCCATAGAAATGAGAGGTAGTGGAGCACACAGCTCCATTTCACGCTAACAGTAGTCTCTAATTGTCACTTTACATTTTAGATACTTGACTCAGCTTGTGACTGACCAGGCAGCGTTTCAGTTTGTCCAACAGCGTTAATGGTTGTTGATTCAATACAGCATCGACCTTACAGATACATGATCTGGTCTCTCAACCTGCGAGGCCACCTCGTCCTTCTCTCAGGTCTTATGAGTAACTATGACCTGTCTGTGTCTGTGCGTCCATCTGTTTCCTTGGTAACTGAAGGTGGTAATCATGCGGGACTATCACCATGAGAACGTGGTGGAGATGTACAACAGCTACCTGGTGGGAGACGAGCTCTGGGTCGTCATGGAGTTCCTGGAGGGAGGAGCGCTCACTGACATCGTGACACACACCAGGTGACAGAGAGAAACTTTTTGTGTCCTTTCTTGCAGCTTTTAATGGTGTTAACCATTTTGGGTGGATATATAACCTAGTATTCCATGTAATCAGTATTCTCATGTGATTTAAACCTTTTAATTCCTAATGAAGACTTCTTCTTTACCAATACTGCCTCATTATTACACTGGATCCTGTTTTTAATTTCCCTCATTAAATCCCACCAAAACTATTTTCTTCCATAAGGGGGCAGTGTTCCCCATATGTTCTGCACAGAGATAAACTGTGTACCACCCTGATCTGTGTCATTTTACTTTTTTTCACAACAGCAAGCAGTTTTTTATTGATTGATATGACAGTTTTCCAGATTCTGTCAACAGTTCTGGTGTGTTATGGTCTGTGTTTGTGAGTGCTACACATCATCATTTGGCTTCAGGAATGATCAGTTTAAGGGGGCTTTACTGATATGGGAAACAGATGTTTATATTGCCAAAGTGACTGTGAAATAAAAAACTTAAGAAAAAAGAACACAAACACAAGAACTGTGATTTTGCTCGCAACATAAAGGTTTAAAAAACTGATCAGTAGCTTGAAATAAAATAGAAAAAAAGTAGAAATTCAGAAATTATCATGTCTGACTGTGGAGCGAACAGAGAAAAAGCAGTATTAATAAGACTGCAGAAACAGAGGTGGTGAAAGATCTAAACTGACGTATCTCTCTCTGGTGTCTCCTTCCCCCTCCAGGATGAATGAGGAGCAGATAGCGACAGTATGTCTGTCTGTCCTGAAGGCGTTGTCTGTTCTCCACACACAGGGTGTGATCCACAGAGACATCAAGAGCGACTCCATCCTCCTCACTCATGATGGACGGGTATGTTCCACATATACCCCTTTACCATACACATATGCTGGCTTGGCTTGACTCGGTTTGACTCGGCACGTCAGCCCAGTGCGGCAAGGGTTTGAATTTCCATCACAGCAGGGCTCCCCGCTTGAAGGTGCATCTTTTAACTGAGGACGAGCAGCTCTAAAACAGAGGATAAACACTGAACGTCCTGTAAATTCTTGATAATATAAGTCCCATGTTAGTGTTTTATTTAAAAGCTTTCATCATAAACCAGCAAACCCCCCCTTTTTTTTTCATCAGCAATAACTTGATATGACTCCTGGCTGAAAACAAACGTAAACATAAACGGCGACAAAGGAGTGGGACTGAACCTCAAACCACAGAGATTATTTTCTGAAGAACTGAGAGCTCAACAGTCACAGACACTTTTAAAACGATGTCACCGCAGCCCACTTGGAGGTGTGATGGACTCGCTCCAGCCCCACTCCAGAGTAGGGCCGCAGCGTGCAGCTCAGTTCGATAAAAGCGGTAATGGAAATACAAATCAGCGCCACACTGTTTGACAGCCAAAAGTGCCAATACTTTGCACTGCTTTTTTCACCATAGCTCCAGATAAGAGAGGTGCATCTTAGTTCCTTTTAGGAAGGATGTGGCATGTGCAGTTTATAAAAGGCAGAACAATGCTGTAAAAACAAACTATTATTGTAGTGATTGTGAAAACAAAAAAAAAGCTGCCCAGTTACCCAAAATTAATGTAGGACGCTTTTCAAATTGGTTGCAGCACACATCTGGTTTTATATGTCAACCCACAAACACTGTTGCTGAGGCAGCATTTTTTCACAATAAAACCCACAGGTCCTTTTGCACATAGGACATCTTAACAAGTCAGTGCATGGTCTGACTCACGGGATGTACTCTGTGGTATAAGCCTGCCATTGGATGACTTATTTCAGTCAACATCACGGCATCCGCTATCTGCGTTTGACGGTAAACAACATACAACCTCTGAGATAGCAACCTACACGCTAAAGATGGTGCCTGGCACTTGGAACGCTAGTGGTACACAGGTTAACATGCTATCGAGTGTTATCGTTTTTTGCACAACTGAATGCTGTGGGGAGAGGCATGGCTATATGAAACAAGTCATTGCAAGATGAGCACAGGTGTCTTTAATAAAATCATTCATTGATCAGTTCCATTTAAATGATCCAGTGAGCCAGTCTGCACCTTACTAGTGACAGCACATTTAAATTGATTACAGCAATCGTTAATCTTATTAGCTACACCTGTGCCTTTCCTCCTGTGACATGTCAAAATGTCCGCTGTGATAGGACACAGGCTTATGGTGTTCACGTGATGGACAGAGAGGTGCTGCAACAACTCAGCTCAGCACTGTAGCCACGGGCAGAACTAAACCCAGTATTATAAGAAAAAAGGAAAAAGCTGGTCGGAAAGAGGGAACTAAACACCGCTCTGCTAACCACTGCTGTAGAGCTGAGGCAGGTGCCAAATCACTTCCTGCCCATTGACATGCATGTTTCTGCTTTCTACAGAAAATGAAACCAACATGGTTGCATAGCAAACCAGGGCAAAATGAGCGGTGTTACAGGCAACATACAGTCCACATACATGTTCTGTTGTCCTTCCTAACAATTAATTTTGTACTGTTTATTTTATCAGTGTGCAGAATGCAGTGATGTGTGGTTCTGAGGGTTCAGTCTCACCATCACCATGTATTTTGACAAGGATGATGAGTTAATGCAAACCTCCTGATAAATGTTGGAGGGCTGCCCCCGACTAAATATTTTCCTGGTCGACTAGTCGTTGCACGTTTATGATATTAATTTAACTATTCAAATATATATTTTTCAGTCCTGAAGCGAGGCACCTGAATGCTAACAGAAAAAAGCTTTAATTATTCTGAATGTGTCTGAACAACCAGGAGGAGACACTTTGTTAGTTTATTTTAAAACTGTGTAACCTCACACGAGTCTCGTTCAAAGCACGAGAATAACTGTCAACTTCACAAAAATAAATACTATCTGGTGGACTTAAGGTCACTTCCTGCCCCATGCTTCCTGTGCCCACCTGGACCTGCGTCTTCATCGTCTTGGGAGTCATAGTCCTGGTTGGAACCACTGTAATGTTAAATCACCTCTGTACTGTATTCCTGGTCATCAAACTGGCCTACATCAGTCTCTGAGGCTGTATCCTAGTCTAACAGGTTCGCTAACTGTGCTACTTAGCTAAAGGCAGCTACAACACAGCAGCAGTGTGCAGGGTTCCACAGTTAAACAAGAGAAAATATCCATGTTTTAGGTGGCAACCCTAAAATGTTGTCAGGGCTTTGGTGTAGTTTGTGAGATCACTAATTTTGTGAATGACTGAGTGAATTTAAAGTCCAGATCAAATGAAAAATGCCTGTTTAACCCTAGTAGATCACATGTCCAGTCAAACTGTGCCCCTATGTAACAAATATAAAAAAAGAATTCTTTGCTTTCTCATATTGAAATCCTATCACGATTGGTGCTGTAAATTAAAATGTGATGTGTGCTTGAACCCGCCAACCAGCGCAAAGCTAAGATTCCCGTGTTAGCTAGCTAGCTAGTAGCAGCATGGAACTGCGTCGTCGTATGGAACCTTGATACTTTCTAAATGCTGTTCCATCTGGACTTTAAGCGAACAAAATGAGTAATTTTCAGCCCGGTGTACCACATCCTGTTACTGATTTCACTCAAGTCAGTCAAACAGCAAGTGCAGATTGAGACGACGCAAGATCCAAGTCTGTTCCTAACGACTGTTATTGTTGTAGTTGTTTGGTAGCAACTGTTGTTAGCCAGTTTCTCTGTACTTGTTAACTCATAGCAGGTTGGATTTGTCTTCCACTTTTTACTTCTCTTAATATTGTAAATGATTTCTGATAACATGGTTAATTAACTTACATTTTGTTTGTTGGGTTGCCTGGTAACTTAGCTGGTAGAAGATTCGCAATGAGTCCTCTGCAGCAGCCGTGGGTTCAACTCCTGCCTACGGCCCGTTGTGGCATCTTCAGCCATCCTATAAAAGATTAATGGCATAAAAGCCCCAAATATATGTATCTCTGTGTGTGTGTGTGTGTGTTTTTTGTTTGTACATTTGCTCACTTTTCTTTTTAAATTAATGAGTTAATACACTTTTTTTTTTTTTGCTGAGTCTCTTCGACCTACATCAACATAGGATATATGTGCAAGTCATACATGTGAAGCTAAGATGATCTAATGTGTAAACCACAGCGTCCTTGATGACAGCTCAGGAGTGTTTGTGGTCTGATGTCTTTATGAGTTGTGGTTTCACTTACCATCTCGGCCTGCAGCAACGTACGCGGCCAGGCAGGTCTCTCCTGCAACACTTAAGTACTTTTTCTGCATCGTCCTGCTCTGTGAGGCAGAAAAAAGTGTCATGTCGCTCTGACAAATGAGTTTCTCAGAGGACGTGTGTGTCAGTAGTTAAAGATGGAAAAAAAAGTATTATCTGTGCACTGATAATATAAAATTAGGAGCATCTCACAGTGTGTAAACTGTTTTGCTTGTGTCCTTTTGTATTCATGCAACAGTTGGATGTGCGTTTATTTGTAAACACTGAAAGATGGTCACACGTTCACGGAGAGAGCTTCGTGCTGGCTGTTGTGGTGGTTTTAGGGCAGGGTTGGGTTTGAGTTACTGCTCGCGATTTGGTTTGACAGGGGAAGCAGGCTTAACCAAGCCTGAAGTGTTTCTCGTCAGTGGGTGTGTTTGTTGTATCTGAATGCACCTGTTTGTTGGGTGATATACAGTATGTGTGCGGGTCTCATTAAAAAAAAAGTAGGTCACGGCTCTGGTATTAGTGTCCAGGTTAGATTTATGTTGAAGCTTTCTTGGTAGATGTTTTTTTCATGTTGTCTGTGAAGCTCAGTCCGTCAGTGGCGACCGTCATGTTACAGTGTCCGCGTGGAAATGTGTGCACTGGTTCTCATAGCAGGTTAGTTTCGTTTCTGTTTTCCGAGCAATCTGAGGCCAGCAGTCGGTCTTGTGGGCAACATCACAAGTTGGCTCTCTGTCTAGATACCCAGTCATGCAAAAATGTTCTCAGAAAGGCGGGTGGATGATAGAGAGGGTGCAGATGTGGGGCAGATTTCACAGGCTGGTAGATAGATAACCAAACTGAGACTTTATTTTCATGCAGCTGAAGCACATCTCAGATATTTGTTTTTTATGGAACTTAGGTTCTTCTGTCCACAATCAAGAGCTGAAATATACTGTTCTCAAAGTATTTATGACAACATGCACTACAGGGTCCAACAATAATGTTTTGCACTGTTGCGATCAGGCAAGTGGGTCAGCAATCTAGTAGTCTGAACAAACACATGCATAAAATGCCACACCGTCTTATCTCATTTTCTGATTCTCAAACAACTTCTTCTGATAATAAAAGACGCTGCTGGCTTATCAGACTTTGTTGACTACTTACATCAAACCTCACAGTGCATCAAATATATCAAGCCATCATTCTCAACCCAAAGTATGTTTTTCTCCAGGATACAATGAATGTTGCAATTCAACTATGAAGCAAACGAGCCTGTCTGTCTGTCTTCATGCAGCACTCTACTGACAATAGGAGACATGGACAGAGCAGAGAGAAGTCTTGCAGAGTAGAGCAGACGTTCTAACGTCACTCACAAAACAATATCTGGAAAATTGTTTAAATAAAATATTTTTTTAGCTATTGCAAGCACTGGTCTGATCTGGCAACTGGCCCGACATAACTTTGTACTGGCCCCGAGCCATCAGGCAACCCTTAGTTCAATTCAGTCTTTATTTGTTTTGCGCCAAATCATAACCGGAGTTATTGCTGGACCCCACACTGAAAATAAATACTTAACTTCACTGTTGGATATTCCCTGAAACTTTTTCTCTTCAGCCCTGTAACAGCATCAGGACAGTTTCTGACTCATTTGGTAAATAAAGTAGGGATGCACTGATACCGGTATCGGCCCGATACTGTCCTCATGTACTCATACTCTTAAATCTACTCTAATAATGACTGCAGTGACTTTGGTAACTGTCCATAAAATTGTTTTCCAGACCATATAAAGCTTAGACAAACTCACACCTGTAGATCGTAGCCACTGTCCAGTAAGTGCTGCTCAGTGTAAACTAGTTGAATGTCTCACCTTATCAATCCAAAGTTCTCCTTGCAGCGGGTATTAAGCACTACAACCTCCCATTATGTACTCTTCTTTATTCTCCTGTTAATCTTCACCAAAACAGCATGTCAGTACAGTGCAGTCAGCTTCACTCTTTAAGGTTCACAGCAGCAGATTATTATGTAACATCATATTTAACGATAGACTTAATTCTGCAAATAATGTGGAATCATTCCTACTGAAATATATTATGTACGCAGTATGCTGCACAGCTTAATAAGGAACACAAAGTAAGGGTTGCAACTAGAGATTATTTTCATAGTTGATTAATCAGTTGAATATTTTCTCAAATAATCAATTAATAGTTGTTTGCCTAAAAATGTCAGAAAATGGTATAAAACGATCAAGATGACGTCCTCAAACATCTTGTTTTGTCCATGACCCAAAGATATTCAGACTTTTTCTTAAGAAATGACTCAAATGATTAATCGATTATCATAATAGTAGGTGATTAATAATTGATTAATAGTAACTTAATACAGATAACCCAAAAATGTTATGTGTAGAATAACCACAGCTACACTATCAGGAAAACAGCAACTACAAATTGAAACATTTAAAAAGTGAGGATCATCTGATAAAAATAAAACGTTTAAAGGTTTGTTTATTTTTAAAAGTCATTGTGAGAACTGTAATGGCATTATAAAGTATTCATACTCAGTCTGGAAAAAAACTAGCACTGGTGCATCTGTAGAATAAAGTGGATGGAGAGAATTATTGTCTTTAACTGCACATACTCCAATGTAATGTGAAAAAAATCATGATTCTGTGGAAAAGCACTCTTGTTCATGTACTCCTGTTTCCTCTTTTCTTCTCTGTCTGCCTCCATCTCTTTGTCTGCCTCATTCTGTCTTCAGGTGAAGCTGTCAGACTTCGGTTTCTGTGCCCAGGTGTCTAAAGAGGTGCAAAGAAGGAAGTCTCTGGTTGGAACACCGTACTGGATGGCACCAGAGCTCATATCCAGACTGCCTTATGGTCCAGAGGTAATGCTTACTCTTTGTTTTCCCCTCTGCATTTTCCTGTTATCTGTCATTTGAATGTCTTCAAAAAAGTTCTTCTACTTGCTGACTGTCTCCTCTCGCTGCGTCCAGGTGGACATCTGGTCTCTGGGTGTCATGGTCATAGAGATGGTGGACGGGGAGCCGCCATATTTCAACGAGCCGCCGCTCAAAGCCATGAAAATGATCCGAGACAACCTGCCTCCCAAACTGAAGAACCTGCACAAGGTAGAAAGACAAAAGCTGAGAGTGACAGAGCATCTTGAGGCTCCATTAGCAGATTGGAGGGATGCGTTCATACCACCAAACACACGCCTGGATTTATTTTGTGGTTTCCTTAAGCTATAACAGCAAATTAAGACGTCTAAACAGTTGTTTGGTTTAATAACATAAACCTAAAGAGGAAGAAAGATGACAGCCTGCAGTGGTTCTTGTTGTTAATGGCGCTTGCACTGAAGACACCTGTGTCATTTTTTTTTATTGCAGCAGTTATGTAGGTGCCCTGAGGTTGAGAAGTTACACACTGCATTACAGGATTGTTGAGGAATCTATGACCTTTCATTGACTTTGTCTTTGAGCAACAGTGACAGCGGTTATCTCTGCCCTGGCACTGAGCCCGGTACACCTGCCACCATCTTGACAAACAATGGTGTGTAGTCCACAAAGGCAAAAAGATAAACAAAGCAGTGGTTAAGCACAAATGTGTGGCATAGAGGGGATTAAGAGAGGAATAATAATACTGTTTCATAGTTTATAATACTAGTCAGGTTTGCTATCCAACCATCAAGCATCTGACAGTGAAAGTTGTTTGGGTGGATTTTTTGTGGTTTATATGTCAAACAAAAAAAGAAAGCGTTTCTAAAATCACGTTTCACATGCACTTTAGAAATCAATTTATTTCTGTCTTTCATCAGAAGCCTGATCTGTTAATGTTAATATTTAACTTTTCTGATTTCATTCCAAAGTCAAATTTGAACTGATGATAAAACAAATATTCTTAAGTTGGTTCCAACAGCTGGAAAACACAAACGGATGCTGTAAGTAAAGTCTGTGTCTCTGTTTCTGCCACCAATTTTTTAGTGCAAATTCTCTGACTACAACTGAAAGTTATTTTTAGTTTGCACTGTCATACATCGCTGAGCAGGTCCCGATATTGAGTCTACAGACGTGGTTCCTCTACAGAGTACGACTTGAGTCTACTCACTACGGAGCCTTGCTGTTCTGATGACAGACAGTATGATGGGATGATGTTCTTGATTCGTCTGTGTGTCGTCAATAAATCATGCCGTGGTATTGCAGGCTCCTGTTTTTAAGTGGAAAAAGAAATTGTGGTCGCCTGTGATGTTCGCAGGACGTCTTGCGTCGCCTGACCAATCAGTCATCTGCAGTGTTTTCATGTCATAGTTTAATATCAGCTCAGCTTGCTTAGAATCCTGATGGAAGTGATACTGAGTAAAGTACTAAGTACTAGATACAATCTGTAATAGAAGGGTAGAAAGGTTAAAAAAAAGCAAAGGCGCAATATGCAGTGGAAATGTGGCTTATGTGGGGGGAAACACCTGAGTACTGATGAAGTTAAGAGAAGTTCATGTGAAAGTGTTATCTGTTTTCACAGTCAGCAAGTCTACAACCACCTGGTTGGTTAAGAATGAACATCTGGTTGTGCGTATCTGATTCACAAGCATAGGCTGCATAATAAATAGTGGACGGGGCATCTGTGACGTCGCCAATAGGTTTCTGAAGGGCTGTTTTGAGGATGACAGAGTGATGCCTCTTGCTGTCACCATCTCAGCTGTGCCTGACCCGGCTAACTCCCGGCTGATCCAAAAATGGGTAAAGAGGTGGATTGTTAGTGGAGCTGAGGCAGCCAAATCTACCTAGTGGCTAGCTGTCTGTGACGTTAACGACCTGTCGTTCAAACGGGCGCACCCTTATTTAATAATAATTTAATATAATTTAAACAGGTGAGTTATATTAAAAGTCACCCCCATGCAGCCGTCATGAACGGGGGAAATTAGTGATAGAGACCAGATCTCTTTTTTTGTACCAGGGGGTAACAAGATTCTGCTGTAAAGTTGGACATTTTAATTGACTCGTTGTAGGTGCCAGCCTCAAGTGGCCATTTAAGGAACAGCAGTTTTTCTTGTTGGCGTCAGTTTTCAGGCCCACGGGTTGCCACAACATTGTCATTTCCCCATTTTATGCCAAAGAGTAATAAATCCTTATTATCCCTTTATAAACCTACAGGTTAGTTAATAATGAACACCTGACTGGCTCTGATGACTTCTCTTCTCCTCCCAGGTCTCCCCTCTGCTGAAGGGCTTCCTGGACAGGATGTTGGTGCGGGACCCGGCCCAGAGGGCCACGGCCAGCGAGATCCTCAAACACCCCTTCCTGGCCAAGGCGGGCCCGCCGTCCTGCATCGTCCCCCTGATGAGGCAGAACAGGATGAGATGAGACACGTGACACTCGGACCTCCAGACTCTGGAGGACAGCGTGTGCAGGTTCAGATGGAACAGAATACTCCTGCACACAGAGGAGGGGCCCTCAGAGGTCAGAGGTCACAGATGAGAGAGGCGTCTGTACTTCTGGCAAAACTCTCAGAGAGAGAGCTGTGAGCTGCGACGTGCGAACCAGGTGTGCAGGAGTATTCTATTTTTCTTATGTGAATCACTGAACTGTGGGGAGTGTATTCCCTTGACAAGAGGCAATAAGGCAGTATGAGTGAGTGTGTGTGTGTGTGTGTGTGTGAGTGAGTGAGTGAGTGAGTGTGTGTGTGTGTGTACATGTATGTGTGTGATCATATGTTGCCAACACTGTTGATCACGGTGTTTCGTGGCTCATGCGTGCGTGTGTGTATGTGAGAGCTCTCTCTTTGGGAGAGAAGAGCAAAGAAGCCACAACTTGCCCGTCGAGTGATTTTATCCGATCTCACATTTTTGTTGTAACTGAAGGGCCTGACCTGGAAAACTTAAGGACTGTGGCTGTTTTATTTTTCATTTGGACCTTACCCGGATTTTATGTGTGAAGGTGGGGTTTTGCACACCGATCGGATGCTTTGAAGGAGCCGTCAGCTACTTTTGGAGACAGACGGAGCAACATTTTAATCTCACTACTCGACGGTCTGGAAGCCGAACTTTCTCACTACAAAGACTTCTCTCACAGACGGATCCCAGGCTCAGATGCTATCCTCACCACGCCCAGAACTTACTACTGAGGGAGGAGATCTTTCGTCTCAAATGAATTAGACGGACTTTATTTTGTAGCCATATAAATACTAGCTTCCTGTTGTAAACAAGCAAACATACACTAAGTCAAAAGGTAAACACTGGAGATGTGGTTTTTGTAACAGATTTTTTCTCTTATTTCCTCTTTATTTTCCTGTGTAAGTACAATGAACATAGAGAGATATATCAGTTCTGATGTTTTACTATCTCTATTTTGTGATTGTTTTATTATTATTATGATTTGTTTCCTGGTTTATTTTAGAGAGATGTGATGATTTTTGAAGCACTGTCGAGCAGAGATAGAAGCTGCACTCCCGGTTGATTCCAGCACGCAGATAATAATAGACACTAGACGTTTTATTTTTATTTTGTTTTGTTAGACATGCCCAGATATGATTTCTTGACTATAATCTTTGGCTGTCGAGACGTCACACACAGACGAGCAGGAAAGGTTTTGCAGAAACATGAAAAGCAGAGAGAAAAAGAGAACAGGAATATATCCCCTGAAAACTAAACCCTGATAAAAATTAGATCCCTGCTTTTTGCTTTTAGAGTAGGAGGCTTTTCCACACCCTCTTTTATTAACCTTCGATCACTATTTCCGCTGTTAGAAGTAACTGACTTCACTAACTAATGGTTCTTCTGAGGCAGAAAATGAACACAAGCTGCTCTCTAAGCAATCAGAGTTTGTTTGTTTTTTTACTCCATGGTTCATGTCAGCTTCCTTATAACGTCATCACTCAACAAACACACGGCGGCTGCTGCTGCTGATGTGGAGGGGTGCTCATCGTGTTCTTTTTGATTGAAACGATGAACGTTTGATTGCCTTGTTAATACATCCTGAATCCACATGATAGCATGAGTGGCTGAAAGGAACAAACAGGAGGTTCCTGTTATCCGGCGAGTACCTTATTTATACGTGATAAAGGAAAACTAAAACGCCACTCACATGACACATTAGTGGAGTGTAACAGATCAGCAAGAAAAGTGGCGTTTTTTTTAGGTTAGTTTCTCTAGCAAATAGTGTTGGTCGTGCTCCTAATGTGTGTGTGTGTGTGTGTGTGTGAAAATATGAGTCATGTTATGATTTTAGTATTTGCATTTTAGTCGACAGACATATGTTCTGTGAGAATGAACCATTACACAGATGACAGGAAGATAACAGAAGTACTTAGAAGGCAGGAAACACTTTCATGAAAATCAACCCCTGAACACTAGTGAGCAACAGGCTGCTAATGATGTGCAACCACACTCATGAGTTAAAAGGAACCTGTGTCAAATTGTACCGGTGGTCAGCACTTCCCCATTTACAGTGTGTGGGAACCTAAGCAATGTACCACTGTGGACAGGGTCAGCAGCAAAACGCACATTAGCCACTTAAAAAAATCGATATTGGTTGTGTACACTATACTTAGAATATTTTCATCACTTTACTCTGCTGTCAGACCGTTTTTTTCTGATGGGAAACCACGGTTATACGAGTCGGACATCACTCTCTCCAAACAATCTTTATTATTTTTCCTTGCAGAACATGAGTTTTGCTGGTCTACTGCTGCCTCAAGCAGTTAGTTCATTTGTGTTGTGTGACTTTTGTGTTAAAAGGTTGGTTTGAGTTCATCAAAATCACACAATAACACAAACTAACAAACTGAAGCAGGAGAAGATGAGCAGCTCCTGTGTCCTGTGAGGTAAAAATACAGTTTTGGCCAACAGAGAGAGACAGCGATATTTGGCTTGTATAACGACAGTTTCCCATCCGGAAAGACTAAAGAGGAAAAGAGGAGAAAATATCCTAAATACTGTCTAAATTTAAAGATTAAATAGGGATCTTAGCTTTCTGACAGATAATATGTGAAAAAAATCATTTTCATATTTGATATTTGACACCTGGGAATGAGACGCAACAATCAGCAATCTTTCTACAGAATCACCTATATTGTTTTTTTTTTTTTTTAGGTGGCTAAAATATGTTTTACTGCTGCTGACCCCGTCCACAGCAGTACATTGCTGAGTTTCCTACACTGGTACTGGCATATTAAGAGCTGTCTACTTAAATTAATACAGTGAATAAAAAGTGAGTTCACTAAATGGGCTGAAAACAGCTTTCATGGTGGAGTTTATTAACTATAATGTAACTTGGTTGGAGTTAAAGGTGTATTTGGCTTTTTCACACCAACACAGATCAGTCACTGAAAATAATCACAATAAATCCACTTTCAAACGCTCCTCTGATTGTCTCCTGAGCCAAACATCAGCCGACGACTTCCTCAGCAGGCTGAATGAAACCACAGAGACTTAATTACAGCTCAGTTTGGCCCAGGTCTCGTTATCGTCCGCCCACCTCTGCCCTGATGCTCCTCTGGCAGGAATGCGAGGCGTCTTTATCGGCAGACATCTGTAGTTTCACACTGTTGCTCGTGGCATTGAACAGTCATTTATACAGAAGATGAAATCAAAGATAAGGCCGTTACAAATTCACTCCTCTCGAGACGATGCGACACAGAGATGCTCATAAACAAAGACTGCAGACACATTCCCCTCTCGATGCCAAGGCCGCTGTTTCCAGTCCTTCTATGTCTTCCAGCTCCCGCTCCTCTCGTCACACCAGACCTCGGTCAAGTACAGTAGCCTTTTTTTTTTTTCTTTCTTACAACGAGTTTTTCAGTTCTGGACACAGGATACTTCCCACTAATCTGGTGCTCCCTGAAAAGAAATGCAGGAGTGTTTTCTCACACTTTCCTGTCAGGAATACTTGCTTGTTGTCTCCACAAAAAAGTGCAGCTTAACAAGGGAGGAGTTGGCCGTTTTTTTGGGTGGTGTAGCACACATGCTGTCCGTGTTTCGCACAAAACATCGTCATGTACTTTTCTATGAAGAGAAGCAACACAGAGCAGGATGAAGTCTTTTTTTTAAAGCGGGAAGTTGGTTTTATTACGAGCTCGGGCTGCTTAACAATTAATTTGCTGATTATTTTCAGGAGTAATCGATTAATCGTTTGCTTTATAAAATGTCAGAAAAATGTTCCAAGCTAAGAGTTTGTTTTCTAACAATGCTGGTATTTCCTGCTAAGCACAGCTAGCTTTGGTTTGAAGAGAGTGTTACCAGTGAGCTAAATGGTAATGTTGTTTATTAATATTGTGTGGCTACACTTCTTGGAACGGGTACTTTTTTAGAAAAGCAGCAGTAGCCTTCAGGGACGTTTTTTGTGGTCACGGAATCCATTAGGCTGCATCTGAAACCACAGTGAGCACGTTTCCTGTAGAGTGGCCATATCGTGCTCTTTGGCGGTTTTTCCTTCCCTTTAATATATTGTATAGCTTTTGGTGCACATGAAAGATCTGCAAACTTAAAAAGACCAAAGTCCAACCCGACAGGAGTTACTCACTCGAACGGAAAACGCTGCTCTGGAAGTGCATAAAACACCTTGTTTGTAATCCACACGTTGTTCCTTTACAAGGTGACATCCCTGTGTAACGTCGTGTTGTGTGCAGCTAGTTTCGATTGGACTCTGGCCTTTAAAGAGACAGGAGCTAAAAGCTGAGTATTTCAGACAGGGTGAAAAGTTGCTGCAGCTGTGGCCAGTGTGAGAAAAATCACTTTTAAAGCACTATTTTCTAGTAAAAACCCAAAATAAAAGTATGAGCTTGAAAATAAGCATAATGGGGCCAATTTAAGGCATCATTATGTGCGACTTCAATCTGTGTTTTCACACAATTAAACTCTGTTGTCTCTGGACTGTGCATTTATTAAACACAACTAACAGTTCTCATGTGCCGTTTTAGCACCAGAGTGAGCAGAGAAATTAAATCTTCCACTTCTTAAAAAAAATATATTATCTTAATGTGTATGTTCCTAAGCCGGAGGCAGGCTGAACGTAGGTTAATCGTACACTTTGTCCCTGCTGCCACTCTTCCCTCTTCCAAAACATTCACTCAGAGAAGTTTCTGGTAGGCGTTTTGTACTTTGTCTCTTTGGCAGCTCAGTAAATTTTTTTAGCTGTGTCAGTTTCTGGATCTGTTCGGTGGTCAAAAGTGGGACAAGCCAATAATGACTCACAGATTCCGAAACGTGTTGTGATGTTTCACATTTGTGGCCTTTTGCTTATGATCAGAGACACGACGGCTGAGCTGAGTGACGTCATAGACTGAATGACAATCAGGTGGAGATCAGCTAATTCAGTTTGTAAAACACTTTTTTTTCTCTGTTTTCAGGGTCTCTGTTTTCCTCACACTTTTCAATCCAGTGTCAGACCGCACATGTTGATTCATCACTTTCTAACCATGTTTTGGTTAGACTTTGTGATGAAAGTGAGGATGTGTCTCCTGCTAAAAGGCTGGTAAATTTCATCTGGTAGTGTTTCTTGCTGTACTGTCTGAGAGGCCGAAGATAGTAGGTCAAATGGTGAAAATAACCTGCTAATAGTGGGATTTATAAGTTCAACAGTATTAGTGCCACTGGTTAGAAGAAAATAATAATCAGGAATTTAGAGAATTAAATAATAGAATGAAAAACAAAAGGTAATATTTCTTTGAGAATAAAGTAGGATGCTTCAAGAGCAAAATATCATTATGGTTAGATTAATCCGTTGACATGCATGATTTAGCATTTCCTGAAAGTCCATACTTCAGCCTACAGTTACTATTTTTACTCGTGTCTGACTCTCCCCGCTGTGCTCTCCAGCTGCTGCTTCAAAACAAGTCGGTTTATTGACTCATCCATCATCCACGTCACTGGTTTCATTTTCATTTCAAGAACTTAAAGCCTGTGAAAATGAGTCGCTTGTAGGTGAAACCAGCTGCTTCAGGTCGGTTATCAAAATTAACCCGTTCTCATCCGAGGTCATCGGATACCAGCGCTGCTTTGTCACGCTCCTCTGCATCATAGGGAAGCACGAGGTAACCGGAAAGCCTTGAAACAGTTTGGTTAGCTTTAGGTTAAAATAAGTATGTTATGTTATGTAAGTCACATGACACATTTAATGTAATATAAGTAAACTTTAGATAACCTTTAGATGACCTTTCCTTTCACACTGGACACAAACCTCGGCCTTCTGGGAGAAAGTCTTGTGTTTGTTTGACCTGTCCATCCACCCCACCTCCCCTCAGAGGACATTTTTCCTGTTTACACTACGTCACGTACGATTTCAGCTTCTTAAATGTGCAGTTTTGGGTTTTTTTCCATTCTTCTATGTCAGTAAACTGAATACAGTATCTTTGGTTTGTGAGTAAAACAACTGGAGGACGTCGTCTAAGGCAACATTATACACACAGATGCTAAATGGGACCCTGCACATCTGTATGAGATATGGAGGGGTGTGGACATCCTGGAAATGCAAACAGGCTGAAAATATGCAGACTTCTCTAAACCATTTACTACAAATAGAGAACTAAAATCTCCTTTTAAGTCTATGCTTTTTTCCTCAAAATATTATGTTTTCTTGCAAATTTTCAACTTTATTCTCCGAATATTACAACTTTTTTTGAAATTATTTGGACTTTATTCTTGACATGAGTTCCTGACAGTGGCCCTAATACTCTGTTTTGTATATAAGAGTGTTTTTTGTCTCTCGTCCTACCTGCCTAAAGTTAGTTTAGGTGTACACAAACACTCTGTGATCTGATAGACTTTGTTGTTGTTGCTTCATTCCACGTTTGATCAGGTTCTTTTGATTATCAATGTGAAAAATCCAAACTGCTCTCCTGGTGGACTGATGTTGCTCATTAAGTCGACTGTAACTACACTCTTATGGACCAGATTCAACTGCTGTGTGTGTGAGAGAGAGAGTTTTGTGTGTTTGTGTGCATAAGTCCATTCATGCCTTAACATTTACAATCACTACTTGACAGATGATGATCCTGACTTGACACTACGACTGTTGGAGAAGGCGAGAGGAAGCTTTTCCACGACGCTTCTCGTCTCGAGTCTTTAACTCATTTTGAATGTTTTAAAGAAAAAGAAATCGTTGTTCGGCTGATGAGTAAAAGAGTTACAGCTCTCGTTAACATTCCTGACAGTTTCCAGATTCCTGAGACCACTTCAGATTGAGGATTTTTCAGGTTGTTTGTTTTTTTTAACGATGTGGTTACTGTGTGCCTCATGGTCAGTGCTCTGGTCTCCTTCTTCTGAAGGAGGTCTGGTCCAAAGGGTTTTTTTTTTTTTTCAAGAAGCAGGGACTTCTGAGGTTCATGTCATTCAGTATATCCCTGCTTCACACCACAGAGCTTCAGATCTCTTTATTAGTAGCCAATGAGCAGCTCCGGTTTAGTGCCTTGCTTAGCGGCGTCTTGACGGACATTTTCGGACATTGTCCTGTTTAAGTGAGTAGCCTTTGCGTCTTGCTTCTTTCAGGACTGTCCACTGTGAACATGTTGGTGACTGAGGTTCATTTCTGGACCACTACTGACCAACCAGTCTGCTCTGTAAGATATAAAATATGTGACAAAAAGAACCATTTCTCTGATGGACTGTCCTGACTCTCACTGACTCGCCTCTTTGTGCTCATTTTGTTGATCTGTTGCAGTATTGACATGTTTTTTTGTCAAACATCAGATTCCAGCTTCCGTTCCTGCACCATCTTGTTTTTTGTAAACTTCACTGGTATTGTAAAAAAAAAAAAAGAAAAACATAGACTTCACTTTGCAAATTTTACTTTTTTTTTTTTTTTTTTTTTTTTTTTTTTCTTTGCAAATACAGATTTTGTAAAAGTCATCCATGATGTCTGTTTTCTGTTGTGTTTGAAATGTTGTTCTCTACAGACCGGTTGTGTTTCACTCATCACTCTGTGGCTTTTGTACTGAAAAGGTGTAGATAAAGTTTGTGTTCAACAGTCAAACATTAAGAGTAAAAAACATGGTCACACAGTCTTAAACAGCGTGTCCATTATTTGTTTATTTTGAGGTTTTCTTTTTTTTAATTTTCTTATTCTGTTGCCTCCCTGTAGTGTTCCTTATGTATTTAAATCAAAACATTACAATTTTGATCAGATATTTGATTTGATCTATTTAGTTTGAACATTTAAAAACTAAAAGATATATGTTATATTCATTCAAAAAATAAAACAGACTTAGTTAGAAACATAAATTAAGCCCCACCCCTAATCTATAATAATCCATCAATAATCAGTCTGTTACATAGATCCACTCTCCTCTCCATCGATCAGCCCCACAATTACACCACTGTACTTCTTAATACCTAAGCAACATTTCCCTGTATAATTAAAAAAAATATATGATACATAGTTTTTAACCTGAAAATGCTGTTTTTCCAAACCCCAAAACACTTTCCCATGTGACCTGATCAGGCTAATGGCTGAGTTTAAAAAAGAAAGGAGATGGAGTCACCTTTTAACAGCTGAAAACATTAAATTTTACCTCCAGTCATGTTTTAAATAATATAAAATGCTCTGCAAGATGTCATAATTTGTGTCTGATATGTCAAAATGCCTTGTTAAAATAGCTGACATGTAGCTCTACACCTTACCTTCATTTAGTAATCAAAGATTCATGAATATGCCCTCTGAGTAGCTGCACCTGTTGCTCACTGATCACAGTAACTAACAACATCTGGCTTCTCCTGTGGGCGGGGCATCGCCACTAATGACACGTACAGCACCACCCCCTCGATCAACGGGATTGGTTCCTTATGCTTATGATGTCATACACCCAGCCTGACTGCATCTGTTTTTATGAGACTGCAGTTCCTTGCTGCAGTTTGAAAGCAAGAAATGCTCAGACACGGTGTTTCCTGCTTATTTCGCTCCTGATTTCTTGATGTTTAACCTGAAGGTGATGTCGGAGGAAAAGCCATGTTGTAAATCCAAAGGGTTTATTCTCTGTATGGTGGCCTTTTTGGGACATTTCTTTTATCAGAGTCGACTTTAATCAGTCCAATTTGTGCTCAGGGCTCAGAATTTAATGCTAATGTTTATCTACATGGGAACATGTTTACAGTTAGCATGTTAACTGTTGGTAGCAGCGTGTCAGTATGAATATGTTACATATGTTAACATGTAGCATGTTAGTGTTAAATATTAGCTTGTATTACATAACCAACAACACCAGCACTGAAGGGGACACACTCAGTCTGACTCTGCTGTGATGTGTCTGTGCAGAGACGCTGCTGCTCTTTTATCGTGACCCACAAAATCTGTTGTTTTAAATATAAAACTTTATATTGACAAATTAAACTTACATACTTATTAATCTGTTAGATAAGACTATTTTCCCTGCCTTATATTCGCTCAACACTAAACCAAAGATCCAAATCTTACTGTACTTAAAATAATTATAGTTCAGTTCTTGTACATCTATGGAACTACAGAAGTCACCGCTTCTTTTAGAAATAGACATTTCAGTAATCCGTGGCTGCAAAGGCCTGAGTCAGGGGTTCTTATGAGGGCCAGATTATGATTAGGAGCTGCACAGAGGAACCCATGAACGTGTCGCAGGATTTGTTATTGATCTCGTAATGATTTTGAACATTAAACTACTTGAGCAGAGAATTCACCTGTTTTTACATCGGTGAGATCACTTAACTGTCCCCACAAGTTGAGCAGTGCTTTTCTTATGTCCTCAGTCATACAGCGTTTTTGCTCTGGTGGTTTTTCTATCTCACTTCCACATTAAATTTGGTCGTCCACTGAAATGCAGAAGTAGATGATGACGGAGCATAATTCAAATGTAATTCGTCGGCACGGTTTGATGCCGTAGCCTGGTAATGTATTAGATGTAAGTTACTGAAATGATTAAAACTTAATGCATGCATTTCATGTCACATTCAGGTGCATGTGTCTGAGGGCCACTATCGGTCCACAGGACACACTTTGAGAACCCCTGGCCTCAGTAAACAAGCAGAACACTAAAGAGCGCCTTCTCTCACTGCACTGACCAGCATTTTAAAAACCCTGCAAGGCTCTTTGGGTGATTTATATTTAAAATTTGAAAGGAAGTGGCTGTTTAGCAACATGAATATTTGGGTTTAAAAGATTTGCATGACTGAGAAGAGTAATGAATGATTTGTTTTGATGCGGTAATCCAACTTTGTGGTGTGAGTTTGTTCAGATCAGAATCAGCTGTTTGACATCCTGATAAAATATCTCAAGTTTGTGTTTCCACTGTCACTCACAGAAAAAAAACAAGAACTCTCCTAAAACAAACCAGAACCCAGAAACACACAACTGTTGAAGTGATCCAGATGTGTTTTTTTAATTTATAAGCTTTAAAGACTGAGGAAATGATGCAGCATAACTTGATAAGATGCGGCTCCGCTGTGTCTGATGTTGTCATAATGAGGCCTAGATTGAAAGTCATCCCTCAGTCACCAAACTGAATAATTACAGGCCTGATAACGTTCCCACACGCAGCCTGATTGGCTGATACTGTAAACCATAGTTCAGTTGAAACCGTGAACCCTTTGCTGCATTATTACAGCAGCAGGCACAGTCAGCGCGGTTGTATTTTTAGCACGACTTCTCTCAAGTCGCCCCGTCAGTGGAAGTGAGTGAGCAGCAGCAGCTCTTCAGCTTTTATTGTAAACAGGGTGGGACCCTCCAAACCATGACAGCTGTGTTTGTGGTCCATGTGTGAGTGTGTGAATGTTTTTAAGTGTGTTTAGGCCACACCAGGACAGAAAGTAAAGGATAGTTTTCTGGCAATTTATTTCTTAAATAGAGGTAAATGTGTCATTTAGAATCAGTGTGTATTTATCACTTTAAAAATACACATTAGAGATTAACTTTTTGGGTTTTTTACAGTTTATAGACGTCATAGAGAAAATTATACAGTAGTTGCACATTATACATGAAACTAGGCACCACCTGTAGATATGTAACAACAGTACAAAACAATATGAAACAAACAATACAGGAAAGACAAACTACTTCTCCTTTAACTGAAATGTAGAACTTGTAAATATATCAGTGAGTTTGCAAGTTAACAGGAGTAAAGAATGTAATATGTGGATAAAATACAGGATAAGCTCATTGACACAAGTAAGGAAAAACAAAAACATTTGGATGCACATTAGAGAAGGTGTCTCAGATTTGTTAGCTGCTGTCGGTTGGTCCAACACTTCGCTCCAGACTAGTGGCACGTTCCATTTGTGCTGGAAGTCAGAATTTCGACTGGGACTGCCCCCTGAAATTGGATTTCCAACTGGGAAAGTCAGACAAACATTACCAACCATGACCTCAAAATCCAAGATGGCAGCCCTGTGCATCAACAGTAGATAAAGCTGTAGTATATTCTGTATATTAGCAGTTCTGTCTTTGTTTGTGTCTCATTAAATCAGGTGTACACACAGTACAGTCCAAGGTCCACCTGTGGACGTGTTGCAACACTGTTTGCATGTGCAAAATACTGTGGATGTGTTGTCATCAACAATGGCTAACCTGGTTAGCACAAGCACTGACTTGTTTACTTCTTTTTTAACTTTCCGACTTGTTTACTGGAATGGCGCCAACTCAGGTGTGACGTCACCCCCAGCTCTGACTTCCAACATCTGAGGTTAATGGAACACAGCATAAAATGTCCCAACAACTACGGAGCAATGTCATCATTTGTATCTGGGCGTGGTTTAACAGGCAGGTTGGAAGGTTTGGTTTAGTTTTTTCGTCCTACAAAACACTGCCGGAATTTCACGGGAAAACAGCGTCGCAAGATCTCCTAAACAATGGAAGTGAATGGTAACCAGTTTTCAAACGTGAAAAAACAACAGAATAAAAACGTAAAATGCCTCCATACTGCTCACGTGGTCTCCTAAAGACCCAACATGTCAAGTTGACTAAAAGAAAATGTTATTTACATCGTGTTTTTAGCCTGAATCTTCACTGCACGTTCACGTGTATTTGCACATGTGTGTGTTGTGACGGTGTGCAAATGGCATGTTGGGACTTTAGGAGGCATTTTCTGTTTTTTAGTGACTCATTTTCATTTTTGGGTGAACTACCCATTTAAGTGCAAGTAAAAGTAGACTTGAGAATCTACTCAAAAAAATACAAATACCCCCCACCCAGTTCTGCCCCCTGCCTCTTCAGTGCCAACAACCAGACTGGTTACACCTACACACTCTTGGTTTTGTTTTAACTTGTTTGAGCCGCAGTTTATAAAATAGCTTTCAAGTCACGTCAAAAGAGTTTCCACGAATTTGAGGCAATTTCTATTTTTAATGTGTTTGTCAATTTTAATTTTTAGGTGGAACTGGCCACAATTTCCTTTTCCTAACTGTGAGAGAGGAACTGACTGGTTACAGGGTGTGTGTGTGTGTGTGTGTGTGTGTGTGTGTGTGTGTGTGAGAGAGAGAGAGAGAGAGAGAGAGAGAGAGAGAGAGAGAGAGAGAGAACTATTATTGCGTGTGTATGTGTGTGTGTGTGTTTCTGTGGTGAGATGCAGAGAGCGTTTCCAGAATATGACGTAGCCGCGCAGGTGGGCGGTGTTTCGCGGTCGGCAGCAGCCAATAGGAGTGGAGTGTGTCGGTGTCAAACACAGCTGATCGATGAGTCAGGGAAGAGCAGCCGACAAGGTCTCACTTGTTGCTGAGCAGCGGCAGGGATCATCAGCTGAGGACGGGAGGTCTGATCTGATCCATCGTTTCCTCACGATCCTCGCGTCCGTCAGTGAACGCAGCGCGGAGCTCCTGTGAACAGTCCGGACCGTGAACACAACGCCGCCGCCGCCGCCGCCGCCGCTGCTGCCCGTGAACGGCTCTCAGGTGAGACGTTTTACCGTTTAAAACCCCTTCAGTCTGCTCCGTTCACACCGAGGAGGTGCCGGTATTTAACTTGACCTGCCGGTGACTGCAGCTGATCATCACAGCTGTCATTAAAATCAATAATGTGTCGATATCGATCGGTCCGCCCTCTGATTTACTGTATGGGAAATGCGAGCGCTGTTTTTTCTGATTTGTTTGGATGAATTGTTGGTCTTTTAATTTTGACTTCATGCAGAACTCACATTAATATTTTTACTGAATTACAAACGGACAGTCAGTGCTTGTTACTTATTGATAAATTATTGATATTTCAGTGATAAAAAGAGGAGTTCATCCATAAAGGCCTGATAGGTAATAAACACTGATATGAACCTGAACTCATGAAGCTTCATTCATTTACTGACACACTGATGTTACTGAGGAACGCAGGAGCTTTTTACATGATGAACTGTGCGACTGTAAACGCACCAGGGCTTGCAGGACTCCTTGAGTGTAATCCAGGTTTTCAAGGGTGTTCAAGAGGTCATTCCAGGCAGACCTTGTTTGTGTCTTAAGAGGTCCAGGTTTCTTAAAGCAGTGCATTTGTTTTTATTATATTTAGAGAGCTAAAAATTACTTGATTAATCGGTCAGTCAATGAACTGTTATTATTTTAATTGTTTTAGTCGATTTCCAGCAAAAGCACCAACTAAAGCTGCAAGATATGGTAAAAACATACTGCAATTAATTTGATTAATTGTGATTGATTGTGATATGATTGATGATTAAGTGGGAATGATCATATTTGCATCACAATGCTGAATAAACTAGTAAAATGATGTGGCATTTGTTGGGCTCTGTACAAAACAAATGTGTTCTTACATCTGGAGAACAAGATTTATAGTCCAGAGCATCTCTGCAGCACTACAGTGCCTCATTATAATGATGCTTTCTTACATATTTTTCCTTAATCAAAACATTGCTGCTTATATGGTTTGGATATTGCGCTCGGCCGTATTATTATTTTGATAATATTTTGATTAATTGTGCAGCAACAACCATCCTCTGGTTGAACTCGTAGTCGTCAGAACATTAAAATTAAATTTAAAAAATTAAAAGTTGCAGCCATGAATAAATCTGCAGGACATAATCAGGATTTGAGGTGTATAAAAACAAACCTGTGTTCCCGGAGGGGTGTGTGTGTGTGTGTGTGTGTGTGTGTGTGTGTGTGTGTGTCTTAGCTCAAGTGGAACCACTTGACTCACAGATAAGACTGTAGTATGATGGCTTGTTCTCCATAGCAACACCTGGCTGACTTTTAACTGCAATTCAATTTAATACAACTTTATTTATCTCTGTGAGGGAAACAGCAGCCCTCCATCCACACTTGCAGCTGATAAGAAGAGAAAAACACAGTTTATCGCAAAACTAAAACATCTTAAGGCTGTATGCTTATCAATGGGTCTGGTAATAAATACACTGATAAATCTCGAAAAAAAAAAACTATTAATGAGAGCAATTTAAAGACACGTCTTCTACAGTTTTATTTAAAAGTGGCAACACAAGAAATACTGTAAATATAGGAAGAAAATCTGGGGCAAGCAGTGTTTTTTAAGAATTCAGGGGATTTTTAAAATATTTGTTATGAAGTGGAAAATAACTAAGATGTGGTTTTATAATCTTATCTTGATTCGCACCAGTAGCAGGCTGTTTGAAAAGGTCACAGTGATTTTAAGACGTCAAAATGCTAATGACAGGGACTCTTTTTGCAGCAGGTGCAGGTAGCTTAATCAGGTCGAAGTCCAGTTGCGAAACACTTTGATATGAAGAAACATAAATTAATGTCTGACTGACCTGCAGGAACTTGTAACCTGAGCTGAACTCTCCTACATTCATGATGAGTTTTACAGCTAATATATTAGCACATTTTAGGATAGACGCTAATATTTTTAAGCACTGGCTCAGGAAGCCACTAAATCTGGTGGCCAGAGTACATTTTTGGTGGCCCAAATGTGATCTTACAGTACATGAAAACAAAATGAGGCTAGTTGAAGAATTCGGGGGCGCACACCACAGTTTGTAAGTCACACTTTAACCTCCGTTCCCTCCTACATTTCGCCTCCACATTTTCATCGTTGGTTAAAGAACCGTTTGCTGTTGCTGTTTGCTGTTTTTGCAGAACTAAAAGGTGTGAAGGACTCAGGATGTTTGTAGAACTCTAACTTTGTGTTGGTGAAGGGGAAAAACCTGATGTCACCTACAAGGAATATTTGGTAACCACAAAGTAATTTATGTGGCCACGTGCTGTCAGGCCGTGGTTAAAGTCACACGATTACATTATTGGTCATTATCATCATCATCATCTCATGACGAACCACCAGCAGGGTTGAGATGGTCACTTTAGAAATGTATTCTGATAAATTTACTAATTACCTGTTAAAAAATGTAGTCAGTAATGTAATCCAAGTATGACAATATTAAAGTACTGTAATTTGATTACTTTCTGTTACTTCTGGATTACCTCAGTATGAAATATGGTGGAACTGTTTGGCCTAATATAGTGTGTTTCTAGGGCTGCAACTATAAACCATTTTTTCAGTTAATTGATTAGTTGTTTGGTCCATGAAATGTCATAAAATGGTGAAATATGTTGATCAGAGTCCAAGATGATGTCCTCAAATGTCCCACAACCCAAAAATATTTGGCTTACTTTCAGAGAGAAGTGAAGAAACCAGAAAATATTCACATTTACGAAGCTGAAATCAAGAATTTGTTTCTTTTTAATTAAAAAATGACTCAAAATGATTAATTGATTGTCAACAGTGATGCAAATCAATTTAATAGTCGATTAATAATGGATTAATTATTACATATTAAAGGGTTTTAATCTGATTACATCTTTTTTTCCCTATAACTGTAATGCCTGGCTGTTTTTTTTTGTAACCAGATTACATAATCCTGCTACATGTACTCTGTTACTCCCTGAGCCTGACCACCACCAATCCAAAATTAATATGTTGTTGCTTTTTTATTCAGTCTTATGTTTATCAGACTGTTAGTTTACCGTTTAACCAGCTCTTATTTTGAAGTGCTGATCAATAGATAGAAGTGTTTATATCTTTGTTGCAGCTCATTATAGCAGAAGCTCCCCTGCTGTGAGCTCTAATGCAACGTCAGCACTTTCACTGTGTTTTGTGTGTGTGTGTGTGTGTGTGTGTGTGTGTTCAGTGTGCAGCATTGTGTGCACTGGCTGCTCACATCCTCACAAACCCCCATTATGTGCTGCTTCTAGTTTAAATTAAATCCGCTCCGATTTTCAGAAAGTGGAGAGGAAGTTTTGAAGGTGTGGTCTGAGTAAACATTTGTGTTGTAATTTGGTTTAGTTCCCTACAACTGAAAGTGTAAAAATAATATCAGTAGTTGCCAAATATACAAACTGAGCAGGTCACAATAGTCTTATGAAAGTTTAAAGGGAAAAAGACGAGGAGGTTTAACTGTAATTAAAGAAAGGTTGTGATCAGGCGGTCGGACTGGTTGTAGGTGAACTTTTGTTGTTTTGATTGGTTGTGGTTTTCATCCAGTTGCATCTAGAGGCATTTTGGTCTGCATGTTTTAATAACGCCACTTGAAAACTGAAAATGAACTGGTTCTGATGTTTTAGGGATGTATTTTAAGTGTTTATTTTTGCTGTAATTGAATCTAGACCTGAAACAAATAGTCAATAATTGATCAAGAGAATAATAATCTGTGATTATTCATGGAGAGGCATCACTCTCTGGTTCCAGCTTCTTATAATTGCAAAAATGTTCTTCTTTCAAATGTTTTCTTCTTTCCTATAGACTTTATAAAAACTAGAGATGTTCTGAAACCATTTTTTTCTTCTTCCTGATATCAATTCCAATAACTTTGCATATTATCTGATTATTACTCTGGATGTGATGTGATTGCTGTCAGTGGTCAGGCTCAGGGTGAAAAATTTTGGCATACAAGATGCTGCTGGGAAATAGCACAGCCCATAATAGATCACATGATGTCAGATTGGTGCGTCGAGTCGCCGATACCCAACCCGACATTTTAGGCCGTACCAGAGGCATTTCAGAAAGTGCTGATGTGATAACTCTTCCTCTGATGTTGCTCAGGTTTCAGGTAAGTTAGACTCCAGACAGGTTGAACTCCACTCCAACCACAGATCAGAAGTGAAAGTCTCTGAGAAACCCAAACATAACGAAAGCCTCCTTTTCTGCCCTGTTCTCTGGAACCATCATCTGTTCAAAATCATTTTTAGAAGCAGTTCTCATAAAATCAGGAAAGTCATTAAGTATCAAGTGGATGAAACAATGTTAAGTGCGTTATTCTGAGCTCTTAAAGTGGTTCTCCAAGTGTTTTGGTTAATACTCTAGAACCCTGTGTTTCATACTGAGATGTGAAAATGGTGCATGCATGTTTTTCCTTTAATAAAAGACAAATAGCACTCTGACAGTGAACTTTAATCCAGCACTTTTCCACCAAACATTTTAGGGCAGCAGAGCAAAAAGATCAAAGTTCAACATGGCAGAGCAGCTACTGATCAACCAGGCTGTCAGATGTGGTTCAGTAGGCTAAGACACTTCACACTATTTACTACAAACTCAGTGTAACTGAGTCAAAGTAGACTTCCAGCGGTCGTCCTTGTGCTTTATCTCTAGTCTACAGCTCGTTCTCAGAGATCAGGCGATGCTTCCTGCAGCAGGTCTTTCCTGGGATTTTCCCTGTGGATGTTTCTGTAGGTGCTGTTTGCGCTGCCGTCGTCTTGCTGTAACTACCCAGCTCTTTCCTCTGTTTGTGCCAAACAAACGGCTGTTGTGGCTGGAAACATCAAACGCATCACTTCCTGTGTGCCAGAAAATATTTCCAAGAAAGGGCTACCAGACACCGAGTGTTTACAGCATTTATCACGACACAACGTGCCGTTTGTTTGACACACTTTATCTGAGTCACCGCTGAGACTGTGAGCACATAGTCAGAGTGGGCTTCCAGACTCATTTCATGCATAAAAGGTCTGTTAGTTCAGTTTAGGAAAACACAGCGCTGTCTTTAAACTTAAAGGGAAAGTTCAGTGTATTACCCACAGTAGATGTCGGTCGACATGCTCCCAGTTTGGAGAAGCTCTAGGAGGAAACCAGGCATTGTACTGCTGTGGACAGGGTCAAATCAATATCAGTTTAAGTGTACACTATATTTAGAAATGTTTTTCACCACTTTACCTTGCTGTAAGACAGTCTTTTTTTGGCAGGAAAGTGCTGTTATATAAGTCTAATATCACTCCCTGCAAAGCAACCAAACTCCATTGGCAAAAACACTAATTTTATACCACAGATCACAGGAGTTACCAGGGTACTGCTGCCTTGATTGGTTAGTACGTTTGTGTTTTTGTCTGACTTCAGTGTTTTAAAGGGTTAGTTCTGATCCACCACAGTCGCACAATAACACAAACAAACTAACCAGTGGAGACAGCAGTAGACCAGCAACTCCCATGTTCTGTGAGGTAAAATTATTGTTTTTGCCAATAGAGTCTGGTTGCTTAGGAGAGAGATATTTTGATTGGAAAAGGCTGTCTGACAGCAAGGTAAAGCAGAGAAAATATTCTTAATGTACTCTTATACACTCATGTTGATTTTGTAAGTGGCTAAAATGTTGTATGACCCTGTTCACAGCAGTACATTTCTCAGTTTTGTGCACCTTTGCTCCTGCTGCTTGTCCAAATACTCTGACAAAGTACCTCATACAACCTCACTTCAAATCAATCCAAACTGTTCATTTAAATCCCCGTCAGTCATGAAGGAGAGGTGTAAATGATAGAGATACAGACTGTGCAGAGCCTTTTTTTTGGTTTGTTTTTTTGTCAGTAACTCAAAGTGCAGCTGCAGCAGAGGAGTGTGAAGTCACCTGCAGTGAAGCTCAAACATACCGTCAGTCTTCAGTCTTCACCAGCCTGTAACAAGGCAGTGCCAGATTGTGCCAGCTGACACTGAAATCAGTGGGAAAACTGACATTTAAAGCTCGCCAGAGTGGTGTTTGTAGTGAGGCTGGTCGATGCGTCACAGATTTAAACTGAACTTTTATTCATAAGCTCGTGAAGATTTCGGCCCGATTTAAGGCAAGCTGTTATCCTACAGGCTGTGCTATTTAATGTCAGGTTAAAAAAAAGAAAGAAACAACATGTAGTTACCACATGAAAAGAAGCTGAATTCATTTAGAGGAATTTACTGTTGTCACAATAATCCTGCAGCCGCCGCAGATCCAACTTGACAAACATTCAGCAGAAGTTATAATATCACAGCGAGCCACGATGACTAAGATGCAGATCTCCCACGCAGATCTGTGGTCACATAAGATGGAGCTGTGTGTGTGTGTGTGTGTTTTTCAGCGTGTGTGTGTGTTTGTTGAACCTCTGTAATGTTTGAATCCTCTTCATGTGTGTGTGTGTGCCCGTCTGTGCGTGACTGAGGCAGGGGGCCCTCCCTCGCTGCTCCCGAGATGACTGGCATCTCTCCTGACATGAAAGCACCAAACACACACTAAAGGCAGCAGAGCACACCTACACACACGTTTTCACACACCGAAAACACACCGTGGCATTTATGCTGGCACCCTGGCAGAGGTCGGGCTCTGTTGGCACCAGTTCATCGCAGGAAATGCGTGTCTGGGGATGAGCTTGGTGCGAATCATCTGGAGAAAGAGTTTGGGTTTGTTGTGGTTTCACTATGAATAAAGTTGTGTTGCTGCTTAGCTGCTGCTGCACCATCAGATGTGACAATCTGGTCAATATGGTCAATGTTGACACGGTAAACACTGTGAGGTGACAGTTTCACTATTGGTCGACAGTGAAAGGTTGACATCAGGCCAGGTTTACAGACTCGTCAGAGCAGAAGACAGGAGCAACATTTAAAGTCAGATAGTTGTCATCTCCTCCAGCTGCCATTTCTTATTTCTTATAAATTGAATAATCTTGGTTTTATTTATATTTGTCTTTATTTTTTTAGGTTGTTTTTTTATATGTTGGACTCTGGATTGTTGTTATTTTTAATCACAGATGTGTTGGCTGCATTTCTGTGTTCTTTCAGGATGATAATGATGTTGAACTGCCAGAAACATCTGCTGCGTTTTACATCATATATCAGCTGGTTGAATTTAGCTAGAATTTCTTGTTTTACTTCATAATGGAAACTTGTGATTACACTATAGTGTGACTTTGAGGTGTGAATTGGGTACCAGTAAAGTTCCTCTTAGTGGTATTTAAATAGGTGGAGGAGATGAAAAAAGACTGTGTCATTTCAAAAGAGCTATGTAAGTGTTACTGAAGTTGCTTCATGGTACAAAATGAAAAAAGGTGCTTCTCTCCTAGAAAAAAAAAATGCTTTTGGAACAATTACTTCTGCAACAACAGAAAATTAATATTCATAATTAACCATTATGTGATTTTTTTAAAATGAAAAATTCAAAACATTCTCTTGTTTAAGTTTCTCAAATTAATGTGAACGTGCTCGACTGTTTGTTGTCTTAACATCAGAGGGTATTAAATCATTTTTTGGACAAAAACTACGACATTATTGTGAAAATAATCAGAGCCATATTACAATGTCAAGTCAGGTAGAGTCTATTTTATTTATTTTTGGCACTGAATGATAACAGAAGTTGTCTCAGGGCACTTTTCATACACAGCAGAGCAGGTTGAAACTGTTTAAATACATACAACAGTTCCCACAGTGAGCAAGCACTTGGCAAGAGTTGTGAGGAAAAACTTTGAAACAAAGAAAACTTTGAGCAGTGTGTGGGTCTTCAACAGGGGTCCTCAAAGTTACTGTAAGGGGCTGTTTGTTTTTTACAAAACATTTAATTTACACAACAATGACAAAAGGCTACCCATGAATCCTTGTGCAGTCATGTGAGCTAGCTAACCTGAAACCACTGTGCATCACCTCTGCATAACAGCAAACTAGTTTGTGACGTATTAATGAAACATATCTGCTAATTAACTATATTGTTATTATCTAATGTGTACAGATGCTCTGTGAGCCACAGTGGAGACTGAGATCATCTCCACCACAAAAACCACCTGTGAGAGTGCAGAGAGTGAGGCGTTATTGCACCTAAAATTAGCCATGCTAAAACTGCTGCTAACTTAGCGGCGTTTGTTTTATTGATGCTGCACTAACGCAGTTTCTAAATGACATGTTGCAGAAAAAATGTGTTTGCATGTTGAATGCTGGTTTTGGAGGGCGCAGACAGGGGGGAGTCAGTGGTTTTGTGTGAAAAATCCAAACGAAGAGTTTGATCGGTGCAGCTGTTCAGTGACGAGCAGCAGGAGCAACCAGCAGAGGTGTGGTGGCACTCGGCAGCTGACAGGTGTGAATGAACACAACAGCAGCAGGCTTGTGCTTTGTCAGCCTGCTCTGGATTAAAGCAAACAACAGGCCGGTTCACAGCTGACAACACGTTTAGACTGAAAAAAAAAAAACCCTTTCTTTAACAGCTGTCATGTCGCTGATATTCACTGCAGCTGAAACCGGTAAACTAAGCTCCTTATAGCTCTATAGAAATGTGACTTTTGCTTTTGTTCAAAGATACTGACCAGACATGACCTCAGAGTGTGTGTGTGCACGTGTGAAGATGGCTGCCGGCGTGTTTGTGTGTGTGTTTTCTCTGCATCTGATGCCTCATCTCTGTTGTGTTCACAGGGAAGTCTGGTTTGATGTCGGGGTCAGTTCTGTATCCATGGCTGTGTGGACGTTTCAGTCTGGTCTGCGGACTCCTCCTCCTGGCCTCCTTACCGCTCCTCGCTGCAGGTACGACCTCTGACCCCACCTGTCCACCCACACCCCTCACACTTCTGTGTGGTTTAGGTCACGCTGCAGCAGTTCCCGGCAGTCTTTGGCCAACACACTTGAACAAACAGACTCAAGTTTTTGAGTCGAGAAAGAAAAAACTTTAAGTGTAACATTTGCCGAATTTGCAAGAAAGCCCAAATAATTAAGAATTTTTTATAGATAACATTTCACAAAGTTCATAAAGTTTCTTCTAGCTCAACAGCTCATAAAATTGCAAGATTTTTTAATGGAGTCTGGTGACTTTCTCCACAGGCTACAGGAAGTCACCTATATTGGTTACTGCTCACTGCATTTGTAAAAACTGACATGTGAACTGTAACCCTCTTTTCTTGTTGTTCGTGTTCTCCAGTTCTTCCGGGCTGTGGGTAATAAGCGGGCTACAATTTGTCTTTCTTTCTCTCATTTAATATATACGCCAACACGGCACGACAGTACAAACAACTCCAACTTAGGGGTACAGCAACACCTCTACACTCTCTTAAGCACGAGGCACTCTCTCTGAGTGTGTCACCTATATCTGTCTGTACTAAGACAAGTGCAGGTAGGACCCAATTAACTGAACCAAGGGGATATGTCACTTAAAACACCACACATGAACACACAAATGAAATAATATACAAAATAATATAAATGACAATGAAATAATAATTTACAGTAACTCAATGACGCTGTAAAAATATTACTACTTAAATATAAATAATATACCTATTGTACTGCTAAATAAGAAACACAAATTTACACAATAAATTAAGTAATAAAAATAACCCAAAATATATAGTGTACAGTAATTACAGTTACATAACCATTAATAAAATGTTTCCAAATTTAGTGCGAACAGGGTTCAAATACCTTCTAAATGTTGGCAGATAGGACTTCATTCACAGAGTAGGCACCAGTACAGTGCTGCAGCAACAAAGTGCCACATTTTATTAATTTTTTTTACAGGAAAAAAAACAACTTAATGTGTTGCATGTGATGCCGAATTTACAGGAACACACAAGTGATTAAGAGTTTGTCGTAGACTGCATTTCACAAAGTTTTTAAAGTTTCTCCTCACGCGAAAACTCAAAATTGTGAGATTTTTAAAGGGAGTCTGAGGACTTCCTCCACAGGCAACAAATATCGGTTACTGTTTACTGTATTTGTAATATTTGACATGTTTCCTGTCAATTAAATCTTGTTGTTGTATTGTTTTTACAAGGAAAAAAAACCTTGCAATCAATGCCAATGCAAAGGCATGAATGATTAAATGTTGTTGTAGGCAGTTTTTCCTCAAAGTTAATTAAGTTTCTCCTCACTCAGCAACTCTCAAAATTGGGCAGTCTGGGGATATTGTGGTTCAGTGGTGAAATCAGTGGAAACACACGGTATTTTCCTAAACATCTGCTGCTCATCGCGGCAGATAAGAGCCCAAACACATAATTTGCATTCTGATGATAATGCAGTAATACAGTGAACCAAATGGAAATTATTCATTAAGTCTCTACAATCCTTCAATCATTTTAGCAGACAGCTAGATATTTGTCAAAACAACTAGAATGAGCAGTGAAAAAAAAATGACCTCCATGACACCGTTTGCACAAAACTCAAGTGAAAGTTCAGTCTTTCCAAAATGACAAAAACTGATACTAACTGTGAGATACTGAAAACCATATGGAATCCCTTAAACTATCTGTTTATGATAATTTCATTGACACATACCACCGCAGTGAGACACCGAACCAACCTCAAACCAGGTATGGTTTACTTTTTAAAACAGGCCAGATAGATGATCTCCAGTGGTTTGGATCGAAGCACACGGTTTTATCAGACTTTTATGATGACTGATTGTGAAACACTACATGAACTTTAGGCAGTGTGTTGCAGGATGCAGCCGCTTTCTGTTCAGCTCAACATTTTCACAGAGGCTCGAAACTGAACTGTCTGCTCCTTCCTCTTCTTATCAGGGCTGCCTTTTCTGTTGAGTTCACACTTTTTATACTTTATTTATGATGTGATAAGTTGTGTGGAGTCTAACACTATTTGGGACTTCTGGTCATCAGAGTTACTCAAAACGTTGCAGTGACTTTTTCTCCTTGTTTCTAAAGTTTAAATCATGATTGTTGCTTTTACTCTCAAGTTGTGAAACCATCAGATTGAGATGAATTTTTAGATGAAACCAGAGAGTTTTTCTCGCGTTGGCTTCATTTACAGACACTCTGAGTGTTTTTCCACTCTCAGCCACTCTCACACTTGACCTACTGTTCATATGTTGGTGTTTGGGGTTAAGGAGCTTGCGGGGGCAGTGGAAACCAGAATTTTGCAGACGCAGACTTTTACAGTGGAAGGTGAAGAAATAGAGGAAATGGGTAACAGAGTTGGCTGCTCTCGCAGCGTTGCCCATTGAGTTAGAGTTTCTTTTCTTTTCTTTTTAAAACTCTTCTTTAAAACTTTTTTGTTTAATTTTTATTTTAAGAAGAAAGGGAGACTGAAAGAAGAGGAAAAAGCCAAGTGTACCAGTTCTTTGTGATTGCATTTTTATCGGTAATAATCCTCTCTGCATGCATTCACACATACGTGTAAATATGTCTTTAAAACCAATCCTGTAGAGCCTGTCACTCACATGTTTGTTTACAGCATCAATATCGCCTCAGTGTCCAATCACACTGTATCACCAGGTGTCTCACTCACTCATCGTCTCACCCTGACGTGGTGCCTGTGTGCTGAAACAACAACACCGACAAAAAAACACCTTTTCCTATTTTTAATTTCCCCAAATGTCACTTACATGAGCTGTTTCTGACATTTTACACTTGTGAAATCTACAACAGTACTTTACTGCACAAAATGAGAAGAAATAACAGTCCGTGCAGCGCGAACTGAGATAAATCTTCGCTGTGCAGTGGCAGCATGTGGAGGGAAGGAGTGAGAAAATCACCTCCAGACTGTTTAAACTCGCCTTTAAAGCCAAAAGAAAACAAACACATGCGGAGCGGAGCTGCAGAGCGGGGGGAGGGGAGGGAAAGAAGAGGGCTTTATGGGAAATGTTCCTTTAATTCTGAGAAACATAAACCAATATCAGCCGTGTGAGGTGGAGATGAGACGAGAGGTTGACTAACAATCTTGAATTTCAGCGCACAAATGCAACACAGGCACGTCAGCTTTTAAAGATCTGCTCTCATCCCTGTGTTGTTGTGTTTCTGCAGGCCGACTGACCAACTGCACTCACCCTCTGGTGCCAGAGCATGGAGGTTTCCGCTGTGACCCGTCCCCGTGTCGAGGTTTCACCCAGAAGACCTCCATCCATTTATTCTGTGAGCCGGGGTACCACATCAGCAACAAGGTCCGCGTCTCCAGGTGCCGACACGGGAAGTGGCAGCCTGCGATACCGGCCTGCATCCCTATCAAAGGTTAGACTTTTAGAAGAACCGTATTTATATTTGCTTTCTATGTGAGAATTTGTTGCTTTTTTTTTTTTTTTAAGTTCTTGTTTGTCTGACAAATAAGTCTTTTTTTGGCTCTGGGAAGTTGCACAAGACATTTTTCAGTATTTTCAAACATCTCATAGAATAAATAATTAACAAACAGTTTAATCTTTAATGAAAATAACTGCTCACTTCCAAACAATACTGTACTGGGAGTCTCTGGTGTGAAAATGGTAAAAGGTAAAATATGTGATTAGCTCAGCATTTGTCGAGGCAGGAGAATGCTTAAAAACTTGCATCTGAGTTGTTATTTACACTCGTTTTTGACAATTAAGATAATAAAATGACTGTTATTGAGGGGAAGTCAGCTCAGAGTTCACACTGATCCCATAATACCCCCAAAAAAGTATCTGCTCAACTTCCCACAAGTGCAGGAACTATGAGGGTGGGGGGTGCAGTGCTGAACATTTATGGTTGGCCGAGCACTCAGCATTTTATTTCGTCCTCCATTTTTTAAAAATAAGCATCTGCATACCAGTTTGTTTTTTGTTCATTGTGCTACGACACACAGCAGCATGTTGTTGCGCTGTCGCACAAATATTGATACCTGTCTGTTGCTTTATATGATGTCTTCACTGTGCAAAAAAGACTTGTAGAGCCGTTACTTTTTCCTATGTCAGGGGACTAATTTCCCTAATATTTGCAGGTTTTTGGACCACAGTGGAAACTGACAACAATGGGCTGAATTAACCTTTTAGTTCCTTGTAAAGTAGTTCAAGGGACTAAAAGTCCAGGGTGTTTCAGTGTTTAAATTCTCTGGGACTCGTTTCTTCCTGCAAACCTTAAAGAAAATCAGACTGACTAGTATTTAATACTAGATTAACCCAAACAAAGCGCTGTGGTTTCATTCGTAGCAGAGGGAGGAGAGAAAGAGCTCAGTGTGTCGAGCACAAACAGCAGGTTGATGTTTCACCTCTCTCTCTCTCTCTCTCTCTCTCTCTCTCTCTCTCTCTCTCTCTCTCTCTCTCTCTCTCTCTGGGGTCATGTGACTTTCAAATTCCCTTCTTCATCAGTAAGCAGATGTTCTTGGACGACTCCAAACATCTCAGGACATTTCCCGGCAGCCTGACGGGCATCGCTGCATTCCCTCAGTGGTTATTACCTCAGTTCATAATCTATTCATGACTCATCGCTGCGTTTAAGAGCTCCTTAGTCACTTTATGACAGTTCCTTCTTGTTCTGAGTGTTCAGGAAGCAGACAGTGTGTCATTGTTATGGTGGGGTTACAGGGTTTGATTCCCTGTGGGGATTACCTGCACTTATACTGCTATTATGGCCGATTCCAGACATGAGATGTTGTCTGAAACTTTTCATAGGCCACTGGGAGTTTCATAGTGCAGCACTGTTAAAAGTAAAAGATAAGCTCTAATCTTATTTTTAATCTTTGGTTTATTTTTTTGTTATTGCTACAAAGACTCAACTTCTCCACTTCACACGATTTTGTTGAGTTTTGTCTCATCAAACCGGTGAATGAAACACTCTTCTATTAGATCTTATTCTAAATGTTGGCCTTCATTTAGCGGCTGTGAGTCTTGCAGGGCGTCATCTCACAAACACCAGCAGCACTAATACTAAAACAGCAGCTGCAGAAGTAGCAGCATTTATCTTTTGACCTACTTACCAGAAACGTGCAGACACGCTCAGACTCTCTGCAGGGGAACTAGAAGCTCTGCTTTCCTCAGACCAGTTCCGACTTCCTCTGTCGCCATTCACCCAAACACGCTACGACAGGAAGTCGGCACGCAGAACGAGGAAGCGGGCGAAGCCACCATAATAACCATTGAACATTTCCTCTGCGCTGACGCTCATGGAAAGCTACTGCCTCACTGTCATGGGCACAGAGAGAAACCACAGAACAAGATGAAAAACTTCCTCTCATAGATCTTATATCTGATTATCTGTCTCTCTTCAGCCCGTCGAGCCAGAATATCCGTTTTTTCCAGGCATGTGGTGCAACACAGGCAATAGACGTCATTTAACAACTTTGAATCACTATTTTTAAGTTCTATTTAACTTTTTGCAATTATATAAACACCAAATCAACATTTTAAAAAGTAAAGCACAAGGTACATATAAATACTTATAATGATGTGATTCTGCATCCATATCTACTTTTCTGTTGGATAATTGTCCAGATGAGATTGATTTTCTCATGTAGCTGTGACTAATGATTAGTTTCCGTACTTATTTATTAATTGATAATTCAATCTATTAAATGTAGTGATGTTGATGTTGTGAAATGAATGTTTTGTCTGAGCAACAGCCAAAACCACACAAATATTCAATCTATTCTTGTAGAAAACGGAAAAAAGCAGCAGATTTTCACTTTTTTTTTTTTTTTTTTTTTTTTTTTTTACAACTCTCAGTGATGGATCAGTTCCTCCAGCAGCGGCAGCAGGTGGTGTTGTGGTTTGTGGTACCTGTCAGTGTCTGTAGTTTCTGCTCTCAACGCTCGTCTCTCTCCTCCGCAGAAGGTCCCAACAGGAACTCTGACGACAGAGGGAACGACTCCATGCCCAGCATGGCCACAACGGCGGTGGGCGTGTCCATCTTCCTGCTCACCACCACTGCCTGTCTGGTCGTCAAGTCCCGCCTCTACCCCTGTCAGTCACACAGGTAACAAGACAATGGAGTATTTCTGTTGTTGCTGCATGGAAATATTGTAGAACACACCTATTTTGACTCCACTGATCAATAAAACTCAGACAAAATTGGCCACGTTTTGTCGGCAAAGATCCATTTGATTCATTTCAATGCATTATTTTGTTCAAAACACACTATAACATCAATAAATACCCACAAACTGCTGCTGCATCATTACAAATGTTCTGATATTACACTCCATTTTCACTCAAGTTAGCATGTAGATATTAGTGATATCTCGGTATAAAAATGACAAATGTTTTCTGACCTGTCGATTGAAACCTCAAAAACTTTCTACTTCAATGTGTTCAAACATCTATTACTTAATTTCAGTAGCACTTAGAATTATTCTGACAGTTGGGAAAAACTTTAAAAGGAGATTAAAACCATGCATTTACTCCAACTGTTTCAAGGAAAGCTTTCAATTTACTTTTGGTACAATGATGACAGGCATTTTACGCTAATTTTGTTGCTTTTACATGACAGGGAAGAGTTAAATAATGTATAAATGGGTGAAATATCCAACCACTCCAAGCAGATTTAGGAAAAAACAAGCAAATTTGCCAAAAATCTACTAAAAAAGTGACCAACTCAAATATAAAAATCAACAGGATCACTATGTCATTGTCTGATATGATAAAATCCACCTTTATATGATGAGGACCAGTGTAAAATCAATTCAGATAACAAAACAGGAGCGTGGCAGAGGTCAGAGGTCAGAGGTCAGAGGAGATTCACCTGTAACACACCTGTTTATTCTACTTCAGTAACTCTCTGTCTCTGTCCCTGCAGCCGTCGCTCCTCAGACCAGCTGGACCTGATGGTGGACGGACTTCCTGTCTCTCTCCCCTCCTACGAGGAGGCGGTGTACGGCAGCTGGGGGCAGCGCCTCCCCGCCTGCTCGGCACCCGGACCCACCCAGCTCCTACTGGCTCAGGAGGCTCCCAGCTGCCAGCAGTCGCCTCAGTCAGACAGCAGTCACCACCCGCTCCTGTCCGGCCAGAGCCCCGACAACCCGCCGCCCCCATACGAGGAGGTCCAGTCATCACGTCCCAGAGACAGGACGGGCGACGGGGACGTCCGGCAGCTACATGTCACACTTCCAGATGACAAGGACACCTGATGGACAGACTGTGGGGTCAAATTTTGATTGACAGCTGATTCCTGCAGAGCAGCGTTTCCTCTGCAGACGATAACAGCCTGAAAACGGCTGGAAAAAAAACAAAATAATGAACTGAAAGCTGCCTGCACTTTCACTGGTTGGCTGCAGCTCACCAGCATCAGGACACTTTGTCCTATCACACGCTATTTTAGACAAAGCTGATAAGCTCTGATTGGCCAGTCGTTATGACACAAAGACGAGACCGTGGAGGACTAAAGTACATTTATAAATGAGATGTTGATTGTATAATGTTTCGTATGAATGTATGTGACAGAAGAGTGAGTTTATGTGCTGTCCATGAAAACCTGATAACCAGAATGTCTTCAGGAAAAAAAAGTTGTTTTTTTTACTGTGATAAACTATTTTATTATTTAAAACATTTTAAAATGAGAATGTAATTCTTCAGTTCTAATAATGATACAAAAAACATCTGGAGTATTTGGTTTTCACAGGACAGCAGTAAGTGCCTGTGTGTGTGTGTGTTTTCAGTGTTGTTCTGGAGACGTCGTCCATCCTTCCCGTCAGTGACGGGGTCGACTGAGACTTCCCCTGTGAAGTCGAGTCTGTTGCAGGAACCTGACTGTTTCCATGGCAACCGACTCTCTATCTTAGACTTTTGTACAGCGTTTCTCTTTGAGTCTTAATTGGACTGTGATGTTGTGGATTTGAAACCAGCGTGGTGCACACACACACACACACACACACACACACACACACGTGCATACACACACACACACACACACACAAACACACACACACACACACGTGCATACACACACACTCAGTGGGTGATAAACGGTGACTTTGTGCAGCTCAGTTTGGACCAACAGCATGTCGTGATGTTAATTTAAAAACTGTTAATTTGGTGTATCAGCAGATATTCAGAGACTTGAAAATGCTCGGAAACCAAACGGTCTGTTTTAAAGTGTTTCTCTCGTGTTCATTCAGTGGTGAGTGAGGTAGACATGAATTAATTTAAATGTACAGTAAAACGAATCTTTCTGTTTACTGACATGGAATAGTTCTACAGTTATTTGCCCTGGTGGCATCGGTGCAGAACAAACAGGTGCTTTTATCCAAACAGTGATCCAAATATCCATTTTTATTCCACAACCTGATAAAAAACAAAAATAAATAAATAAAAATGTCACATGTTGGACCAAATCCTCCCAAACTCATCAGAAACTGTGTGTCCTCACTTGACCTGCTGGTTCCCTCCTCTGCAGAGCGACTGACGCCTTCAGACCTTGAATGTATTTTATGTATTATTTTAAATCTAATTATTATATGGATTGTAATACTTATATAAAGATTATTTGTACATTGTATTATTGCACAGAATTATATGATGAATAAATGTTGAGATGTTTATTTGTTTGACATCTTTGTTCGGCCTCATTTGTGACTTGACTGAAGTGTTATACGTTGGCTCTTTCTTGCAACAAGAAGAAACTCACACAAACATCACGTTGAAGGTTTTTATTCAGTCAAAAGTGCAAATAAGAACATGGAAATCAGTAAGATCAATACTGCCATCATGAGGTTTAAAAGTAAGAATCAAAGCTGGTGAGAGAACCAGAGCATGGACACAGGTGAGGCAGGCGGTCACAGGTGTGTCACGTCTCCTCTGATGAACCTGGCCTTCACTCTGTCTGCAGGCAGCCTGCAGCAACATGACGTCTCAGGAGTTAATGTGCATCACCTGGGTTTGTCAGTGTTGCAGCAGGACTCACCCGATGTGTTCAGCACAGCAGAGGGACACAAATATTCTCCCAAAGGTAAAACGATCATTTCAGGATTTCCCTACACTGTGAAGTTTTTGGGATCTACCAGCTTTTGTCTTAACCTGCTTCACAGGACAGGCAGCAGCTATAAAAACAAAAAGTGATTTAATCATGCAAAAATATTAGTTAATTGTCAGTTTTCTCTGCTTGTCTTCTTGGAATCTGATTATTATTTTTAAAAATGCTGTTTCACTTTTTTTTTTTAGATCCTTCCTATAAAATAAGTCTCTTCCTCATGAGACAAAGTTTTCTGATCTGATGGACTTTTCTCCTCCACCTGCTGCAGGTCAGTTCACACACCACAACAACAACACTGGTCAATAAAATAAATGGTGGTTTTCTTCAGTGCTGATAGGAACAAAAAGTGAGCAACCCTCAGTATGAAAGTGAAAGTTTCTGAATTCACTGGATGAATACAGATGACAGTTGAAAAGAAACACCTGTTGAATGAGATCCAGAGTTTCAGAAAGCTGAATCTAAGATATTTAGACATTTTAAAGGTGCAGTATGTAATAATCTGAAGCAATCTACATGTTTTGTATTACCAATGTGTGAACAGATTAGATCTTATCTGGCTTTCTTGGTTTCCTGGGAAAGCATGTGGACTGATTTGCAAAGAATTTGGGACTTTTTCTTTTTTTTTTTCCTGGGAAAATCCAAAGGATGTGATGTGTTTGAGCTCCCAGGTCCCTGCAACAACAGCTAACGTTAGCTTAGAAATGGGGGCAACAAACGACCGTCACCCTCCACAACACAAAGTCCAACAAGCTAACATTACCGCTCAACTTGTGAAATATATTGTGATATTGTGGATTTATCTGGATAATGTTAGCAACATAGCAAAATACTGTGAATAACATCGGCTGATTCATCTTCACTGGGCTGTTCTGGATGCTATGGCTAGCTTGCTGTTTGCAAATTACTTTGTCAGTTAACAATAAGACACAACCAACACCAGATCCATGCAGCACAGCCAAATTACAAGCAGCTGGCTAATCTTAGCTTGCTTGCTCGCTAGTAAAATATTATCTGATATGCTATTAGCTTGCTGAATTAGTTCACCAGCTAACATGATCCATGATACTTGTTTATTAAATCAAATGCTGCTTATTTTAGCCAACAGTAAATTATGTAATAGTACAAAGCAAAGGTGTAGAATTTAACGATTGCTTTCTACTAATCAAAAAAGCTGTAAGTCTTGGGCAGCCAGCTAGATACCTGTAAGCTAAGCTAAAGTTAGCCAGCTAACTGTCTACATGTCATGGATCCAGTGTTGGTTGGTTTGTTATGTTTGCTGATGGTTATTTGCAAACAGTAAGCAAGTTTGTTTCGTGGAGTCAATAGTCCAAATAAAATATAAGAACATTACAGACAGTATTTAATTCTAAATATGGTTGTGATTTTTCAGCAGTCAGTGTTCATTTCAGCGTTCAGTCTCGTGTAGCTATGTCATGTCGCTGTTTTGGCCAACGTCCAGGATGATTCTTGCTAATCTAATGTAATCTAGTAAGAAATAACGTTTAGCATATTTCACTGACCAGATTCTGCAGAAATCTTTACTGTGTAATGAGCACAGACATTGTAACACTGTTCTGGCTATTTTAAGACATGCAGATAGGTCTCTTCATGCTGTGCAAAAGAAAAAAAAACAAAAAAACAGTGACTGTTAAAACCCTTGAGATGAGAGAACAAACTGCAGAGGAGCTGAGTTATATAAGTTCTCTTAAATACTTTTATATTGAGAACACTTACTTAGATTCCTGACAGCTGATAAAATGTCATCATTATTTTTAGAATATCTTTATTTGTACTACATTTGATTAGAAATAATGTATTTGTTTCAACACACTGCAGATAATTCCTAAAGATAAGTGAAAAGCTTGTCATGTTTTCTTTTTGCTATCTTGTATTTATTCCAAACAAACTTCCAGAAAGATGAAACACAAGACTTTCTGTCAGGCAGAGGGTTTTTCCATGGAAACAGGAAGGTGATTCAAATACTAATTTACAGCAAAACGTTATGAATCATTCCTGTAAGAATCATTAACGGACTCGACGCTGGAGACGTGATGGCGGTGATTAATGGTTAAAAAGCTGACTTATCTGTTGTAATGAGTTTATCAAGTTTGACCAAATGTAGAAGTCAGTCTGTTGTTAGGAAGTGGAGGGAAGAGTTTCTGTTTACTGTAAACAGTCAGGTTACAATCAGATGAGGACGAGTCACTGATGAAGATAAACCATCACATTTACTCAAGTTTTATACTTTGAGGTACATTACATTGATGCTTTCTGCTTCAACTTCACTACACTTCAGGAAAATATACTTTTTACTCTTATACATTTAACATGAGTGTGTTTAGTTACTGGATGCTCTTCAGACAAGATTTAAAACAAAATAATTCAAAAATGAAAAAGCTTTGTACATCAAGTAAATCAGCAGTTTTTTCTGTAGCCTTTGTCGCTGTTTTGAGTCAATTTCTCCCACTTTTCTTCAGTTATGTTTCTTGTAATGTGTGTCAGTCTCGTTGTGTAAATACTGTACCTGTCCAGGAGGATCCACTTTACTCCATCTACTTGTGATCACTTCTTTACCCGCTATTAACAATATTTTGACCAGATATTCATATTCGTTTCCTTTAGTAAAGTTGAAATTACATGGATAGAGCATCATGTGGCTCATCAGTGATATTATATTCTAGTATCTTTTGTAAAAGTTGCCACATTATTTTCCAAAATATTTATTTTGTGGCATTTCCAAAATATATATGTGTGGGCAGCTCCACTCTTAACTTCGCAGATTTCAGATTCATTTTGGATAATTGTTCCAGACCAGAAGAGGGAGAATTATTCAGTATTTCGCTCAGTCAAAAAATGAAAAACAATTAACCAATTTATATGACAGAAGTCTGTTTTTTTTGGTCCATTTTTAAGATGCTACTGATAAGTTTAATAACATTTAACCACTGGAGGTCTCACTCCTCCCCTTTCATTTCGTTCCAGTTTGCTGTGTGTGTAGAAACAAAAGAAAGGAAATGCAAAACATCTTCACAGATATAAAGAAAACATTTACCTGTCAATTGTTTTTAAAATGATTAATTCACAATAATTTTGTTCTACAACTTTCTAAAAGATCTTTGGATCTGTTTTCCAAAACTTCGTCTCTAGCACAGGTTCATGCCAAAGCGCGCAGTAGACCCACCAATCAACTAGATCACAAGGGTGTAAAGATCGATTTCATCCTGGGCCACGTCAGCTTTATGGTTTCCTGCAAAGGGTGGGTAGTAAATCTAAATAAGTTTAGGCCTATAAATGAACTGTAGTAACTGTATAAACTGAAAATGTTCTGATTGATTCACTTGGGGTAGCTAACAAGAACAGTTTCAAACCCAAAAGTGTGTATTTGTTTAAAAATTAAGCATTTTGCTGGACTGCTAATATTAATGTTACTAGCTATTTGTCCAAAGTGCCACATTACAATATTGTGACATATTCTGGTACACGTAGTTTATGGACACTCTACTTCCATGATATAGATTTGTATCACATGAATTAAATTCTTTGAAAGCTCTTGGGTGCAAGTATGAACATGAAGTACCAGCACAGGGCAAAAATGACAAAGTATAAAGAGCAAAAAAGTCCACAAAGGCAAGGTTTCCATGTCCAAAAGAGAACCAAAGATCTGTGAAACTTTCTTGAGATTTGTTAGTGGTCCCTGTGCTGTGATTGGCTAGTTCTTGTTGTCTCAGCGTGTCCTTACGATATCCAAAAGGTCTTTCTAACTACATGTAAGGATCTGTTTTAACCATAAATCACGATCTTTTCCTAAACCTAACCCAAGTAATTTTCTTCCTAAATCTACCAAACGGTGACTGAAAACTGAAAATAATTATTGAAAAACTCAGTCAATTAAATCTAAAGAAAAATAAATGACATTGAGTGCTACTGTGCTGAATAAAGTTCACATGTGCAAGAGTTTCAGAAATCTTGTGTGCCCTTCTAGTCATGACTTTTTACATTGTGGTGCTAAAGTAAAGGACCTGAATTCTTGTTCCAGTGCTGCCCAATAGAATCACATGCTAACACAAGGTAATAGCATATTGTAAAAGCCTGCGGTTGGATCGTTTTCAGTCACTTCAGCTTTCTGTATGACCTACAATCTTTTTGTAGTTTCAGTTGAGAAATGAATGAACTCTGAGCAGCTCATGAGTCACTGATCAACCAGCCATTTAGCTCCATCGGCCGGTGTGTCTGAGGCCATCCAATCACAGACAGGAAACCACCTTTGGACGCAGAGTACAAGAAATGACTGAGCCACCATGGTGACTAAACCTCAAGAGGAAACGCGGATAGAAGCTCTGAAACACGAAAGAACAAAATGTCTGTAAAGATCTCACAAATGTCAAAATGGTCTTAGTGCAAGACGGGAGGAGCAGGAGGATTTCCCTCCGACGATCAGATCTGTTGCGAAAAACACTTCAGAGAATTTCCTTCAAATGACCAAAGTGTGACACCAGAGTGAGGTGATGCAAACAGGGGGAATTCACAGTTACTCAGTCATGGCTGGGTAGGAACGTCTTCACCCAAATCTGTAGTTTAAGAAGATGTATCGGTCGTTTTTATTATTTAATGAGTTACTCCGGTGTAGATAAAAGAGACTCCGCTTTATTCCCTTATTAAATCATATCCATCTCTAGTGAAATTTGCAGCACTCATGCAGGAGTGGAGGAAATTTTCAGATCCTTTGCTAAAGTAAAAGTAATACCACAATATAAAAATAACTGTTAAAAGTAAATATGCTGCATTTAAAGTGTTACTGAGAGTAAATTGTTAATTGTTAGTAAAATATAGTTAGAAGTACTCAGTGTAATTAAATGTCCCCTGTGATATAATGTATTGAATTATTAGATTATTATTGTTGATGCATTCATGTTGTATCTCTACATACCTTTGTTTAGTTTAAGTTAAGCTTTATCACAGCTTTTGCAAACTCATCAGATGTTTTGTGTGTAAAAGCTTAAACCCTCAAATAAACATAATGGAGGAAAAACTGTTTCCCTCTGAGTACAATGTTTAAAACAAAAGCACAAAACCCCTCAAAATTGCACTTAAATACAGTTAGCCCACATGACACATGTAATTAGTTTTTCTCCTCTGCACCCATGATAAAACAGTACGGTGCAAAAAGTTGCCAAACTGCAGCGGTGAACTTATGTATTTGCATGAAATCACAAAAAAGGGCTCTTATTGATGACATTATGAACTTTAAGATTTCCTTTTGTCATTGTCAACGTTCGCACCAATAAAACAAACATTTTATCAGAGTTATGATAAACTTAAAAGTTCAGGAAAAAGGAAAAAGTCTGACTCAGATCCTTTAATATTAATGTGACAGTATAAGAATACTCTATAACAGTTAGGCCTGACTTTAAAATCCTATCTCAGTAAAAGCACAGAAGTGTCATTAGTAAAGTTATACCTAAACTATAAAAGTAAAAGTATTTAATATGCAGAAAAATGGCCTCTGAGTGATGCATCAGTGTGTAAACAACATTGTACTGCTGTGGTTTCCAGCATAGAGGTCGGGACCCTCCAAAGGGTCTGAGGGGCTGTGAGATGATTAATGACAGGAAAGAAGAAAAATTGAAGAATTTATCTCTTTAGGCTTCAAAGAATTAAATGAAATCATATGAAAATATGTGAAATGTCTCTTTGATGTAATTACACCCTTCAGATCACTGTGATGAATTAAAAACTGCAATATTTCTCTCTGAGATGTAGTGTAGAGTAAGTAAGTAGAAGTATAAACTAATATTAAATGCAAATTCTTAATGAAACCAGTGTGTAGGATTTAGTGGCATCTAGTGGTGAGCTTGCAGATTGCAAATACATCGTCTCACTTTCCCCTTGCATGTATGCAGGAGAACCTGCTCTGTAAACTGTGAAAAGCTGCAGAACCAGTGTTTGGTTTGTCTGTTCTGGGCTACCGTAGAAACATGGCGGCCTCCATGAAAGAGTACCTGCTTGCTGTGTAGATATAAACGGGTCATTCTTAAGTACCAGAAATACAATTCTTATTTTCAGCTGATTGTTACGGTGGCCAACAAGGACAAACGTGTCGTATACAGAAAGGTGCCACATATAAGAGAACAAATGCAAAAAGAAAACGTTGCATATCCAGTCATACAACAGAAGTGCTCCAGGCCTTTAGGGGGCAGTGCTGAGCTTCCACCCAAGAGACAGACAACAGACGTATCAACGTATGCAATCAAATCACTGGGGTCTCCCGGAAAGTAACTTAATATGTACCTTTTTATGTGGCTTCTCCCGACTCCCAACTTTCCTCCAACCACAGGTTGATACGTCCGTTGTCTGTCTCTTGGGTGGAAGCTCAGCACTGCCCCCAGAGGCCTGGAGCACTTAAGTTGTATGACTGAATAGGCAGCATTTTCTTTTTGCAATTTTCTTTTATGCAACTTGTTTTTGTATATGCAGCGTGTTTGCCCTTGTCGGCCACCGTAGATTATACACTAATGAACACATACTAATATTATATATTAATATAACAGTATATTTCTGTCATATTCTGCTAATAAATCCCAAGGAGTCTTTAACAGGTTATGCAAAAATTTGTTTATTACCAATTTAGTATTGCTGTTTCTATATGACATAAACACAGAGAGAGAGAAAATGAAACCACATGAAACGAGTCAGTTGACATTTTTCTAGGCAGAGCTGCAGTGAGTCATACCTTCGCCTGTGGGGGAAAAAAAAGCAGATTTTTATTTTATTTTATTTTGTGGTTATGATGCTGAATGCACTTCTACAACTGTGTTTGACCACAGGGGCCTCCAAAATCAACAATCTGAAGGTTCCTTGTAGTAGCTTTAGAGTTAAAGTGCCTCAAAATTGGACTTAAACTTGAGTAAATATACTTGTTACTTTTTCACCACTGTCTCAGATTGAACTACAGAACTGAGGTCTTTCTGACGAGATGGAGCACATTTTATTATTACAGATGTATATATTGAAGGTTTTGTTCTATGATGTGTTAATAACACCAAGAATGTGATTTTCCTGTTTCGACAGCGATCAGCTGATCAGACCTGTGTTGTTGTGGACAGGCGTTCCTGTTCCTGCACCTACAGATCGAGCGGCTCCTCCCTGAATGAGGTAAATGTTTCATCTCCGCACACAGATCACACGGCAAGCTTCTGCTTTCTCCTCAACATCTTTATTCAGTGTAAGAATACACACAGGATAAACAGTAAATATAAAACAAAGCATTAATTTTTCTCCCTCATTTTACATCAGTGGGGACTTTTAGTGCAGCTGCTGTGCGTAGGTAACAGATCAAACATGGAGGAAACCTTCAAGTGAAACAACTTCCCTAGACGATAAAAAGGCACAGAGAACTTTGGAAGCGTGAAAATGTTTGACAAAAACAAAAATGGCAATTTCACATTGAATTAGGACAGTCTGCACTTTTCAAACAGGGTTAGGGTTAGTTTCAGGGTGTAGAGAAAATAACAGAACTGAAACCAAATAAAAACAATCTTCCATATCTCAGACTATATCAAACAGGAGTCTGCAACCTTAGAAATAATAATTTTTAAAAAACAGTTAAATTCTCTATTTTCCTCAGAGATTTTTCTCTTTTTGGATTTGGCATCCATAACCACCAGCAAACTTTAGAGGAAAAGCAGCTGAGTCACAGACAAAACCGATAATGCACACTTTAGTTCATGAAACTTTTTTTCCATTCAGTGTATAGATTACACATTTTTGAAATTTTTATTATTCATTTCCATGCTTTTTTTTCGTCAGAGACAGAGAGCTGCAGGTTGCAGACCCCTGGTGTTTAAGCACCACCATATTTTATCAAACACAGCAACTGAAAAGTTCAGCTCATGTTGAGGCACAGATCCTTAAAATTCAAACTCGTACGACTCCTGTGACAAAAACATCAATTCTAGTGTTCAGCTGTATTTCTGATGAGTATATAAAGAAGCTGACTCTACTGTTTATCTCATTTATGATAACTGCTTCAATACTGCAAGTTAGTTGGTTATATATTTAAAAATTATAAAGAAAAATGTATAAAATCTGCATGATTTAGTCCACTTTGTTGGCAGATTGAATGGATTTACCACTCGGGGTGCTTTTTCATTACTCTCACTTATGCTTCCTCGCATCCTCTCTCTCACCATGACCTTCAATTGTTCCCCCGCCGCCATCATGGAGGATCTTCCCGTCACTTAACTGCATCTTGAGGAGGCTTCTAGAGCGAGGAAACACAGGTGCGTCCTTCTATCAAGTGGCATTGCCTGTACTCAAAGGTAAAAATCTGCACTTTTCATGCCGATGTCCAGTCAGTGTTCATGGTAAATGTAGTCAACTGAAGCATTAAATCCCTGTAGTTCTTCCTTAACAACAGCTACATCACTGTGACATCACTATTTCAGCTTGGATTTCTAGTCTCCACCTGTGGGGCGTCCTAGAGGAGTATTTCTGTCACCTCATACTGTGTTTTGGCCAATTAAGCAGTACCTGCAGGTCGGCCTGTCGTATATCATAACCAAAAGAAATCATGACAGTGATATCATGATATCCCTGGGAAATTTGACAAATCAGGCAAATTCATCCTGTGTATTCTGTCTTGTTTTTGGCAGAATACACACAAAGTGCAGAGAGAGAGACTACAAAGGTCTACAAAAAGTAGAACTATACTGAAAACACAGTGAAAAAGCAACGAGATGAACTGAAACAAAAGATCCACAAGGCCTAACAAGAATATCATGGTTCCTGTCAATACTGGTATAAGGTGACACTGTTATCTATAGGTTAGGCAACAGCAATGTGGGCATCAGAGGCTTGTGTGCAATGCATCCTGGTACATGTAGGCACTGCCAGCAACAGCACTGCTTAATTTACCGCTTCACCTTTGCCATAAACACCGACTGGACATCCACGTAAAAAGTGACAAACTGAACCGAGGATTTCTCATTTGGCGGCTTTGGCTCCTCTGTCCTGACGTCTCCTTGTCACGACACACCCTCGCTGGGAGGAGCCAAGGTGTGAGTAAAGGAAGCGAGGAGACACGTTAGCCGAAAGAAAAGCACCAAATGATTTCGCAGTCACGCCGATGTGTCTGAAAGTCAGTTTACTAAACACTTGAAGGGAGTGTTCGGGGAGTTACACCCCCCAGAACAAACACTGGACGATAAAGTTGACTCAGCATTTTTCAATAACACAATAATAGTTCAGAGTTCATTGTTCTGATAAATGCACTGATTAAAAAGATTTAGCACAAATGTATAAAAAGATGTTAAAATATGCCACTGAAAATGTGCCACTGATATTCTGCTAGTTTGTTAAATGAGAGATGAATGATTGACAAGACTGAAATATGAGGAACTTGAAGCTGCGATACATTGAACTTAGCTGCTCAGAGAAAATACATTTCCAGATTTATCTCACCGTGTCAGATTTTTAAGAATTCACATCTTTTGTTTGAAAGTTTTAGCACCAAATGCTGCTTCCATGAACCAGAATGACCACAGTGATGTTTCTCACATTAAATCAGTGATAAGAGTAAATGTTGAAGGAAAAAAAGCGACTGGGCAGCAAACAGCACCTCCCACCTGCCACCCAACACGTCACCCAACGAAAAACCCCAACAGGCGTGAGCGTCCTGGTCCAGCTACAAGCATGAAGGTCAACAACCTTACATCGTGGTTACGCAGTGTGTGTGAGTTTATATTTGTGTGCGTATGTGTTTGTTTGTTTGTTTGCAGGGTGCTGTTCTCAGACAGATCCAGCGTTGGCTTTGAGTGCAGAAGTCAAACCAACTCTTCATCAAAAAAAAAAAAGAAAAAGCTCCATCAGGTCATCGGCGAGAGAGGCGGCGACAGGTCAGGTGGGCGAGGTATGAAAATGTCCCTCATCAGAGCTGGAAGAGACGGAGACAAACACTGTGATGAAAACCTCTGCGCTTTAAGATCTCAGTTACACCCGATTTTAACGTGAGCTGAATAAGGAAATACATGCTGATAAAACACACAAACATACAACACAAACTGAGATGCATCCTGTTTGTTGACGAGTTCATCAGCTACCTAAATTATTTCTATCTGATCATAATGCAGCAGAATCAAGGTAACAAAAAGCTTTATAATACCAAATGTAAATACAAGGCCTCCACAATCTCATGTCAGTACATCCAGATAATCACGTTTATATCATGTGTAAAAGACATCTTAGACGTGTCAGACGTGTCAAAGTGGCATAAAGATAAAACAATATACATAAAAAAAGAGTTGGAGTTTAAGAATAAATCAGTCAGATGGATCAGCGATTAAAACAGCGCACAAGAGAAGCAACTGAATGCTTGAAGCAGGAGAGAAAATCAATAAAATCAACCTTTAACTGACAAACATTTTTCACCATGGTTGAACCCATAGGTAGGTTTTCAACTTTGGCATGTCTTAATCCAAGTATATTCACCAGGACGTATCCGTGCTGATCTGCTGTAATGACTGTATATACACTTACTGTATCTTGTGTGCATGAATTAACCAAAAATGTGGGCTCTCCAGCGCTGTGTGGAGCAGAACTAAGTTTTACTCTCAGGGTTACAGTCAAACCTCAAGAGCCGTCACAGTCTTGTCTCTTTTACTGGTTTAAATTAGAATTCAAACTCACTAAAAAGTCTGAGACTGTAAACTGTTCAGCCGCAGACATTTGTAACTGTGTGTGTTAATCTCACCTGCAGTGTCACAGAGTCCCTGTATGCCTCCTAAAAGCGGGTCTCTGTCTGTGAGCAGCCGACTCCGCCCTCCCGGTCCCAGGTCCAGGATGAATTCCGATTGGTCGGTTTCATCCAGACAGTCCTGAGGATGGAGGTTAAAAATGGTCAGAGCGAGATGCGGCACACCGCTGCAGGGAGCTTAATTAAACACCTCAAAGCTTATTCTAATAAAACTGTGAAACATCTTGAGCAATTTTCCTGAATTGGGACAAAATTACCATGCAAATTTAAGCTCTATTTTTGAAAGGTAATATGAAAATTATAACTTGCAGAACTTAGTTATTAGAGAAATCTAATTATTTCAAGCTATGTCAATGTAAAAAAATCTTGGTTTTAAGTTCATTCACAGTGATCAGGGCCCTTCATGCCTGCTGCTTTGTCATTTACAAAGTGAAAATAAAGTGCTGTCAGATGGTTTAGATGAAAGCATCTGTGTAATAATCAGCTGGTGATCTGTTGGTGTTTAACTCATCAGACTTTGGGATTTCACTGCAAACAGAAGTTAAAACAACCAAACTGACTCATCATTGAATCACAGTGGAAAACTCTGGAGGCAGGAAAATGATCTGCCTTCTAAAGCACTTTGCAAACTTTGTAAGAAAAAAGGTGCCAGATAAACAGATTTTCTTCTTTCTCATCTTCCTCCTCTTCAGCTCACCAGTAATCTGTGGCTGAGCAGAAGTTCCTCTTCTATTGAGGAAGCATCTTGTTTCTGTCTCTTGTCCTGAGTCACCAGCTGGGACGACAGATCCTCGTCTGGGTCGTGGGCCCTGCAAGAGAGACAGACAGAGAGGGAGACTGTAAAACATTTGTCTTTTTTCACAGGCAGAATATTTAGACCCACATTGTAAACTGTTATACTGTTTAATGCACAGTGTAAAACATTTCTATTATAGTATAAGATCCTCTGATGTACACTGTTAGAGCTGACTGTAACATTTCACCCTTGTATATACTGAACCTAATCACACCACTGTGTCAGACATTATCGCACTGGTTCAAGTGTAACACAGTCAAGGTACTGTGTGCATTAGTATTTCCTGTAATTTTGCATTTTTTTGCCTAACTGCTCTTGCTCTAAATGTATCTATTTATTTCTGTCCCATCTGGGGGACCAATAAATGATTATCTTATCAGTTCTACTTTAAGCAGGTTAGTAGAGAAGTGAACTGTCTGAGAGGTGACGTTGAAACAGACGCACCTTTTCCTGCAATGTAAAACAGTCAATTAAATCAGAGACATTTATTTTCACAAGTTTGATATAATCTCAAATGGCCTTAAAATTAAAAATACTCCTGGGAGAAGGAGGCAGCATGGATTGTTGCTTGTTGATACAAACTGGGCAGTCAGATCTGTCTTTTTTTATTGTTTAAGTTGTTTTTTTTTTACTTATCTGTGTGTGTTTATATATATACATATATAACTGTATATGTATATAGCACATCACACTTTATTTGGCCTTGTAAACATCTTTTTCTCAAGCTTATAAAGCCGGTTTGGATTGAATTAAATAAGTAGCAGATGTTAGCAGTCAACCCAAAGCACATCTGAAGCTGACATCTATTAGTCTTTCGAGGCAGAAGTGAGCCTGGGAAGCTGAGTCTAAGATGTCCTGATTTGTCCTTCAGTGGCCACTGTAGAGAGGATTTGACTGGTTTGATTAGCTAACATGTCCTTTCCTCTGGCGCCATCTGCAGGACAAACTTTAAATGTTTTGGGTCCCACCAGATGTGAAGATTTAAGATGTTTTCAATCATCCTACACTGTTGTTTTTACAGCTTCGCCTTCATTATTCACGAGACAATTTCTCAACTTATGTAGCATTGAACAGGAAAAGTTTGTGAATTCATGCCTGTGATTAGTCAGAACTTAAAGCTTTAGTATTAAATCTATATATATATATATGTTAAAAGCTCTTAATCATTTTGTAACAAATGTGTGCTTTATCTTCTTGTTTATCTCATTTTGGAGTGAAATCCTATCAGCAAATTGATGGCTGCTCAAAAAAACTTAAATATGTTCAGATTTCTGCAGCTCCAGTTGTCACCTGTTTCATCCTGCTTCATTAACATCCTTTTTTTTTTCACCAAATCAAGATGCATTTTTCCCTCAACTCTCAATTAATTTAGGAACCACCACAGAGAGAACTGCCCATCTCACCGTTTCCTGCTCAGTGTGACTCCGGGGTTCACAGTCGAGGGTTCGGCTGAAGAGGATGAAGGTCTGTCGGCTTCTTCTGGCAAACCGCTGAGGAAGGTCAGCTGGAAGTCATCGTCCATAGAGATGTAGGGAGCCAACATCTCCAGATCCATCCCCTCCATGTCCTGAGAACAGACAGACAGGAAATGAAAGTCGGAGAGAAAAGCAGGTACGAGTTAACTGTTACACAGACGGACAAGATGTCCATGTTGACACTGACTGTGTTCTGAAAATCACTAACATATCTGTTAAATTGGTCTTCCACTCACTGACCACAGCACTTGAGCACCAACACCCGCTCAACCCACATGTCACCCTCCTCACCCGGCTGCAGATGCAGAAAACCAATCTGCAAAGAATGTGCTTTAGGTGGAGTTTTGTGCCCTCGGCTATAACTGCTTTAAATATCCTGGGGCCACACTGTGTTCTTGTTTGTGTAGATGTTGTTTTGAATGTTACTTTTGTGTACACATGGTGAAAAAAAAATCCTCTATAGAGGAAAATAAAGAATGAATCTGAATCAAAAACACTCTGAGTGCACTCTTCTAGTTATGATCAGTTGTTTTCTTTAGTATCATCTTTTCTCTCGTCTTACCGGCAGTGTTTCTCTGCTCTTCTGACTATCTTCTGACCAAACCGCAAAGAACTTCTCCACCTCACTTGTGTCCATCATCTCCTCGTTACAGGAGCTCTGAGGAAGGTCGACAAAAATAATCGAGAGTAAACTGTTAACTCAGACAGAGAAACTAACGGTTAAAGAATTACATAAGATTTAAAGCTCCTGTTTACCGGCTCAGGATGAGGTGAGGAGGCTGGTGGTGACAGTGATGATGATGATGATGAGGAAGGTGGAGTGAGGGGGTTGAAGATCGGCCCGAGGAGCTTTCGCAGCTGCGGAGTGCACAGATCCTGAGGGTGGTCCGGCACCGACTCCGGACTGGACGGATTGACGAAGGACAGCTCATCGAAATCTGACAAAGACAGAAACGCAAAGACAAGACGCAGTTGTCATTTTCACGCTCAGCACCCATGTTGTGTAGGTAGAAAATGTACTTCTGCACATGGGCGTGCTGATCTTAACACGAGGTGTGGTCATGAGCATTGTTGATGCGTTGCTACTCTGAGGCAGCAGAGAGCGATTGTGCCACTGACCAATAAAGACATGGTCTTACAATGGTTCAGTATTTTCCTGCTATTTAAAGGACGCTTTATTAAGATAGTAAGATGAGCCTACATACGTTCACAACATGTGCACACTGCAGTTAATCCACTGGTCATAAGAATGATTAGATTCTGATTAACTGAGGATGCGTTGCAGGTGAGTGAAATACAGCAAAACCTGAAGAGAGATGCGGATTTACGGAAGGCACAGCAGCACAGTCCAGGTTTATACAGGGAAACTGTTTAGAGTAAAGCAGCCGTATAAATCCTGACTTTCATCAAAGCTGTCTTAAACAATTTCTTTCTTTTAGAGAGTTTCCTCAGTCCTGTCAATGACTGCAGCTTTTAGTTTTGCTGCTTAAATATTAATAATGTCATGTTTCCATGTGCGCAGTAACAAGTTATGCTGTTTTGCCTCGTGTGTAAATGCACACAGCCTCTCTGTTTCACCCACATGGAGCTCATACAATCTGAATCAGATTGTTCGTTTTTTTTTTTTTTTTAATGACCAGGCCTGCCACTACAAGTGGGTCATTTTAGCATCCCTGCTTGCTTCAACTTGCTGAATCTGTCATTTCAACAGCAAAGAGCCAGAGGCAGGCGCACCCGGTTCTTACAGGTGATGAGGGATGACACTGATTTGTTTAATTCATTACACACCCAAAACACACCGAAGAGATTAAATACAACCTCTTTGTGCCTTTCTTTGTAAACCAGATTATTCTTTGTTTAACAAGTGGAGTCGGATACACCAGAACTGCACTTGCACCATTCCTTTAGATCATGAACTACAGATCATTCATTTTATCTCTGCAAATCTTATCTATTACTGGCAGTGACAACACGGTGACCAATCATACGCCCTCATTAACTTCATCAGTTTCCTTTTCAGACTCTTTTTAAGTGTCGCTTCACGGTGAAGAGATGATAGTAGCGATTGTGATTTGGTGATCTGAAGATTCTTGGGACTTCTTTTTCTCCAAGTTCTTTAACAGCGTCTACAGTAGTTGCTTAATTTCTCACTTTGGCCACAACAACTCGACTAATGTTTTCCAAGTTTTATAGTCTTGAGGACTAACTGGTCGTCGTCATCTTCTTTTGATGTTTTCTGGTGTACAGTGCACTGTTTCATATGATAAACTGTTTTTTAAGAGTTTCTTTGTGTTAATGAATTTCCATCCTGAAGCAAAGTGATTCAGTCACTTCGTATCTCGACCTACTCTACACTTCTCTCTCCTCTATTGTGCAGGACTATGCTGCCTTCACAGTATCTGAAACACAAAAATGAATGTTTGTGTTTCATCTTTCATGAAAGCAGTTGGGTGAATACAAACTAACAGATCGACGCAGCGGTAGACCAGCGACTCCTGCGTTCTGCAAGGTGAAACAACCTTTTTTGCTGGTAATATTCTGACTGTGGATAAAAACCCTCATACAACCCTACTTGAAATAATCCGAACTATGCCTTTAAAAGCAGAAGAAAGTAAAACTCAGGTCCAGCAGACAACATGCTGCTGATTGAACAAAAGTATAAAATTTACGTCTGATATTGAGACATTTTGTAAAATACAAGTAAAAGTTCTCATATTGGGGAAGTAATGAGTTAAACAAATTAACCTCTCTTCCAGACACCGCCTTCTCTGCTCCAGTAAATATAAAAGTCTTTGGTCTGTCTCACCTGTCAGCGGCACGATGACGTCTCCGGCCTCGGGAGCCAACCGGAGAAGCTCCTCCGGATTCTCCTTCAGTTTGAAGAAGAGCCTTGAACCGTCAGCGTCCGTCTGGCTGGAGCCGGAGACGCGCTCGCCATCGGGGTCAGAGTCACCCATGTCAGAAGTCCCACAGTCCTGTTGAGCAAGAGCTGGTGAGCGGGGCTGAGCCTGATCACAGCGGATCTGCTCAACGGAGAAAACGACATCTGGCTGCTCGACCGCGCTGCAGAAGAAGACAACAATGCAGGAGGTGAAGAAGAAGAAGGGGAAGACAGAGACAGGTTGACAGAGAAGGTTTCTAATGAGCTTGTTTTCCATTTTCTATTGGCCACATCATTGGTCCATTATGTTTACTGCACACATGATGACCTCGCTGCTTCTTGAAGTACCTGAGTATGAAGTTGAGGCAGACGACGGCTTCGGGCTGTGACGTCTTGTTGTTGTAGAGGACGGTCGCCTGGGTCTCTGCCCAGACGAAGCCGCCGTTGTTTGCCAGGAAACGGTACTGGCTGGTGCTCACCTGACCTTTGGACAGCACTGCACAGCGTGGACAGGGACAGACAGACAAGGACATACAGTCTGGTTTGTTTACATAGAGTGTTCGTGTCAAACACCAAAACCAGTGACCCTCAACTTCAAATTAAAAACACATTTATTAAACTGGTAGCACAGCACTGTCTGCTGCACAGGGTGGAGTCATATGCCGCCGCGGCGTTCCTCAATAAGCTAATGACCCAGAGGCAGAGGTGGACCCCTGATTGGACACTAACCCTCTTGACTTATGGAAAAGTAATCAGATGCGCCTCCAGAGGACACAGCGTGTCAGCATGTTGCTATTTCTGAATAAAAACTATGTGAAGAAGGACATGTGAAAATAAAGGCTGTCTCATGAGAAAAAACAAGTGCTGTACAGGGAATCTTTTTAAACAGGTCACATTTTAAACAGTTAATCTGAATCTTGTCTGTTGATGGTTAATGATTGGTTAACGAGGGTCAGCTATCAGTCAGGACAATAAATCCAAACTGGCATTCCTACAGTTCACACAAACACACTGAAACTCACATGTGTGCAGGCTTTTGTTGATGCGATCAGAGTCGAGTGCGTGATGAAACTCATAGGCCGAGCGGCCAATCAGATCGTCAGGTTTGTATCCCACCAACTCTGTCACCCTGGAAACAGAGAGATGGACGAAAAACAACAGAAGAATTAGGAGATGTCTATTCTTCTTCTCCCCTCTCTCTCTTTTTTCCCTCTTCTGTCTTTCCTCCCAGTAATGGGGAGGTCAAAGGTCAGGGTTAGTTATGATCCTACCTGCCCTCACAGTGTGTGAAGTGCAGGTCCATGCTGTGGCGGGTGAGGAAGGTGCAGGTGTCCAGGGGGAACTCCACGCTGGACGGGTGAGAGATGGGCTCGCACAGCAGGGTCATCACTCTGGCTGCTTTGGGGCCGCCGCCAAACGGACGCATGTGACCCGTGCAGTGGAGAACCTGCAGAAACAGGGGGAGCGTTCAGTTAAGATTCACAGAGGAGCTGAGTACTGTTTCATCAGTACTAAATACAATACTTTTTCTGATAAATTTATTGAGAACAAAATGTTTTTCTAAAGCCAAACGTATCAAATGCAGCAGCGTTTAATGTCTGTACAAGAACGTTTTCTGATTAATAGTACAGGTTTCATGTCTCTTCATGCTGATCGGTCACATGACACAACATTCCAACATTTCCCTTCAAAGCTCTTCGTTGTATTTTTAGCATAGCTGACATCAAGTCTATTCAGGGCATAAAGCTAACGTTTAAATATCCACAGAGCTGTGAGGCTCTGCAAAGCCTGCCTCTTACCATCTTATGATTTTTTATTGTTTTACCAGGTAGAATTTGGGACCTTGGATCTACATACAGGATGTTCACGTTTAAAAAGATGATGGTGACTGAGGACATTTAGGCAAATGTTGTCAGCAGAAAGTGTGACAGTTGGGGTGCAGGACTGGACACGTGTTGCTTTCTAGTAAGGGCACGAGTGTGTATCTGCTGTGCTGAGCGTGTGTGGACGTGTATACATGGAAAACTAAGTGAGCTGTGTATTCTGTCCAGAGAACTGGGCCGACTGCCAGACATCATTTGACCCACTCATATCTCTTACACACTGGACTTTAGTCCTGTGTGTGTGTGTGTGTGTGTGTGTGTGTGTGTGTGTGTGTGTGTGTGTGTGTATGTGTGTTTGTGTGTGTTGGATTTGTGTCATCAGAGTAGCCACTCTTGGCTGGACAGAGCTATCCACACTTGACTTTAGCACTGAACTAAGTGTGTGTGTGTGTGTGTGTGTGTGTGTGTGTGTGTGTGTGTGTGTGTGTGTGTGTGTGTGAGTGATACTGGACCTTCCAGGCAGCAGACTTGATGTTGACGGTGCGCCCCCTGCTGGTCAGAGTGCTTTTCATTCTCAGGAAGAAGTTCCTCTCACTCGGCTGCTCTTTCATTGTTTTCTTACTCAAACCTGAAAGCAATGTGACAAAGAAAACACGGCTAACAGTTTTATCACCTTAAAGTCTTTGTTTGAGTTTTGTTTCCAAACTAATACATTTATTATTCATAAAAACTCAACACTACTCTTATAAAACAATTGAAAGCACAAAAACTGGTTGCAAAGTTCTTCAAGGAGCAGCTGGTGACTCCACTGCAAACATTTACAGACAAAACAAGCTTCCCCTGACATCCTTTAGTGACTCTTTATTGCCAAAACAGTGAAGGACAGAACTCATTTATGTGACATTAATTCATGACAGTGCAGTGATGATGGTTTAGCACATGAACAACCCCAGTATAATCTCAAACATCAGCACAAAAACTGCACAGGATGGTAAATACTGGATATATTTAGCATTGACACAGATCCAAACTTTGTGGCATTTCCTGTTGAACAGTATGTTCCTTTTTTTTTAAGGATTTTTGTGGTAATAAATTAATAAACAGTGTGTCTGACCTGGACGGGGAGTCAGCAGGTCTCTGAGCTCCTCCTGATCGCAGGGATGAACAAAGTCATAAACACTGTGACCCAGCAGCTCCAGCTGTACACAACAACAACAACAACAACAAAACAACAACAGTCGGTAACAAAGAAAAACTGATGCATCAGGTTGAGATTGTGAAGTCGACTTCATCCACACTTAAAAGTTCAAAACATTTAAAACAGAGTGATATCGCATTGAGATCAATTAAAATTCACCGTACTGCTGTACATGTATTTTGTCTGACTGCTGCCTTGGATAAAAGTTTATCTCATTAATTTTTCTTTACTGAAATCACCCTTTCTCATAACAATTAGGGATATTAACAATATATCAAATATTCCAATAAAAAAATGTCTTGACAGATGTCCTGGTAGCTCAGCTGGTCGAGCGTTTGCCCCGTGCACAGAAGCTGTGAGTCCTCTGCAGCACGTACAATACAACTAAAGGCATAAAAGCAACCAAGAAATATATTAAGAAATGTCTCGATATCATACTGGACTGTGAGGATATCTGTAAGGGATAATGAACAGTGAGCGGGCCGTTACTGTGAAATAAATCCTGACAGGGTGACACAGGACTTTCACAATAATGACCTGCATGTTTATTCCACAGAAAAAAAAAAAAAATCTATTTGGAACATATTTATGTGACACAAAATATTAATTTTAAAATGATTTTATGGCTTTACATTCAATAGTGACCTGCTCACTGTGCATCATCCTACTTGTTACATGGTTATTTACAAAGAAATCATTAATTTGACACAAAATATGAATTTAAAAATGATTTTAGCGATTTATATTTAGTGATTTATATTTAGTGATAATTTTTTATTGTTTCTCCAGAGTCTATGATCAGAACTGTGTCAAGGTCAGAAAGGAGTAACAACGGAGTTTAACAAAGCCATGTAATAAATCTTTTTATTACATGGGTAATCATTTTTATTTTCCATTGCTGCATTGCTTTTGTTCTGCAGTTGCACATAAATAATTAAAAGATTCATTGCCAAAGACAATGCAGGGAGGAAAATGAAATTCTTTACAAACAAAAAAAAGCTCTACACATCAGATTTACTATTTAATAAAAGGATATTTTTTGAAGTCATCATGTTTCTTCAGCGGGGTATTATTTTCTGAGGAACTGACACTGAATCTGTCGTATGACATAATTCCAGGTCCACAGTCCACAGCAGGACCGTACATTTCACTCTGTCACTCTGCCTGCAGTTATCATAACCTCAGCGTGATTCAATAACAAACTTGATCTCAAACAGAGCTAAGAATAGCTTTATAGCATGGCTTCTCTCTCCGCTCGAGTTTCTCAGAGTAGGTCACACACTGTCCCAGAGGCTTACAGTAAAACCACCAGCTCCAACTAAAGAAACAGTCGGCCAGGGACAGTGCAGTAAACTCTGCTGCCAAGGAGGAGTTTAGGAATGAGAACCAACATATCTTCATCTGCGGCAGAGTTACAAGAAACTACCACGAGCTGACGTGGTGGAAAATCACTGCTGCGAACAAAAATGTTGATGCTGACTTTTCACAAGACTGTTGCACAGGACAGCAAATGATGGGAAAAAGCTTTAAAAGGAGCAATATGAAGGAATTGGTTTTATTCTTCCCATAATGCTGCTGTTTTTCGGTGACCAGAGTGGCCACTATTAGCTGGTTAGCTCAGCTAGCTGTGAAGCAAGTAGCAATGCTATTAGCTGACTCTGCTCAAAGCTCTGTGGGGTTGTTGGTGTTAATACCCCTAGCACAGGAGGAGGAGGTTGTCTGGAGGGGGGGGGGGTGACCCAGTGGGGAATGTCTGCAGGGAGCGGGACACCAGAACTGGAGGTGAGTAAGCTCATCTTAGTTTGATAAAAGAGGGAAACTTAAATTGGGAGGATGCACGGTTGTATTATTCTGTTTAATAAGGGACATAGAATAATTCATTTCTTGACATTTTTTCATTTTATTTATTAAACTAAAATGGTTAAGAGAGGTTGCTGAACGAAACAGACTCTGTGCTTGCTCACAACGTTTTAAACTAAAATTCTTACATACTGCTTCTTTAAAGACTAATTATTATTAAGAATAACATATTAGATGCTATGTGATCTGTGTGTATTATTTTATTTTTTAGCAGAAAGTGTCAAATAATTGATTTTTTTATTGTACCTGTGTGATGCCGATGTGTTTGCTGACGCTTTCCGTCAGGTAGATCATGTCTCCCTCCTCAGTCATCACCATGATGAAGCCAGCCAGCGCCTGAGGATAGAAAGAGTCCATTGGATCTTCCTCCTCCTCCTCCTCCTCCTCCTCCTGCTGCTGCTGCTGCTCCTCCTTCACCCCCTCTTCCTCTTTCTCACGTGCTGTAGAAACAAACAGTCGTGGTCAATACTTGCATGTAATTCAGTGTCATGTCTTTATTTTTGTTATAAATGGGTGGAGAGTGGACAAACTGCTGCCATATTTTCAGACCTTGTAATGAATAAAGTTATTTCCAGTTGAGTAAAACAAACTTCACCAGTGAATCGGTTTAGGTTTGAATGCAGCTGTCAGCAGGAGCACGCTTCAAATCCTGATGCATTTTGAATGTTTGTCGCCTGATTAATAAAAATTCTGCTTTGTCCCTTTATTATTGATGAGTTCATTACTCTGCTCTCACCCCCGAGGGAACAAAACAACAATGACACAACTCATAACCGAACACTGAACACGCAAAGAGCCGCTTTTCCCATCAAGCAGCCTGTGATGCCTGAGCGATTTCACTATTGAAACTCCGTCAGTCATGAAATGGAGATGCAGATAAAGGCTGAAATAGACATGAGACAAACACTACACACTGTGTCTGCCGCACAGAACCTGTGCTTATTTCAAAAGCAATCAGACAACTATTCAACTTCTGGATACCAAAAGAAAACTCTCCAAATCCTTCACTTAAGATTTGCTACATTTTTAGAGTTAGAAAGGAGTTTGCAAGTTGAAGCATTTTGTTCAAACGGACCACCAACAGCCAGATCCTGAATAAAACCTGATATCTTAATCAATGTGTCTTCATTAGAGGTAACCTAATGATCGCTGCCATTAGATTCCAATTATCTGCAAGCACCAAAGTAGAAGTTAATTATTATTCAGCCCAGCCGAGTCATCCAGGAAACAAGTTTAAACTGAATTCTTTCAACATAAAAGTCTTAACCGGACGAAACTTGGCAGTTTTACTTTCCTTGCAGCTGCCAATAAACTAATATGTAAATAAAACAAATCATTCAACACATATGCATGATAATAAAATTAAACATTACTCAAAAATACACTAAGACCATGTTAAAGATGCTAAATGATGAGGATCCACCACCACTCAGTTCTTTTATTAAGCAGAAAAGCAGTTGTTCTTCATTGCAGCAAAACACTTTATTTCTTCCATTCAAAGCGTGGACAGTGTCCATCTTTTTTTTAAAAAAGACCAAAACACTCAGTATGCGCCGTGTCAAACATTTCAGTGCCACAGCGGTCAAAAACCGTTTGCCCTTCCGGGTCAAACACCCGACGACAGCAGTAACCCTCCTACCTTTACACCTGAGCATGAGAATATTACAGCCACACCCAGCGTTCAAAAAGTGATGAACGTATTTGGCTCCTGCATCTCCCTTTAAAAATCAGTTTTATGAGTTGTTGAGTTTGGTAGAAACTTTATAAGCTTTGTGAAACGCTGTATACAACAAATATTTGCCACCTCTTGTAAATTAGGCAAATGAAAGTCACTCCTTTCTTTGTATAAGAAATATCATGTCAGTTTGTCCCGGTGTGTTGCAGTCCCAGCATGTAGTCTATACTTAGTGACTAGATGAATTATATGCCTTGTCAACAGCAGATCAGTGCAACACACACCACTGCACACACACTTATTTATTATTGTAAATCATTAATTTCCCACCCCAGTATTACTTTCATTTTCCACGCAGTTCTGCTGAATAACTCATCTTTCATGGCACAGAACAGATCGCTAATTAGAGGTGTCTCTTTCAGCCTTCTCACTTGCTCGCTCTTTATATTTGAACATCTTCCTTTATGTTTGCTAAAAACAAATATCCGTACCAGTGTTATGTTGTGTACAGATGGCAGCACGTTGCATTTTCACCCACCTAAGATCCAAACACACTGCGAGCCAGACTACCTATTTCCTTATCTGGATAACATCTCCAGACACAGATCATGTTTTAACATCAGGTGTAAATGGGGTCCATTTTATATTAAAAAGCAGTATTTCATGCCAGCATACAGCAGTAAAGGTAGCACTTGCATGTAAACTCAAAAAAAAAAAAATTTGGGTAAAAGTTTAATCTGAAGCCCAAAAATAAAATCTGCACCATTACAACATAAATCTTGTAATAATTTCTGAATAACTGAGAAAACTGTGGAACATTCAGGTCGGATGTCTGAAGGTGCGCTTCTTACCGGGTCGCAGGAGGCGGTGCATCCACAGGTAGCTGAGGGAAACTCTCATGATGGCAGATTTGTCCAGGTGGGTGGAGACTCGACGGGGGAGCGGCAGAGTGCTGGCCAACTCATAGAACACCTCCGTCTCCTGACTCCGCCTACACCTGGCCGCATCCCGAGAACGCAACTTCCTCTGCTCTGAACTGCTCCTACAGAAAAAACAAAAACAGAGAGACGGGACATGAGCAGAGACAAAAGCAGGGAGGGACAAGGAGACAGACAAGTTGAGCGAGGGGAACATGGGAGAAAAAAAAAGTCAAAGTGGGACAAAAGAGAAAATGAGACATGAGTAAGGAGTCCAGCATCAACAAACAATCCTGCCACACTGCTCAATTCTCAGCTTGTTAACATTTTTCTCTCTTCAACCACGTCTCCAAGAAAACACTCAGCGTCCACAGTTCATGTCCAAGAACAACACGTTTCTGTTTGCCTCTGCATTACACAATTTTCATGGTTCAATCTGACTCGACACAGAACTACTGCACAGTTCAGTTAATCGAGTTCAGTAATAAAGAAATGAAAGGAAGAAAAACCTGTTAAGACATCTGTGAGCACTGCGTCGTATTACGAACTTCTTGATGGGAAATAAAACTCCAACTCTTTTTTTTTAATTAAATAATACAACCATCACAGGTACAATGATCATACAATGATCAATGTGACTGTGTGTTTACAACAACAAAAATCTGAACTTTTGTCTTTTAAAGTCTTATTTAAAGTCTCTCTGGGATCTCCTGGACTTCGCTGCAGGAGCCACAGCAGAGCTTTTCTCACACCTGTCTGTAAATTCATCTCTGCAGTTTTAAAGTGGGTGAGAAAAAAGGGCCGTCGCCATCGTGAAATTTTAGTCAATGATTAATTTAGAGCTGCTGTGATAAGTCGATTCACCAGCCACTTTTCAGGAATGTGAGGATTTGCTGCTCTGCTTCTTTTCATTTATGATAGTAAATACTAATAATAGAGTTATTGGGCTTTGGACTGTTGGTTGGACAAATGAAGGAATCAGAAGACGCCACTTTGGGCTCAACATTTTCAGAAGCTGACAAAAGTTTGCCTCCTCAACCCCACGATTTTGAATCAGTCATTAACAATACTGACAAAGAAGGATTCAAACTTAACTAAATAAAGGTTAGCAGAACAATATCAGCAAACTTCCAACAAATTTCCCCCACACAGATCATATTCATTCAACTTCGTTTCATTCTTTGACAAAACAAAATGCAAAGCGATGTGCATTTCTATCCCGTACCATCATGTGAATATTAAATGTGGCACTAATTCTCCGCTCAGTGACCATTAAACCAAAGCAGAAGAAGGAGGTACAATGAAAAGACATCATTAAAAGAGCATCAGTCAAGCCTAAACCAGACGACGATGCATCAGCACCAACGCTGCTCAGCCTTGCTGCCAGTTTTTCCCAGTGGTCACTTAGTGGCCGAAAAATCTTCAACCAGCTCCAAAAACATTTTTCCCCATAGATCACAATTATAACAGAGACGTCTGTAAACCTGCAGACATTATACCTCGGACTGCAAACGAGGTCAGTCATGAATTTTTTATATTTGTAAAACTTCCTCGAGCCAAAAAAGCAATTGAAAAATCTGTGATGTCATCAGAATGTAAAGTCTATGGGCCGAACAGGAACTCATGAGCAGGGGGGAAGTACAGTGTATTCAGTGGGCCGTATTGTCCAGGAACCTAGAAAACTGTTTTCAGATTATGCACCAGACGAGCAATTCTCCTCGGACTGAATGGGCGCCATCTTGGAATACAGTATCTGGTTCCTTTTAGTAAATTTATGGAAAAAACGACATGGAAATATGATAATTCTGTCAGCATCACTGAGCTGTTTTATACAGATCATCACGATCAGGCGATTATGTGAGAACTGACCCAGTGACAAATACAGACCCCCGTCTCTTTATTTGGCCGATGATGACCACAGTTCAGCTCTGTAAACATTCCTGGATGTTTTTTTCCAGATTGGGAACAGAAATGATAACAAAAACAGGGAAAAATGTTGAAAACTGAAGAGAACAGTATGTGATTTATTTCAGCTACTGGGACACCGTCCAGATCCTTCCTCCCTCCCTCGCTTGTTGTCCTTTCTTCCCTCTCTCTTCATCTGTCCCTCGATCTCCCTACACGCCTTTGGCCTGCATCACAAAACATGTGCGGACATGACAAACAACACAGGGCTTCATTTCTCGACAGTGGGTGGATATACTGTACGCTCACATAACACAAACACAGAAAACAAACAGCATGAATACACTCTTGTTGAATCCACCACACACACACACACACACACACACACACACACACACATCTATATCAGTATATATTAGGAAAGAAATATCAATTATACTAAGATCGGATCTGACATATTATATAAAAAAATTTCATTTGAATTCTGAGGTAAATGCTGAATAAAAGTCAAAGTGTATTTGTGAGTTTTTTTTGGATGAACTTCACAAGAAAAATAAATAAATGAACATTTGTTCAGTCAAAGCTGTGAAATATTAAATCATCCATCTTTGCTCACTACATCTGAGCTTTTCTCACCCTCAGGCGTAAAACAACACGTAATATGAATTAAAAATACAATAAAATAACGTGAGATTATCAGTTATCTTATTTGCAACGGTCATGAGAAGCAGGTAATTATTGGTTAACGGCCGAAAAACATCCATGCCGTGCATCTCCACTAATAATCACTGCTACTACATCAGCACCTAGAGGTCACTCAGGCTGACTCTGCAGAATTCAGACATCAAAAACAAGGACACAACAGGAGACGGCAGCTGAATGTCAACTCAGAAATAACTTCTCAGCTGTGACTTTACAGCAGCAGCTGACAGACAGTTTGACACAGCACATGACACTATCCAAACTCATGCTTTACAGTGTCTGCAAACCATTCCCAACATGACTGACCTCCTTCAGCATTACTATGCTTTTAATACAACCGTGCCCCGGAGAATATTTCATTTTGATTGGCTGGAGGACATAAGTATTCTCACCATATTTGTTGCAGTAGGAAACATTTATTCTAGTGTTGACAAAGATGAAAATAAAGTTTTGATTGTAGGATTGCACTGGCATGAAGTATAAATGACCTGATAATCGACTTCAGCAAACACAGAGATGAGGACAAACAATGCAAATCACAGCAGAGCTAAACTATGGAACCTGATTATAGTTATTTTTTTAATGTCATCATCTTGACATCACAAGTTAATTGATTTCTAATTATAAAGTGTTAATTTATCTGAAGAAAATCAAAGATTTCTTGAGATAATCACGGAGATCTGTACTTTCCTGACGTTCTTCTTCGTAAATGACGAGGACTGATCTGATAGTGATTTCTGACAGAAAGACACGATGCAGTTTCTTCCTGTTAGATGTTGACTGCAGTTCAGTCTGATGGGTTCACCTTGATCTGACATTTTCAGCTTAAATTAGCTGCTACAGTTGTCAAGACGCCATCTGTGCATGCAGGTACGCCACTCCTGATCTCTGATAATTAATAATGGGTTGATTATTTTGTTGTTATCTTGAGATAACATAGATTATTCTTGGTTTCTGTACTAAACTGATATTGATCGACAAGTATTGTTTTTTTTGCAGATTTAACTGTATGAGTGTACATGTCAGCCAATACGAGACAGGAAACCACAGCAGAGAAATGACGAACAAGGTTAAAGATAATTTAGAAACAGTATCTGCACACATCTAAGGGATCCGTATCAAGATCATTAGTTTATGTTCTGTGTTTATGTTGGAAAGAAAATCTATCAGATAAAATAATATTATTTGATTTTTTTAAATCACAAATATTGTCAGGGCTAATGCTCCATGAGCTGTCCAGGTGTTGCTTCCTCAACCTTGAGGGACATTAACCCACTAACACAGGGTCATCAGCCAAAGAAAAAAATAATTTAATTAACTAATTAAGTAACAAAATTCTGCCCAGATCTCCACGACCCTCGTTAACATATTTCAGCAAATATGGCCGGACATTTTTCTCAACAAGCTTCCCTCGATCCATCACAAGACAGGTGACAAAAAACACAAACAAACAAAAAAATTGCAGAGTCAACTATTCACCATGATAGTTGACTTCTTTACAAGCAGAAAACCCATCAGGAAAGAAAATAAACAACATTTTGAACTTACAGAAACATCCTCTGTCTCTCCTCACTTGTTTAACCTGCTCAGAGTTAAATGTTAAACACTGCAGTGAAATAAAGTTGTGTTTCGACAGTGTGTTTGTTTTATATCCGTGTTGTGTACTCTGTCCTTCAGTATGCAGACAGAGGGACGCAATGTTCCTGCCACCTGAATAAAAGACTGACACACCCTCACCCTCATCCAACAATATGACAGACGGCATTAAAAGCTGAGCCACTTAATAATCTCTGAGAGAAGATCTGCACTTGAGTTTGTCAAGTTTTCAGTTCTGCTGTACAGCTGATCTCTGACTGACTCTGATGCAGAGCAGCAGAAGTTTTCACAAACACAGGGGGGAGAAAATATTTTCCAACATCCTCATTATGGGTTTTATATAAAGGTTTAAAAGGAAACACACACACTTGTACAGTGTGTGTGTGTGTGTGTGTGTGTGTGTGTGTGTGTGTGTGTGTGTCACAGCAGCATTGTAATTCCATCCAAGATATTCCTCGCTGGAATGAAACTCAACCTTTTGTTCAGAGTCATTTTATCTGCCAAGTCCTCATGTCTTTCATACAAAGATCCGTCTGTAATGTAGAGAAAATCACACTCACCGCACAAAAGGACGCGCTTGAAGACTGTGTGTAACTTTCACTGCAGAGGAGTTTGGTTTGTTTATGACTGGTGCTGCTGGGAAAGACTCATTCTTTTCAAATGACTACTGAATTCTTGCAAATCGCTGTTTGCAGTGGGTTTTTTTTTGTTTTTTTTGTATCACATTTCCCAGAGATCATCTGTCAGTCAAACAGTGTGGGCGGGAGCGCGCTTTCTTGGATCGTGACTTGATGACTTGATGCAGTGCTACCTTATCAGTCCCTCCAGGAAACTGCAATGCTGCAAACAATTCATGCAAATTCAACCAATCCCCTTGAATTCTGCGCAACCTTGCAAGTTCCACCAATCAAACTTCCTACATCTACATATCAATGGATTGTTTTATTATTTACTAATTTTTTGCATTTATATATTTTTTTATTTTGTCACAGGTACTGAAAAGAACACACTTGTCATTGTTACTGAACATTTATCATGGTTCTGTGCACCTCGGAAAACACACTTAATAAAAATTGGCCAGAAAAACATGTAAAACTCAAAAAAAAAAAAAAAAACTGTTTGTTGGTCTGTCCACTATTCCAACAATCACCAGCTCTGGTTTGGTCAAAATAAATCCTTAATTCACCGCGTGAAAACAGTGTAAAGAGTCTGACTCTGCAGGCTTTTTTCCTCTCACTCCTCACCAGCTCAGTGCACTCATGGTCGGGTGAGTGGGTGTGAACTGTGCTGCTGGATGAGAGCGCTGCTGTCACTCTGCAGAGTATTACATTAACAAAATAAAATTACAAATATTGCCCCGAAAATTGGCCAAAAAAAAGCAAACAGCAATGGACTCAGCCCATCGTCGATAGATGGTATATTCGTCCAATCGCCCAACCCTACTCAATGACACCAAAAACAAACTGCCTACCCCAGCTTTAATCGGTCATCAAGTAAATAATCAGCAGAAAAAAGGGATAATGAGTCTCACGAATGAGTGTAAGCTGCAAGCCTGATGGAGCATCTGTGTTAATGTGCCACAAAGTGCAAGCATGCAAATATTAATATGAACATAAAAGTGTGTCAGACTGCAGGTACAACAATAACATATCTCCTCACAATCTGCACCAAATGTACCAACCAACTACTGCAACTGATAACAATACTGCTGCTGCTTGTGCAAACAGTACAAGTTAATAATAATCAGTCAAACTCAATCTGACTCCCAGTCCACACAACAACAAGACGTCTGCCAGCTGGGAGGAGTCACAGGACACAGTGTTCTGGTGTGTCAGAGAGCGGAGCTGCACTCTCACACCAGCTCCTATTGCTCAATGTGTGTGTGTGTGTGTGTGTGTGTGTGTACATTTGTGTGAGTTGGAGAACAAACTGCGGTTACTGAATGTAAGCAGCTGTTTATTGGCAGGCCTGTGGATCTGTGTGAGAGGGGAATACACACACACACACACACATTCAGGCAAAGACACACCTCCAGCTTCTTTGACACACACACACACACACACACACACACACACACACACACACACACACATACACACACACGCTAATTGTGTGGGAACTGAAAGGTGAATGATTACCAGCAGGTCAACCTCAGTTACAGAGAACACAATGTCCTCAGCTGTCCTCCAGCAGAGGAGACGGAGTCAGAGCGTCGAATGTGAAAGGAACAAAAGGAGAGATCAAAATCAAATCGTACAGTAGAAGAAGATGGAAGGAAAGATAAAGTACGAGAGACAGTGAAAGTATGAGGAAGTGGAGAACAAAGACCCTGACACCCCCTCCTACACACACACACACACACACACACACACACACACACACACACACACACACATGTACACAGCAGACATCTCATATTCCTGTTAACACGTACACGACTCCGCTTTATTTGGGTCGGAACAAACTGTTTACCAAAACAAACTGTGTGAGGGCATGTAATCCAACCGCTGCCCTCAAACCCACACGCATCGACTTCACATGGCTTTTTGACGACAATGATACCAAAATATTTGGGACTGATTTTGCAAACACGAAGACAATTGAGGACATGATCACCAATTTCAGAAACAAGTACAGTATTATTGATATCACACTGACACAGAATGATACGCAAAAGCTTAACAACATCTGCACTTTTTAGGAAACTTAGAGGTTTTAATGTGGATAAAAGCATATTGACATTTTTTTTTTTGCAAGACTTGCATGAAAGACCATCATGAATTTAGCTCAAAAGATCACAGCTGACACTGGCCAGTTCATCGCAGGGTCGACGCACAGAGACAAACAACCACTCACAATCACAGTCACACCAACGGGCAATTTAGAGTTATCAATTAATGTCTGTCATGTCTGTGGACTGTGGGAGGAAGCTGGAGCACCCAGAGAGAACCCATGCAGACACAAAGAAAACATGCAAACTCCACAAAGAAAGGCCCTCCCCCAGCCATAAACTCCCCAGACCACCGAGCCGGCCGTGGAATTCGAACTCAGGCTGTGAGGTCATAGTGCTAACCACTGCGACCCAAGAAACAATAAGCCTTATCAATAAATTCTGACCATTTTTACTGCCAACACCACATCACTCTATATTAGTGAATAAGTATATTCATGTTAAAACTTAAGAAATGAGAAGTGATTTAAGCTGAGTAAACAGGCAATCTTATTATTCTTATTTCCTCTTAACAAACAACACTTCATACATGAGGCAGAACAGGCTCACTCATCAGTAAAACAACAGACACATTTAAAATGCTTTAGAAAAGTTGAAATTAACAGAATTTCTTCCACAAGACTTTTATTTATTTAGGGACCCAAATAAAATCTCCTGTGACCCACCTGTGGGTCTCGACCCAGTGTTTGGGAATGACTGTGACTCAAGTCACAACTCTGATGCCTTTAGACTCGAACTGAAATAATTAAAAATACTTCCAACTCAATTTGGACTTTAAGTAAGGAGTGAAATCTTAATACTTTCTAGTAGCTGTAACATTAACGCCAAATACAGCATATAAATACATTCATATTTAGATTAATGTTTTGTTTGAACCTTCCTGTCTGTGGGACTCAACATGCAGTTAAACAGTGAACTAACAACATTATTATCCATGCATTTGCTACAGAACCACTGTTTTGATTGTAAAGCTGTATATAAGTGAGATATTGTAGTGTTAATTGTCTTAAAAGTACCTGAAAATTGACTTTCAGAGACCAACCTAAATATTTAGGTTTTACAGCCTCTGTTCAGTTTGCTCATACAGCTTTGCTTTCATGCAGATTTACAGGACAGATGTGCATATTTGGGTGAAAGTTTTTGTTGTTCAGCAAACGCTGAAGTGAAACTAGACTCATTTCTTGGACAGACAGGTCAACATGAGAGGTTCCTCTCTCAGCAGGTGATGAAGATAAAACCTGCTGCTCACCGGTCAGACGAACATTCAGCGCAGTTTGATGCACGCTGCTGTTTTTGGATCCTGTTTTATTTCTTCAATACATGAAGGAAAACAAAAGATTAAATGTATTTGTATTTATTTAGGGAAAAAAGGCTCATGGGTCATAATTCTCACTGTGGTGACGGATTGCTTTCTTTTAGGGCTGAAATTAATATTCAACTATTTTGATAAATGTTTAATTATTACAGTAAAATTTAAGCAAAATGCCATAAAACTGCTGGGTCAAACTTTTCAAACATGAACAGTTCCAGCTTGTATTTGTGTTACGCGATGGTAAAGTGAATATCTTTCGGTGTGAACTGTTGGTCAGACAAAACAAAATAAAATTTAGTTGCAGCCCTACTTTTATTTTGTGTAAATAAAGTTAAAATGTTCAGTTAAAAGTTCCAGAAACATTTTAAGATTAGTTAGTTTCTTCTTCCCAGCCTGTTTTTGATGCAATGTTTGAGTAAAATCTAACACACTCAACAGAAAACAGGTCTGACAGCCACTACAGTGAGGTAACTACTTTTTTTTTTGGATACCTGAGTTTGAGTACTGATAAACTCAAGCAACCAAACAAGAACTTTACCTGAATAAAATCCAGCGCAAAGCCAAGTTTTGGTACTTGACAGTATTTTACACTACAGACTCATTTTCTTCAGTACCACAAATCATTTAGATTTGGTCTTCAGCCCCACTGACCCTGAATAACTTCTGATCTTTGTAAATCTAAGATTGAAGAATCTGGGTCAGTGAGTGTTAGGGCTGCACAATTAATCAAAAATATTATTGCTATTGCAAAATGTGTGTTAAGAAAACTTCTATATTAATGATTGTCATGAGGCAGAGACATCTTGTCCTACACATCAAATTCTATGGACTTAAAAAAATACATCTTCATTTGGCACAGATCCCTGCAAAAATAAATAAATAAATAAATCACACCAGTCATTTAAACATGTTTTCCCGATCTAAATAGAAATAATGATGTAAAAGTTATCATAACCTCTATTATCAACAAATCATATCAGTTAAAATAATCACAATTTGATTTTTCTTTCTTTTTTTTTTTTTTAAATGAGGTCAGGCCCAGTGAGTGTTCGACCAGATCATATTCACTTCTATATCTTTAAGATTAGTTTATAAGTTCAGGTCCTCAGAGGGGTAAGGGGTACTTTATTTATCTATTATTACTTTATTTACTTTATTTATTTATTTTTATCTTATTTGCAGTTTTAAGGGAAATATAAAAACACAAAGTGAGAAGAGTTCAGTAAACACATGAAGATGAATTCACTCCAGTAGATATCTAAATGTGTCTGTGGCTGCTGGACATGATGATGATTAAACTCCGTCTGTGGTTCCTCTAATGACCAGACTGAGACATGAACAAAGACTCAGCAGCCATAATAACAACACAAGACCACCTCCCCCGTTTAGGCCTGCAAGGAGTCATGGGTAATTATAATAACTTCACACTAAAATCAAAATCTGCTGCAGAGGTCAGACCCTAACAGACAGTATATGAAGATGTGATGTGAGAGCGACATTAATAATAATAAAAAAATATATACAAAAAAAAAAAAAATACAAAATTAATCTCAAATACAAATCAGCGTTATCGTCAATCAACAGTCTGCGTCATGAGTGTTGATGGTGAACTGGACTCGTCGCTCAAAGTTGCAGTGAACAAACAATGCGACTCCAGCGAAAACTCACAATAAAAACACATTAAATTAGTATTTTAATAAATGAAACTTACCGTTTGACCGCGACGATTTCTCCTTTCTCCGCCATCTTCAAACTGAACGCAGCTCAGCTGCGACTCTGCTTTTAATTACTGTTTATTCTGCCTGAAAGACAACACTGTGCTGCACAAACCAACCCCTCATACCAAACACTCAGATATACAAACTACACAACTGTAAGGAAAGGCTGTTTCCGGTTATTTTCAAAATAAAACTCCAATGTCGCTGATAACATTAACTTCCAGTTAGCACGAGGAAAAGATTTATTGTATTGATAGACTTGACCCCGGCTAGTTTATGTAAATTCCACCATAAATTATTATTATTATTTTTTTTAATTATGTACACTCCTACTCAGTTTTAGAATTAGACAGTTTTTATTTTCTGTTATTATGTTATCATGGTATACTCTCCCAAACTTTTGGCTGTATTTAAAGTTTTAAACGTTTTCTTCTTTTGTTTTCAGTCATTACCCTTTATGCAAATATCTTTGAGCTGCATTTTATTCATTAAATGTTTTAATGTAATATTTTTAATTGACTGACATCGCTTATAAATCACCGTGGTTAAGTAAAAAGTGACATTAACCTTTACATTACATACATTTAATTATCAAGGTGTACCGTTTTTATGTATATATGTTATATTGAGTGTGATTCTTCTTTGGTGTGTTCTTAACAAATTATTAATGTATGAAAAGTAATGTATCAATAGTAATTGATTACTAATAAAATGTTTAAGTCATTTATCCAGAAAAACACCGACTATCCTATCCTCAAATGTGACATAATTTTTGACTATTCGATGGGTATATATTATCAATAATTACATTTATACATACAATAAATAATTGACTGATTATTACAAACTCTCATGAATGATGAAAATATTAACTGGTTATAGTCTTAATACTTATTAATTGTTATTTTGATTATTACTAAAAACATTAAGTGAAATCCTCACGGAGAAGCGGGCTAACATATCACTTTTATTTTTCTAGACTGAGCTTTTATTTTTATAAACCTGTTGACTTCCGGTCTGCCTGACTGTCTCTGACTTGGCGCAGCCGACACTCACCGACGCCACGCCCCACGTCACGTAGACAACCTTCGTGTATTCGGTTCTTTCTTCCTCTAAAGGTGCAGAGAAGGAGTCAGTCAGACTGGATTCGTCTGTATCGCCCTCTGACGACCAGCAGGGAGAGAAATGATGATTAATGATGATTTTCGTGAATAAATGAACAAAATAAATGTGTCAGACTGTAAAACCCCCTGAGGCCATTGTGATCTGTAATATTCAGCTTTATAAATAAGATTTGACTTGACTTTGACACACTTGAATCAGTGTGTTACATTTACACACATCTCTTGAGCTCCATCTTGCACAATGCAAATATTAAAATAAATAGAAATATATATATATATATATATATATATATATATATATATATATATATATATATATATTCTTTTTACATTTTACCAATATATGTTTCATGTTATTGATCATTTTCTTATTTTGCTTATACTCTTTATATTCATGTCATACTGTGTGAGGTGTTATGCACCAATATACCAAAGCATATTCCTTGTAGCAGACAGCAGAACAGTAACATCACTTTGATGAAATTAATGTAAACTTGATGTTTGACAACTTAAGCAAGTTTTCAAGGGTCAGCTCATTTTTTATTTTTATTTTTTTACAGTATATGGAAGTTAATGGAAACCAATGGATCCCTGGGACAGTAGAAAAATAATAGACTTTAGTTGTTTCTGCATGGTTCACAAAATGGTTGGGTCTAACATACAGTGTATTTAATTTGAATTTAAAGGAATAAACATGTAAAACCAATGATAACAGCCCCTTAATGTTGCATTTCAAAGTGAGTAAAGTTCAGTTCTTCTTATTATTTTGTGCCAAAATTCACTGACTTTTTATTTGTTTATTTGATTATATAATTTCTATGCTGTTGAATTTCATGCAGTTTCCCTGCAGAAGCATTGGAAACAGTATTTAGACCAAAACTCTCGTTAAAATATAGAGCAACTACATTGTTTTGGCACTAAATTAATTGTTTCATTTGTGAATGCATATTGCAAACCATGGGGTCGTAAAAATAACTGATAAAAAAAATAGATAAAATAAGAATTTACTTCAGTTAAAATGTATTTATGTTTGGCTGAGGTCAGGGAGGAACGTCATCATTCTGACAAACTGATATTCAAGCAGTCTGATGTTAATATGACGTACTGTATATTAATAAATCAGATTAATGTGGCTGTAACACAAACACACACACAGAGGACAGTTTCAGGTTTAACGTTTTAATAACAGATCTCCATATACAAACTGGATACAGTGACGTCATTCTGCTGTTATAACTTCCACCAGAACAGGCATTAAGTGTGTGAAAGCGTGTGTGTGTGTGTGTGTGTGTGTGTGTATGTGTGTGAGGGTCCGTGCATGGGGGTAACTGTATGGTACGGTGATAGTAGAGAATGCATATTTTACTCATACACACAAACATACACACTGAGAAATTAAAAAAAACGAACAACTCTTCAAACAGGCTGAAATCTGAAATAAAAATGATCACAGAATAAAAAATGGAATGATGTTTGTTCCCTTCATACTGAATGTTTGCATTAAAGAGTAAAATATTGTCCGAGCTTCAAGTTTTCAGAGTTCTGTGGCATAGTAACTTTTGTTTTTTGAACTTTTTTGGCTCAAGTTTTTGTCACATTTGACTCAACACTGTTTGTTTTTGTAGTTTCTGCTCACAGAGAGCTTGGACACAGAGGTGCATTATTGAACGAGCTCAGGTGGAGCTCCGGCTGCTCACAGCTTTTTGCTCAGTTCTGAGCTCGTTAGTCTGTGAGTTTTTCAACTGCGCACAATTAATCCTAATAGTTCTCTGTGTTTACTCTGTTGTCTACCTTCACCTCTGTAACTCGGCTCTGGCTAAACAGTGAAACATCAAAGCAGAAATGCAACTTCGCTCAGAAATTAGGCTAAATGAGCACTTCCTTCACAGACTGAAGCACAAAACTCAAACACCCGGTTGCTTTTAAAACACAGAAAGTAACAGAAATCCTCAGCTGATGCGCCAAACCTTCAGCAGTAAGTGTTCAAGTCAGATTTTTCTTTTTGTTTTGAAAATTAATTCTTAAAATGCAGGATGTTGGATGTTATTTAACAAAGGTTTCTCCAGATAATCAGTTAATTAAGAACAAGAATCATGCAACATTTACTGAGATAAATTTGTTCACTTTAAAGGTCTCTCCTCTCCTCCCCAAGTGAGTGATCCTGCTTCTAACCACCTTCAAAACCTACCTACCATTTGTTTGTCAGACTTTAAAATATCAGATAGTGATGTGAGTGGAGGAGACAGAAAAATGACAGATTTATATGGAGAAAATTTGCAGGCAAAACATACCAAGTAGATAAGAAATGTTAAACATGTATTCTCTAAAGCTTTGACAGTTCACATGTCCACATGTTTACATCTGTTAGAAAAAGGCCTGAAGTGTACCAACTAATTCCTCCAAACAGCTCGTGCAGCATAATTCAAGTGTTTTGTTGCTGAATAAAGCAAAACTCTTTTCCTTAAAGACAAAGCTCTGCAGCTACATTAGAATGTGTCTCAAATATCTCGTATGACTGCTTGTGGTTTTATTTAGATTCTTCACTCAAATTTCATTTTAACTTTGGTGACCTGAGCTTATGAGAAACACACACGCAGTTAGATGTATCATAGAACTTTAAAAAAACAAGGAAGAGGACTATGATCACTGTTTGCACACAAATCCCACAGAAAAACTTTATGGAAAAAAAAGAATTGTGGGAGAATAAAAATAGGAAAAGCTTGACCTGATAATGAGAACCAAGTAATAAGAGTGTAGACACCAAATTTGGCAGGTTTTGCACGCTGCATGAATTCTAATATACTGACTTTAATGGAGTCAGGAGCACATTTGCATTCACACACACAACAAATGTGGACAAATTGATTCCTGAACCACCTGTGGATGTGGCCTGAGACTAAACCAGGGTTTAGCAAAGTCCACCAGTGATGTATTTTAATGTTAAAGGGGAGGGTCTGATTATTTGAAGGATGATGTATTTGTATGATGTACTAATCCGTAGTTATAGAATTACCTACAATACATGGCCCCCAGTTTGGAGAAGCAGCAGGAGCACTGGTGGAGGAAGCTAAGCAATGTCAGTTTAAGTGTCTGATAGGCTGACTGATAACAAGGTAAAGCGGTGAAAACTAAACATAGCACTCCTGCTTCTCCAAACTGGGGACCATCTACTGTAGCTAATACACTGACGATGGATGAGTACCTCATACAAACCACACTCCAAAAAGTCCGAACTACCTCTTTAAAGTGTGAACAGGGCCTGTGAGATAACAAGGTAAACACCAGACAGTAGTTTGAATAAGAAATATTTGGATTTAGCTGCACAATCTGTTTGGAGGAATTCAAAGTTTAAAAAAAAAATCTGCCTGCCAACTTTAATATTTTAGGAGGCGGTCGATCTGCGGTTCAGATCATTTTCATACTGGGGGTGAATTATTCCCTCTAACACTCGACAAGAGCTAGTTTGTCCTCTCAGACACTGTGATGAAGCATTAATTTAGCCTTAAAGTCGAGACTGACCCCGGAGCTCACGAGCTCATTCAGGATACACATTTGGCAGACAGGCTGTTGCTATGACAACAAACGCGAGTATGTCTGCAACAGCATCGTCACAGTGGCTCAAACGCCGTGCGAGGAACCCGGTGGTTTGTCTGTTGCTCCAAGGGCATAACCTTGGCTCCTGCGGTCCTGGAAGTTGCTCTGCTATTTATAGGATGTTCTCTCAGACAGGTAACTCTAGAACTCAAATAAAAAGAGAAAAAAAAAACAACAACATCGAACAATGATGATGAAAAATACTTCCGGCTTGCTGCACTCTGAGCTTTCACTTGGCATTGAGCTGCCACACATGTAAGACAGTAGTTTGTTCTGGCCCAAAATAATAAGAGGCATGTTAAAAGGAAACAAAACTGTTCAGAAACAGCTCGGCAGCCTTATCTCTCTGGTCGACTGTTTAGAAGTGGACAGAAATGTTCTGGTGTTGCTTATCAGTGAGCCGCAGAGTTGAGTATCTAGAACTGTTTCTGCATTCAAACCAGTCTCGAATTCATAGCGACCAATACTTTGTCATTGAACATGCTTTTTCAGTTCTGCTTATCGATTCCTCAGAACAACATTTGTACCTACAATTGCATATGTATCATGTTTACAATATGGCGGACAGGAGTGAGCAAATGTGTCACTTTCACAAGAGAAATGATAGAACCAGTAAACTGTAATCACTGCATACGTTTCTGCAGGAGGAAATCAGCAGCCTGAAATCTGGACAAAAGATTCGGTGAACGCTGGAATCAGTAAGCAGAATCAAAAACGCGAATGAAATAAATCCAAATCTCGACATAGAGCCGCTTCCTTTCAGCACAAACACCTGTTTAATCCTCTGTGCCGGAGTTGTCCAGTGCACGGTGGGGTTAGAGGAGCTGTTTCTGCACAGAGGTCAGATCGGATCAAACAAGACAACAACACCCCGTGTGTCACTCATGGCAGCTCAGGATGGACTGTGGATTTATTGCATGTGCAAATTCTTGCAAGAGGCAATTCAGGTGCAACAGGAATGGAGTCCAAGACACAGTATATATATGATGCTACACCATAAGGGGATTTTGTGTGTGTGTGTGTGTGTGTGTGTGTGTGTGTGTGTGTGTGTGTGTGTATGTGAGAGAGAGCAGTTTTACGTTCGGAATGTGCAAGAGTGTGTGTGTTTGCTTCTGAGCAGGTTGTTCATTAAAGATGCAGTTTGTCCACGCATGATGTTCAGGAGGATTAGTATTCGGACCGATTTTTTTCACCCGGACAGTCAGCTGACGTGTGCAGCTAGCAGCCGTTCCGAATATTGCTCTCTGTGCTGGACTTGGGTCAGCCAGTCTCTCTAAACAGTCACACTGGTCCCGAAATGCTTCAGTCGACAGATTAAACCCAGCTCGCTGTCGGGGACAAACTGGAGAAACTCTATCACACGAAATAAAAACACATTGACATCTTCAAGTTCCCTAAAACAGCAGACATTCAACTTTTAACTGTGGTTGCTATGTACAATAGAAGGATCTTCATATATTAATATTCTTCATCTTTCCTGTTTTCTCTTCGCTTCCTCGCTGCCAAGTCATTATTTCCATACATGTTTGTCCTTTTTGTATTTATAGAGTATTTTCAGTATTTACATTATAAATTACTACACAGTCTCGTGATAAAATAAATAACTTAAATACAATGGCCGTGGCTTTTGCAGTGTCTTTTGCATGAAGGGGAAACAGGAGGGGATCAGATGGAGGAGGGAAGGAGGGAGGGGGGCTGAAGGACGAGTGAGGACTGAGCCTGGCCTGCTGTTCGCTCCTCGTTGCTTCAGGGTTGCAGATAGAAAGGAGAGACGATCTGTTTGTTTGATGCAGTCTTTCTGCAGAGAATCACGGAGGGCTGAGGTGACGGCAGAGCGCTCAAGCACTGGAAATTAACTTTATTCCCACAGCGGAACGAGGTGGGAAACTCTCTCTGAAGACTCAGCACTGTGTGGAATCAGACATTTATCCTTACAGATTTCCTACTAATACAACGTAAAGGAATAAATCCCTTTAGATCTAAACTTCCACTGAGATGTTTCTGGTTTTTGGTAGTTGTCCAGTCATTAAACTGACAGGTGGAACTAATCTAACTGGGTTAAACTGATTATAGACACACTTTAAAAGGGGATAACTGCTAACAAACAACCCTAAATGTTACTTTTAGTTTTATCATGTACAAGGCAGAGCTGAAGGATGCCTTCACCTGTTTTATCAGGGTACTCTTCAATTTTAACTTTGCTCTTAAGATACAAAAAATAGCACTGAAGAATATAAGAAACTGTGAACGACAGTACAGAACAGTAAAATAGTTACTGCTGTTACCTTTGCAGGGCAGATATGAACCAAGATTCAAGTTCTGGCTCACAGTCCCAGTTCATCCCAAACAGACTGGACGGGGTAGAGGTCTGTGCGGGTCAGTAAAGTTCTTTCACCCCAAACTGGGGAAATCATTTATTTAAAGGGAAAGTTTTAAGGAAAGTCTTTTTATGTGGATGTCCAATCAGTGTTGATTGTACTGTAAATGTATTCAACTGAAGCAATAAACAGTGGCTGAGAAAGCTGAGTTCTCCTGCTTTAAAATCTGAGCTGCGTTCAGCCTCAACAAAACATATAAAAATGTTTACTCAAACAGAAACGCTGGTGCATTGACCACCCTGTTATGTATGCAAGCGCACTGCAATGCCTATTTAATGCAGTGGTGCTTATATACAGCACACGTCGCTGCTGACTGCCTCTAACACGCAAACAAAATGAGAGAAAATGTACCTCAAAGCACCGTTTCACATCGTTTCAAGGAAACATGTAATCTGACATACCAGATGGTTTGTTACACAGAACCATCTGGGAAGTCGTCCTTAGAAACTGTTTGAAGAAGGGCAGGCACTTTCAGAAAAGCACTTGGCAGGTGATTGAATGAACCATCTGTCTATCTTGTCTAACACAAGTTCAGCCAATCAGATCTAACTCTTTGCCGAAGCCGGTCAGGAGAAGAACGAAAGCATCTTTTCCATCATGAAAAGCTTTCAGTGTCCTTTGCTCTTCTTTCCATGAGGAAATGCTCTCCAGTTCTGATATAACCGATGCTATCACAGAGCTGCCATTGTTTGTTCAAGATGAGTCACTGTCTTGGACGCCTTTTCGCTGTCGTCACACCTAAAAATCACGCACGTAGCTGCCAGCAGTCCCTCCTAGGATGCTGATTGGCTGCAGCGCTTTTCATGCCTGGCGAGATGGATTTTCACGTGATCCTGTGATCTCACAAATCCAGCCGCCTCGCAAGATAAGTTCAACCAAAATGGTGCACACCACTTTCAGACTGAACGTGCACCAGTTGTTCCTCCAGCACCAGTGATGTCACAGTGATGTCTTTGGTTTTAAGGAAGAACTAAGGGCTATTTCAGCTTGGATTTCTACCCTCCTCATCTGCGTAGCCAGTGGGTGGGCTAGATGAGTATTTTTGTCACCCAGTGCTATGTTTTGGCCAACAAAGTAACAGCTATAGGCTAGGGTGGGCGTGGGCAACAGAAACTTGCACGCAATGCATCCTGGTACGTGTTGGCACTGCTGGCATGGCTCTGCAAGCAGAGGAACGCTTTCTTTGCCCACTTGCACTGAGGAATTTGTTATTTCATTTGACTACATTTACCATCAACACTGATTGACATCCATATAAAAAGAGACAGACTCTCCATTTAAGGACGTGTCTTTGTGCACAGGGGCATCGTTGTGTTGAAACAGGAAAGACTTCCCCAACATGGAAGAATACCATTGTCTATAATATCACTGGATGACTTCTCTTCACTGGAAATAAAGGGCCTTATCCAAATAATAAAAAAAAACTCCAAATCAAATGTGTGTCCAAATACTTTTGGCCATGTTATGTATATGGTCGATTGTAGCTGGCTACCAGAACGTAGTTTAAACCAAACTAAAACTACCTGATATGCTAATTTTGCTAAGAGTGGCAGCTAACTGTGTGAAGTCTGTGTGAAGACTTCATAAATGTCTGAAGATAATTAGTTAGCTTTAAACTCCATGTGTGTTCAGAGAGTGTTTCCCACCAAACAGGCCACCGTGAGGGTAAAATCAGTGGTTTGGGTCATGGCAGGTACAGAGAGTAATACTGAGGGTTTAATACTGCAGCGGTACTGTGGGGTGGGGGGGTTCGGGGGGACGTCTCTGGTTGTTGGCCCCTAATTTAACATTTGAGGATCGGTGGTGGAGAGGGTGCTGGACAGGGAGAAGACAATGAAGAACAGAGGAGAAGATGGAAGGAGGGATGAGTGCAAAGCTTCTCCTCCAGCTATACCACTGTGCCACTCGGAGAGTTCCCGTTCTGTGCTGTCAAGTTCTGAACAGAAGGACAAAACATAAAAGAAAGTTAGACACATGAGGGGCATCAGACCAAGAAGATCTGCACTCCACTTTAAAGAGCAGCAGGATGAAAAAAAAAAGTCATTGTTGCTCAGGAGAAGAGCGGTGAAATCATCTCCTGTTGAGTCATTTCTTTAGCTTTTGAAGATGTGCAGTCTGAAATATCAACCAGGTGTGTAAAATCTACAAAATAAACTGTTTACTGACCTGCAAGGAAAGAAACGTCACTGAACAGTTTCTGTTTGTTTCACTTTGATCAATTTTCAATGAAATGCTAAAGTCTTTTAATATTCCTTGGTTCCAGCTCGTAGACTGTGACAATTTGCTGCTTTGATATCACTCTTACGTCGCTGTAAATTTAGATAATTTTGGACTGTTGGGCATCAAACTAGGTATTGGTACTCTTTTGCTTTTAAGGTATAGATTGGAAGAAAAACTTCTCCTCCTTCTCGTAATTTTTGAAATGATACCCAGCTCCTGTTTGGCTTCATGTTGGGCTGAGGCATTTCAACATATTCAATAATTAATAAATTAATTGCAAAAAAATCAACATGATAATTAGTGAAACTAATTGAAAGAAAAATGAAGTAAATCAAAATAATAAAAAAAAAATGCATAACTGTAGCCAGTGCCTAATAAATGACATTTGTGCACAAATTTGAGAGAAATAAACCTTTTGTGTGCACAGAAAAAGTCATATCTTTTACTTTAACTTGTGGAAAATGAGAGCAAAAACTTCAGTGTTGCATTTATATTTTCATTAAGTGCATTTTCTAATCTAATGTTTAAGAGTAAACTGAAGACGTACCGCCTTCCCCGGCCGCGCCCAGGTGCAGATGAGACCCTCTTGGCAGGCTGTGATGATGCAGTCATCCATGAACACCAGCACCGTCAGCCTCTCGTGTGCGATCTTCTTGCACACCAGCGGCTCCAGCAGCGGCACCTCATGCATGCGCGGGCACAGCGTGGTGCCCAGGACCTTGGCGGCGTCCAGCCGGTTGCTCCTCGGCGCCACATTGATCTTATCGTTGCTTTTGCTGATGTTGCCCAGGCTGTGGTACCTCTTGTGCTCCTTCTCCACCCCGCTGCTGCAGCCGGACTTGTCCGACTTGCGCTCCTGCAGTGACAGCGTGGCGAAGCGGCCAATGCTAAAGGGGGTGCTGTTTCCTCCGCTGCTGCTCCCTCCCCCTCCTCCACCTCCCCCGCTGCCCTCCGAGGCACCCTGGCTCTTGGAGGCATTTGCCACAGCGGGGTGGGGCAGAGAGTTAGAGCGAGAGAGGGAGCGAGGAAGCGGTAAGGGGAGCATCGGTGGGTTGGAGGTGCCAGTGTTGGTGTTAGGCGGATGATGGTGCCCCTCAACCCCTCCACTTCCTCCACCACCTGAAGTGCTGTTGACCCCGCCGCTGCCAGAGTTGGACAGCGAGGGTCCAAAAGTGTTAGTAAAGGCACGGGACAGCGGCAGGCGCGGGTACAACACGTCATCCGTCAGGTCCCACAGACAGAACTGGGTGTCCTGCCCCACTGAGCCAAATCGGTATGTGACCGCCGCCGAACCGCCACCTTTAGAGCTGTGGCGAGAAAGACGCGACAATGTGCTGCTCGTTCGCACCCGGCCGAAGTGCATGGAGTTATTTGGCGCCCCCTGGTGGAGGTCTTCCTCGCTGCCACTGAGCTCCATAGGTTCATCATCTTCTAGGGAAGTCGTGAAGGGGTCAAACGCCACCACGTTGACCCAAGACTTGTGGCCGTGACCTCTTGCCACCACACGGCTTTCTGCAAACGACCAGACGGTGACCAGGTCATCCTCTCCGCCTGTGGCGAGATATTTCCCGTCGGGGCTCCACGACACACACAGCAGCCCGCCGAAGTAGCTCTTCATCACCCCCTGCAGCTCCATCGAGTCGAAGTGGAAGACGCGCAGGCAGCCGTCCTGGCCCACGCACGCCACGTGCACGCCATCTGGGGAGAACGCAAACTCATTGAGTCCTCCTTCACCCACGGCCCACCGCAACAACGGATTGCGCGGCGTCTTGGTTTTGCAGGCGTACACCGCAAAGCCTTCGCCCTGCCGCAGGAGAGAGTACTGTGGGGCTGTGGTGCCACATGGGTGGTCCACGTTGTAGAGGTAGAGGTGGCCGCTGGCGTGGGAGGCCAGGAACAGGTTCTCTGACTTGGGAAGCCATTTTAGACACGTCACCTTGGATTTGTCTATCAACCTCTGGAAAACAGGAGAAGGAGGAAGGACAGACAGAAGAAAGGTGAAGAAGGACAGAGAGAAGGAGAGGGGGAGAATAATGGCAAAGAAGAAAGGATGAAAGAGGAGGCGGGAAGAACGGAGGAAAGAGAGGGTAAAAATAAAGGTATTACAAACACCTGTGTTTTTATGTGGTTACTACATAGAGTCACCTCTAGGACTGTCCCCTAATGGTCGACTAAATGGGAGAAGAGTTGACCAAGTTTTGAGTTATTTGTAAGTTGCAGAAAAAAGTCCCAAACCTCAGATTTGTGTGAGGTTTTACAGCACTGGATGTTCTGACACATTTACAATCAGTGCCACTTTTACTCTTAGCACTCAACAGGTGGGCTGCCTCATGTCCTAAAAATAAATATTTCAGTGATGAAATGAATATCATAAACGTGCAACAACTAGTTGAATGAAGGCTGCAAGTCGACAAGGGAAATCTTTGGTGGGGGGCAGCCCTAGTCATTGCAGGCAAAACGTGTGATCCAAAACACGTAAACAGAAACTACTGAGAGAAGCACATGCAGCAAGGAAGCCTGGGCAGAGAGAGAAGGTCTGTACAGATCAAAAAACAGGTTGCAGCAGCAGCAGAGACAGTGAGGAGACAGACTGAAACCAACAGAGAAAGAAAAGCAGAAGATGAGGAGAGAAAAAAATTAGAGAAACAAATCCCAGGGAGGCGAACAGATTCAGGAGGCACGCACACACAAAGTCTGCATGCAGTGGTGCACACATACACCCCCAATTTCTTAAATTCAATTGGGAATCCCATTAAAGAGAATCCCATTAAACAGAGAGAGGCAGTTCGGGAGACGCAGTAAAAGAATGTGAAAACAACAAAGCGTGTTAGAGGGGAAACGCTGAAGATGGTGTCTGAATTTCTAGGCTGCATCACAGCATCCAAACTAGGGCACAAAATCGATACAAGAATGACAACTTACTCGTAGCAGGCTTTAATCATGACAAACCAATGATGCAACACTGGCCACAATCCCCATCAACACAGAGGGAAATAAATATGCATAGAAACACAAAGACAAATAGAATACCTCCTCATTGAAGAGTTTACTGGTTTCCTTCTTGATGGGGTCGAGATACTGGACCTGTCCGGCTGAGAAACCCACGATGAGAGCTACACTCTCTGCTGTGGCCGAGTACTGGTTGAAGTCGTGACATGTCGGCTGAGTTCCTTTGTAGATTCTCTTGTCTATCGGCTTACTGAGGTCTACAGCCTGCAGACAGAGAAGCAGGAGAAAGAGAAGTGTGATGCACAAGAAAAACATCAAAGAAGAGTTTCAGGGACCTTCAGAGGTTCTTCAAGGGGTGTCATTTGTCTCGCAGGAACAATTTATCACCGGTACTGATTTGCTGACAATATATCTTACATTTCTGTGCCCATTTATCATTTGGTGATATGTTTTTATTATTTTGACAAATGACAGTCAAGCATGGGGATGACAAAAAGTCACATTGAGATCTTTCCACGGCAGCTACGGCCGAGTTTGATAGAAAAACATTTCTCATCTGAACAAAAGCTCAATTGTAAACAACATCAGGTTTTGGTGCCAGAATAAAGGAGCGAGGGTTTCTTTCCAGAGCTGCTTCAGCAATCATACAGGGAGAAATCCATCAAACAAGATTCAGAGAACGCTGATCTTTCTTCCCACCAACGGTGGCCACAAAACACCAGAAAACAACATGGCGGCAGAGGTATTTCTAGACAGAAAATACTTTTCCTCATGTCATTAGTCTGCCCTCCGACAGCACATTGAAAGGTCACACCTGATCTCTGAGGGTTTGCTAAAGTCATTCTGGATTTTACTGTAGTCCTTGCTGTCAATATTTAAATATACAAGGCTTCGCTGTGCTGGAAGGGAACCACAGTCAGTCATGACACTAATAAAAACTAGGGCAAAGAATATAATCATCATGCCCCATAAAACACGGGAAAAATCTGCAACAACTAAGATCAAAACTGCAACACATTTTTTCATGTCTGTCTAAAACAAAAGGCACGTGCACAAATAAAAACTGAAGACGTTTTGCTCATTGTTGTCCCGTTCATCCCTTCCTACTGTGCTGCAGGTGTAACTGACGAGGAACAGAATCCACCATCATTAAAATACAGTCCAAAGTTTAGAAGATGCTGTTAGCCAAAACCGAGCGGGTATCTACCAACATTTCTTTAGGAGGAAATTCCTTCATTAAGTGACTGCAGCTCAGCATGGAAACACTGCTTTGGGGAAGCACAAAGAGGGAACTTCAGATGCATCTCAAGTGGCCACTTGTAATCAGATCTCACTTCCCTGCTCTATACAAATAAACACTCGGGGTATTTTGTAAGTTTAAGGTCCATTACTGTCCATGTGGCTGTTCAGTACAAAGATTTGAACATTCCTTCCTTTTTCTCAGCTCAAAGACACACTAAACGTCTTTATCAGTCTACATGAGCCTCATATTTTACGCTACCCACTCAGTGGTGCGCTGGGATTTTCTAACTGAGCTATGAGCACGACGCACACTTTTACTCTCTCTTCTATTTCCTCTTTCTTTTGTAGAACATCAGTTGAGTAGACGGCCCTTCAGTGTGGAAGAGGACACACAGTGTACACACTGTGTAAAAGACTGTGGTCACATGCGGCCCAGACCACCTCCAAATGTGGTCCGAGTGATCGGACCTAAATGCGACCTCAAAGCGTTTTGGTTGCGCTCACCCCAGGAACTGTCCACTTCTGATCGGATCACTCAACACTCATGTTAATACCGTGTTAAACAGGGCCATTAAAATGCTGTAATAACACAGTTAGCCTTTATGTAACATAAATGTTTAAAAAATATTATTAGACAAATTCAGCCATAATTATAGAGGACTACAGTCTTTTCCAATTTAACCTGAAAATCAACGAATAAACACTAACTGGGAAGTTTAGGCAAAGTAGGAACACCAAAAAAAAAGTAATTTTACGACAATTCACATCAAACTCGGTCTGGACAAAATCAAGGATCACAATATTTTTGACCAAATACCTAAAAATTTATCGATTTTGCAACAATATTGTAGGGATGATAAATGTTGCTTTCAAAAAATATCAACACAATGAGAGTTTTGAAAAATAATCATCAGTAATGTGGATATAATAAGAATGTGGGTAAAGACAAATAACAGAACAGGTAGAACAGTCTGGTAAGTTCAGAAAATTATATCACTTTACTGCAATGCAGTCTTTAAAACCAGAAAAAGATCTAAGATGATATATAATGATGATTTTGCCCAGCCCTACCTCAAACATAAAAAATAACTGATGTGCATTAAGACTGATTATTGATGATATTGTGATGCACCAGATCAGTTTTGGCACCAGTGCCAGCCTTATTAAGTCCAAGATGTGACTGATCTACATTAAATACATTAATACTTCTTTGTCACTGTCATTACTCATCTTATTTTCTGCCTAAACTATGGGCACTTCTGCACTGCATCATTTCGTGATCTTACTTCTGTTTTAGATTGGAAGAAGTTTATATGCCAAAAAAGTTAATCATAGACAGCACAGCTTGCTCTGTGAAAGGATGCCAAACCAATTGGAAGAAGAGAAAGGAGATTTTCAATCTGGTGTGTTTTGAACATCGTCATCGTCGCCGCTGATCAATGCCACCTGGTAACGTTGAGGTCAGACTACACGATATCAGAGCGATTATAGCCCGATCCGGAAGATGTAGGGCGTCGGATGGGTTCGGAAACAAACAATGGGCACAACAATCGATCATTTCAACCTGTGTAGTGTGTCATAATGGATGACAACCGATGCCGCATCTAGGACACCACCCGGCATCCTGACATAACTACTAGCATGTTTGATTTCTCATGACAGGTTGCATCACTTCTGTGACATTAACCAGTAAAAGCACAGCTGACAGAAGACATGAATCTGCACACAAGTTTAAACATAGTGAAGTGAAAGAGGAGGGATGTTGCAAGGTGGAACCGTTAAACAGAGGAAAGGTTTGTCGAGCTGTGTGTGTTTTAAGGCCATGAAACGACAAGAATTTCTGCCTCCACAATCACTTGATCTGACACAGTGATCATTTTAACAGACAAAAATATCTTGTAGTCTGACCTCAGCGTAAATTAGATAAACTCAGTCACAGAGCCCTGGCTACCAAAATGTTAAGCTGCATATTAACAATACCTTATATAGCACTACATGCCAGGCATCGGATCAGCACTTGGTATCGACACACCTTGTTTTTTGGGTTTCAGTGTCAGTATCAGGAGAGGAAGAATCATGATGGTGCATCGCTACTGATTGTATGTAAATGTGCAGAAGGATGAATTTTATTTCACAGTTAAATCACTCAATGTGTTGGAAGCAGGGAAGACTGAGAAAAAACTTTAAAAACAACTTTGTGAATCCTTTAATTCTGAGGATACAGTAGTAGTAGTAATTGGAATTTACTGCATGCTATGCTGCCTAAATGCAAACACTGACTAAATGCTGAATGTGTAGTATACTGATGGTGACATGCATCTTCAGTCTGACACTGTCTCACACTGTCACTTGCAAATGCATGTGTTTGCATGTGATTTCCTGCAGAAACCAAGTGAGTCAATGAATACTGCATAAGCCAAATTAGCTATCTACACAAATCTGCATCACTCACGAAGACACACATTCCTTGCAAATTAACTGCATTTCATGTAGTCATGGAGGAATGTCATTATGTCAGAAAAGAGAAAATGAAGATGAATGTAAAGGTGTGACTGACGGTGTGCAGTGAAAGAGAAGCCTTGACATTTTAAAGTGCAGTCAATTCCCACATTGATCCATACCACGTAAGAGGAGGAGAAGCTTTTTACATTTGTCCTCCAGTTCCTCCTAAATGGGTTATTAGCATTCCTCATTAAGAAGCAAGTGGTGCAGCTAGCTGCAAGCAATTTCAGCCCTCTAAAAATTCCTTGGTGCATGCTAGCAATGCTAACAACAAGCTCAGTAAGGAGAAACTGGAGGACAAATGCAGATCCTACTCCTTCCCTCGGGTAAGAGTCTGGTCAAGACAATATCTGATTCATGATTTCTGTCATGTAGACATCGAGAAATGTGATTTTTTTTTGCAACTGAATAGAGTAAAAGCACTGTCAGCTGCTGTGCTGCATGGTTTTCACACCAAATTCTGACTTTAATATCATCATCTAGTCCACGAAGGGACAGGGAGACAGCAGGGCCTGTGATGCAGCGTGAGTGCTATAAAAGGGGTTTTAAGTTTTCAGATCAACACTATAAACCATCTGCTGGGAACTGATTCACCTTGCAACATCCCTCTTCAACAGGAGTACATTTACAGCTCATCTGTTCAATTACTTTTTTATAGAAGGGCCAGATTTGAATAAAAGTAAATTGCTGGATGTTTGCATTGCCTTTGTTTGACCTGTAAAGTGAAGAATTTCAACGTGTAAGACAATGTAAAATGTATTATTTTTTTCTCTTCACTAGATTTCACATTTGGAGAGAAACTTTATCCACAAATGTAAATACAAGTAAGATTTTACATTTCTTGTCATGTAGACCTGTGAGAAATCATTTTAACTGTAACTGAATAGATTAAATTAGATTAGATTAAAAACACTGTTTTATGATTTTCACACACACAACACTTTAACACTTTTAATGTTAATGTTTCATCTACTTCATGAAACGCTGTTAGAGCTGCGGTTCCATGTTAGTTTTATTTCTTTAGTTGTTAAAGCATGATCAGTACAAATTTTCCCCAAAACACATTTAAAAGCAAGACTGAAGTTATTGCAATGTGAACTACATAATCCAACCAATTTTTAAGACCTCTCAAAATCTTTTTGAAGATATTTTAAGACATTTTAAGACCCAAAGTTCAGATTATTGGATTTTAGACTTTAAAAGACTTTTTGATGACTTGTGAAAACCAGTGATGAAGGGACAGGCAGACAGTGTTTTAAACTATCAGCTGAGAACTGAATGCGTTTACATGCACACGAGTATCCTGGTTATGATCCAGTTTTTGGAGTATCCTGGTTATGTTTTGTGCATATAGACGTCATGTCCTGATTTCAGAAACCTGGATATGATACCTGGAGTACTCACATAAATACCATGATACTGTAGCCTGTCCTGTAAAACACCTTATCCTGGTTTCTGAACCTTCTTTGTTGGTCCAGACCAGAGTGGTTGAAAAGGTGACAGATCAATCTACAACTGAATACTGTAAGACTACGTCCACACTGCAGGGTAAAATCTGCAAATCTGAATGAATGTGTGACTTAACCGTGGACTTTTATAGGATATGGCCCTGAAGTAATATCATGATATTGACGATATGAAAAATACAGAAAAATATTTTTGTTGTACAGGTCTAGCTGTTCAGCTCCCCTCGCAGGACTTTTGGCCCTTCTTCCTGTGGTTGAAGTGCTGAAATTTGTTGTTGTATTGCACCTCGTTTGCTGTTACAGTGTTTTCACACTTTTTATATTTTTACTGTAGTTTATTGTTTATCTGATCTTTTGTAACCAAACTACTTTCACACTACTGAAGTCGCTCCCTTTTTTGAAACTATGTATCACAATATGAATTTTTAATGAGAAAAAAATTAGAATGATATATCATGGGAGACACATTATGGCACACCCTCTGACTCAGATCTGTTTTTGTTTTTCATGACTATGTGAACCAGAGTCTTGTACAGATCTAGTTTAGCAAACCTGCAATCCTGCACACACAAAGCTCAGTACCAGAACTGACCCATTACCCGCAATTATCTCCAAGTCAAATTTGCAACTGCCTGGATATATAAGTTTTGCAACCATGATTAAACATAAGGTTACCCAGATCGTCAGTATTTTTGAGGATACTGGAACCGTTGGGATTTCTTAATACCCTGGTATATCAAGGCCTACAAGCAGGTTCAGTTCATGAGCAAGTTTACACTGGAATCTGATACAGCCTCACTTAAAACGTAATATGAGCAGCCAAAGAAAAAAAAAAGTGATCTGAGCAATAAATCAGATTTGAGCACTTAGGCGTGCAGTGTGAAAGTAACCTAAGAGGACCAAATCAGAATTGAAAAGATCACATTCAATGTGCTGTTCACACTGACAAGAAGAAAAAAAAAACAGATCTGATGCGCAAAAAAAATTAAAAATCAATTTTGGGCCACTTTTGCCTGCAGTGTGAACGCAGCCTGATTCACCTTGCAATATCCTGAATATTTAACAGGAGCACACAGTAGCTCCAAACAGAGAGGGTATGATTTTAAGGTTTATACTGACATTAAGGCTGCAGCAGAGAGAAGAAACAAACAGCCTTTAGTTCACCTGGTTTCAGATGTTAACGCAGTGAATGGAGAGCAGTCAGGGTCTGTAGTAACACTGCTGCCCTCCTGTAGCGTCCACTGACACTGATGCACCATTCACTGTCTGTTCTGCCAAATTATCAGCCTCTCCGTGTTGCATTGCATAACAAACACACGTTTAATGTGAGCATGGTGTGTGCAACAGTAACGTTAGCACACAGCAAGGCTCGGTTTGATAAGATGACGAAACGCGAGCTAGCGGCACCAGATTAGCAGAGCAGGCTAGCATGCTAAGCTAACCTGACCATCCAATCTGTCATCCTGCTCCAGGAGCGGAGTGAAGACCGGACTCACCTTCTTGATGTTGGTGTACGTGTAGAAATACAGCTCCCTGCCGATGTTGAAGCACACCCGCTCCGACTCCTCGCTCGGGTCTTCGGGCTGCAGCTTGACCATGGAGACCCGGACCGGCGGCAGAAAGCCCGCCGGAGAGGAGTTGGCTGCGGCATTGGAAGAGGAGGAGGCGGCTGCAGCAGCGGCTGCGGCGGCAGCCCCGGGCCCCTGCAGCAGCCCGACCCCTCCGCCGGGTATCGGACCGGGTCCGGCCCCTGGGCCCAGCGTGGCTCCGGCTGATGGACCCCGCGGCAGCCCGCCCCGCTGCTGCGAGTCGGAGAGGGTGAGCAGCTTGTAGAAGCCCTCTCTGGTCCTGAACTGGGATTTAATCTCATTGATATCCTTCAGAGCGCCGCCATCTCCGGCCATTTTTAGTACAAACAAGCCGCACAGGAAACTGAGATTTTGACCTGGAAATAATAAAGCGACAATAAAAAAGTACTAGAATAGAAATGGGAGAGGCGAAGGCGAGCCGAGCTCAGCTAGGCCGACCAGCACTCCCAGTCTGCTCCAGTGCATTTTACACCAGCACCGGCGACCATACCACCGCTACCTGATGGATGAACCCCGAGAGAAAGCCCTTCTGAGCCGGTGTTAGCATCATCTTCGACCGGGTCTCTGCCTCCGTTCATCCAGTGTGCGTAAAGTACGTGCGATGATGCGTCGACTGCTGCTGCTGCTGCCGCCGCTGCTGCTGCTGGCCCGGCCTGCCACTGCGCACTCTGTCCCACTCCTCTGTCTGTCTGTCTGGGGGTAAAGAGAGGGCATCTGGCCCCGGACAACCTGCCTCACTTACCCCTCATTTAACCCCCAGGGACAACAGCTCCACCCTAAAGATGAGGTGTAGAATCAAATGTGCGTCTGTAGAGTCCCACCATCATTAAAAATTACACCACAGTCCTAGACATGAACTAAGTTAATTAAGTACCTTTACTTAAAATATACTTTCTGCCACTTTATGATTATACTCCATTACATTTCAGAGGTAGAAACTGTACTTTTTACTCCATTACATTTATTTTGTTTACTTTTTATTACTTGTTACTTTTTCCATTAAAATACATAATATACTTAAAAACACTATAATAAGTGGTAGAAATTAACTACTATGAGGAAATTTACTTAAAATATACTTTCTGCAACTTTATAATTCCAATCCACTACATTTCAGAGGTAAAAACTGTACTTTTTACCCCATTACATTTTTTTCACAGTTTTAATTACTAGTTTTTACATTAAAAGAAAAAAAAAACATGTTTAAAAAAAACACCACTCTAATACCAGTGGCAGAAATCAATTAAAGCTGTTTACTCAAGTACTATACTTAAGTACAGACTTTCTGCTACTTTATGCTTCTACCCCACCGCAATTAAGAGGTAAATATTGTGCTTTTTAGTATTTTATTATTTTTTATACATTAAAAAACATGATATGCTTATATAATATAATCCAGTATTATACTACTAACCTAACCAGTACTATACAAACATCTTAAACTGGCTCCACGACTACATTAAAATACTCACACATGTATAAGTTGGTGATAAAAACAGAATAATATAATATTCTTTAACAATATAACACTGTGAAAAGAGCCATTCTGCATGATTGTTTATGTATATTTTGCTGTTAATACTTATGTAACACTTTCTTTGTAACAAAGTATTTTTAGATTCTGGTGTCTACTTAAGAAAAAGATCTGAGGACTTTGTCCTATAAAATTGCTTTTGGGTTGGGACATAAAGTTTTGCCACCTCTTTGAAACGCAACACACCATAAAATAATTCTTTTTATGGAAAGAGGTTAGTGCCACCAGAGACAGCTTCATCTGAATTGCAGAAATCTGACACTGTGATGCTCATATTCAGATGTTCAATATTAAAAAGAAAATTGCTTTCCCAGATAAATTAATTCAAATTAAAGATTTGTAATTAACAATCTAAAATGGAAGGCAGGGGCTTCTTAACTGTGTGTTTGCTACAAGATTATTATAGTTAATTAAAACTACATTAAACACTGAAACTAGGTGTGAAAAAAACATTTTAGTTAACTGAAATGAAAATAAAAACTAGGCTTTAGAAAAAACTGAAATGATACTACTACACTGTATTTACAAAACTAAACTAAAATAAAAGTATAGAGGAAATGTCTTTAGTTTTAGTTTTTGTCAGTTTGGTCAAATATGTCAACACAAACATGAGGAGGGCTTCCTGCTGCAAATATTTATTGAGACGGAGATGTCTACAATAGTAAAAATAATAATAATAAAAACTAAAATACCAAAACTAATAAAAAAATTAAACTAAAACTAAACATATTTAAACTATAAAAACAAAACTGATCTGAGCAAACTCACTCTGGAAATGAACTGATAATGAGCTGAGCTGAAAACAAAAATTAAAAACTAAATAAAAAAAAATGCAAAACTAAAATAACTCTGGCCGGTGCCTCTTATAAAAGCAACATAGAATAACTCAGTCGTTTTTTTATGGAAACAGATTAGTGCCACCAGAGGAAGCTTCATTTGAATTGCAGAAATCTGACACTGTGATGCTCGTATTCAGCTGTTAAATATTAAAAAGAAAATTGCTTTCCTGAATAAATTAATACAAATTAAAGATTTGTAATGCACAATCAAAAGCGGAGTGCAGTGGCTTGAAATTAAATGCAAATATTATTGACTGTATCATGTGTTTGTTATAAAGTAAAAATCTGCTGTTTCCCAACACCTTCATGCCTGTGTGTTTGTACTCAGAAGACTGAATTGGATTAATTTATTATCAAATGCTTTGTTTTACTTTCAGCAGTTCAACATGAGCATGACAGATTTCTGCAGATCAAATACAATCTGTGCTGGCACTAATCTCCTTCTGTACTTTCTCACAAGGCAGCGAGGAACAAAGTGAGAACAATTCGCTGCTGTAGGGCTTTGGGTAAGTTGAAATATTACACACCTTCTTCTCATAGCAGCACATCGGTGGACACACAAATCACACAACACCACAACTCGAAAACCGTAATGTACTCACACTTTCATTAACGGTAATGATATTCCCCATTTCCCCTCAGCCAATACAGTTCGCCTCATCTTGTGGTAATTAACTTTATTACAGTGTAACGGCAGCAAGGAGTGTATATCTTTGGTGAAACACTGAAACATAAACTCAGGGTACAAATCACACAGCGTGAGCAGCAGCAGACCTGCGATGCTTCAGTTCATTATGCGTGCATGTGGCGTCTTCGGGAAGCCATACTGTATATTTCAGTCCCTGCAGGTAGGAGCTGCTGTGATCGACAACACAGTGGCAGAAGAAAGCAGATACTCCCCTTTAGTGTCAGAGGAGAACCTTCCTTCACTATTTAGTCAGGGTCTTCTCAGCTGTTTGGATCGTGGAGATGGTTCCAGATGTATATAAGAGCAGGCTCCCCAAAACTGAGGGATAAAGGCTTCAACTCAACGTCATCCTCTTTGGGCTTCCTCTCCTCCCATTAGAAAATAAAATACCGTGGCAGTGACACGTCCACGCCAGTTAAAGTTCATGAAGACAGATCTGTAGAAGTGGAGCTGGGAGTTTCCCATGATGCTCCATGCCAGCAGACAGGAGAGTCAGGGTAGCAGGACGTAGTTCTCAGCAATTTCCAGGACGTAAAGGTTGGACAGCCCTGACTGCTCCTCGGTCTGACGCGTCTCCAAGATAACCATCCTGCAGGGAGAAGGTCAGGGAGGTCAGAGGACGGGAAGCACATATATGGTGGAGTTTAAACCTGCCTGAACTCAGTGAAAATCTTCACAGGAAACACAAGGACAGTGTCAATCTGATGTAAGTTATGGAAGGACAGGGGTCACAAAAATGTTTCTATCTGTCATCTCCTCCGCTGTGTATTACTTCCTTTAAACAACAATCAATAGTAATATTATACACTAAAAACTGTGGGTGGCTGCATCACTTCCAAAGGTTTTCAGTACTTTTGTGTAATGTTTGTGCCAATAATCAGCCCAGTGAGACATATTTAGCCCGTGTTACTGTGTGCTGCGGACGACAGCAACACAAATAACTTCTACAAACATTTAAAAACATGACACTGAAATTTGGCTGAACAAAACAAGATATTTTATTTTTATCATAATTTTATCATAGTTTTTCTATAAATTAGACTATTTTCACACTTATTGGCAAAAACATTTTTATTTAACTCACATTAGCTTTTGTAATAAGGTTGTTATTAATGATGTGTCATGTGATTTTCTGATCTTTTTTTTCTTAATGTGACCATTATTTTGAAAAATGACAAATATTTAAGAAATGATAAATATCAGTTCTGTTAAAATTGTAAGAAAAAGTATCAGTGTAACATCTAATTATAGTTTGGTATCGTCCATGCCTGCTCCTCTGGTGAAATATCTCCTCCTCTGGTACGATATATGTGAAATATATCTTCCCACTGAACTTACAGATCCTCTGACTTGTCTTCCGGCACCACAATGAAGTGAAGTTTTTGTCTTTTAGTATAATATCTCAACAACGATTGGATGGCTTGGCTTGAGATTTGACACTTAACATTCATGATGCCCTCAGCTTGAATTGTAACAAGTTTGGTGGTCCTCATATTTTTCATCTAGCACCGTCATCAGGTTATAATTTTAATGTCTTCAATATCCAATCAGCCTTAGCTGTACTTCGGGTGAGTGCTAATAATATTAGCATGCTAACATGCTAAACTATAATTGAGAACATGTTTAGCAGTTGCTGGAATGGCTCTCAGGACTCTCTTCACTTTTGTTGGATTTTGAAAAACTTTCTTGGGAAACATTCTCTGTCACAGATGGAGTGTTGGGTTTTACATTTCAGTAAACAGAGGCTGAGCTGACAGTTGGCAGGAGCAAAAAAAGCCATCATGTCCCAAGAAGACAAATAAAAGAACACAGAGACTGCAGAGACTTTTTTTTTTTTATCAACAGAAGATCAACAGCAACCAGACATCAACACCGCAGCACTGAGTGAAGCCGTGCTGTACCTGTCTGACTGCACCAGTCTGTAGATCTTTCTGGGGTCGGTGGTTTCCTCCAGCACCTCTGTGAAACCTTGTCTTCTTCTCTGCCAGCCGTGACGCCACACTGCCAGCAGCGTGTCATCCAAATACACTGGATGGACAGACAGACAGACGAAGTCAATACTGAGCTCTAATCATCTACAGTATTAACATTGTTTTTTTTTTTTTTACTGGATGCTCTCACCTATAGACTCAACATCATGACAGAAGGTGGTGTCAGGCCTGTTGCTCTTCAGCTCCCCCTCCAGACCAACTATATGTACTGTCTCTGTGGGGGAGAGAGGATCCATGAGTGTGGACATAAAGAGGTACACAGAACATGGACGAAACATAATGTAGAGTTTACACTTGATTACAGGTCCCATCATCACAATTACATGCGGAAGTGAAAGTCTACGTCAGATCCTCCCCCTGGACTTTACATCCTCTGAGCATCATTTTTCAACCACACTGCTTCTGCCTATGATAGTAGTGGGATCCATAATGGCACAGCCTTTATCTGCACTCTTACAGTTCTTTTAGGGATGTACTTTTGACATCTTGGCTTCAGATGGAAGAAAAAGCTGGACAAAACTTAGGTTTGTCTGATGAAAGAAAATAACCTTTTCCCTTTGTTGTCTGATTGTCAGTATCACAGCATACAACTATTTAAGAATAACATCAACAAAATTAAATTTTTTAGTATTTTCCATGATGAAGATCTCAGTAATGTCTTGCAGTTTATTTGCACACTTGCACAAGAAGCTGCTGGAAAAATTCAACCCAGTAAAACTGTGTGATGGATATTTTGTCCAATATGCTGAGAATAAAAAATCCCCATAAAACGTCACATGCAGAGGCAAACTGGAGCACAGACTTTGGAACACAGACGTCCTGATAAATGGAGCAAAAAAAGGGAGAGGATACGATTCATATTTTGTGGGTCTCTAGCATTGTCAGTGTAAAGATGCACACTGTGTCTCGACTTCCCCCCAAATATCTGCCAAAATATCACAGATACAAGCGCGACCGTCTCTCACTGGTGATGTAATTTGGAGCCAGAGTCTGTGCAGTAGTGATCAGGGTTGGAGGTGCGATATGGTCCCGCCCATACAGCCAGACGACTCAATCACAAGCAGAGCTCTGCTGTCAATAATGACGTGAACCCCCTGTTTATAGCATCAAATAACTAATTAAATCCAAACTTAGCAGATAAATGTGCACTAGAACATACATCAGAATGATAAGAACTACATAAAATGACAGAAATCATATTTGGGAAAAATATATTTCATGCATACTTTTTTGGTTTGATCCATGTTCCATCTGCTAATATGTAGAGGGCAGAGTTAATGACCTATACTGCAGTCAGCCACAAGAGGGCGATAAATATGTTTTGGCTTCATATATATGTCAGTTGTCTCTGGACCAGGGACACGTATTCATGTTGAAAACCCCCATAACAGTGAATTTTGAATGATATGTTACCTTTAACATGAATGCATACACAATCTAATGCAACACTACGCCTCATCGATTCAACACATGGTCTCTTTGTGAAGCTGATTTAGCTCTGTGGTATTTTTAAGCCCATAGTTGTATATTTGGAATGCACAATAATGTACAAATATTTGTGTTGTTACATGCATCTGTGAATAATGTCAGAAAGCTCTGTTGTCAGTGCTATAATTATTTAATTGTTGTGTTACTTACTTTCTATGAGGACGAGCAGTGAGTTACTGTCCAACTGGTTTACTTGAACTACATCTGGGGATGGTTTCTCTGTAAGAACACACACACACAAACACAGACACACAACACCGCCATCAACAACAAAAACAACAGCATCAGAAATAAAGTGCAGAAAGTTTGCTCAGGTCATGGTGTTGCATTTGTTGTTCCTTGTATTCTAAAGCGTGTGAATAATCAAATAATGCAGACTCAGCCTACCCAGCCCCGAGTTGGTGAACCAGGATGTGTTGGAGTTGAGGTTGATGTATTCTACAAAGACTGGTAGGTTGGGGCTGGACCCCCGAGACACACCGATGCACACCAGCGGGTACTCCTGCTGGGGCACCACCACCATCTCAAACACCCGCACAGGGTTGGGCAGGGGGAAGTCGAAATGCTGCAAGCATGAAAAAGGGAAGGCGTAAGTTCAGCGTTTAATGTCCTTTTAAATGCCTTTGTGTATTTAGCTGTGGCTTTTCTCATCTCACGTGGTGCAGAAAACAAAGCAGACAGGTTAAGTGTTTTGTTCGGGGACACTTAAACCTGCAACCTTTGAGCCACAGCCTGGTGTGTAACTGAGTCTGTTCTCAAAACCATAACTATTTTATGGTTTAAAGCTAACTCATAAATTTAATAGTGGCTATAAAATGCTTTATTTCTCTGCCAGTAGTCATTTTATGAGCTTCTGTCAACGTTAACAGTCCAATAAAACTGGTAAAAAACTGAAAGACAGACAAGTAACAAAGACAAGCCCATGGCATCACAGTATACATCATCTCAACATACACATATTTTTCTTATATTTGCATAATGAATATCCTCTTTAGTGTTCCACCGTTTCCCATCAGCACAGCATGTTATATCGTCCCTTTCTGCTCACTCTTTTAATACATGACCCTCAGTGCAAAATGCAGCAAAACATCTGTGATCCATCAGAGAAAAGGTTGAGATTTTGATGAATGAAAATGAAAATGAGTCATGATGACTGACCTTTAAAGTAAGCGTAATGCTGTGTTGCATTTGCAGTTTGCTGCCACATTGACACTGACGTCAAATACATTCATCTTGGGTTGAAATAATCTGTCCACGATGTTATGCTCCCTAAGTTTCCAACTTTCTGACTCCTCTGGAGCACAGGATTAGACTACAGAACTGTTATTAAACCAGGATTTGCAGATTTTAATGGCTGGACCTGTTTGATTCTCTGTTGTAGAAACTGACAATGATAGTGAAATATATCCTGCTTAAACTAAAGAGGCTCTACTTTTTGTATTTAATGAAGATGTCTCCTCCTCCTCCTCCTCCTCCTCTGCCTGGTTTCATCAACTTCAACTTCAGATCTACTGCAGAGCTGCTAGAGGTGCAGCTAGAAGTTACTGCACAATCCCACTCAGGAAAACTGTTTTATCCAGGTTGTCTGTTCCTTCAGAGCATCACATCCAGGGAATTGAGCACCACAATCAGAGTCCCCATCATATTATTCATTTAACGTGTAACTATAAGAAATGGCTTATTAAGAACCAGCAATGTCATGCTATTCTTATCCACCTTTAACATGATTGTACTCACACAGCATCTGTAGCATCTGCTATTAGATTTTATGTGCTCATGTTGCTTAAATGTATTGCATTATTGCTTTTTACCACACTGTAGTATGTCTTAAACTACTGTACATATTTACTGCCAATGAAAGCCAGCCTTTAACCCAGGCAGGTGCACATACTTTTGTTGATAAATGGAAAATTGGCCCCTTTCAAATAAAATAAATAAATGAAGAAATAAAAAAAATGTAAATAAATGAAGACTTTTTGGACTTGACATGAGCAACACTAGAAGCCACCTTTCCTTACTGACGTGTATACAGACGCCACTGATCAACCTAAAGCTGGTTCACTTTATCTCCTCTGAGGACTGAGATAACAGGAGTATAACAGAGAACTTTAAAGTTTTGCACACGCACCTTAATGAGCATGAACTTGTGCATGGGCTCGTACCACTGCAGCAGCACCACACTGGACTCCAGACCACAGCACAGGAACACACAGCCTCGCTGCAGGCTGCCTGCTGCAGGAGACGAGACGGAGAACAAGTTTCAGTTGATTATCTCACTGAACCAACTAACACTGTAAAACTGTCTGCTGTACGGGAATCTGCCTCTTTTAGTTTCCCTAAAGTTGTTTAAATCCTAAAACTAGCATGCAGTTAATATGGTTTCAGATTGCACCAAAAGCCATTTAATTTATTAAATTGATTTATATCAGGGACCATGTATAAAATACATGCGTCTCAAAAAAAATAAATAAATAAAAAAATAAAAGGAAGGCAGACAGGTACAGATGAAAAGAAATGCAGAAACTTTTCCATCACGCCGACTCTCCAACTACAGTTGAACACATACTCACTCTCCCACACACACACACACACACACACACACACACACACACACACACACACACACTCTCATACCATGGCCATACAGTGAGTGAATTCACAGCTTTAATAATATAGATAATAAAAATTATTTATTTATTTTTGAACTCACCAACTGAGCAGGTCTTGCAGCCTTTGGTATCAGGTATTTTACACGTCACTGCAAATTTCCTGAAGACAGAACAGATCAAAACTCAACCTAAAACCAATTTAAAAAGAGAGAGAGTGACATAAACTGAAATACAGCGTCCAGCGTTACCTTGGTAACAGTCTGTGAGTCGGCAAGGCAACCATCCTCTGGTCTTTCCGAGCCTGTTCGTACAACTCCTTCAGCGAATGGGAGTGAAGCTGCGATGATTTACCTGCGAACACAGAATCAGACTTTAACTTTGAAACCTCATTTTATTGGACTGTTTCGTCTCTTTCAGTCGTCACAGGATGAATTCAGATACACAAACACTCACATTCATAACCAGAGCTAGTTCAGACTCCAAACCGCCTGACATTAAATCCACATAAATATTAAGAAAGCAAGAAAACTTTGTCTGCTGACAGAAAGGGAATCAGAAATCCTTTTAGCTGTTAATTAAAACATGTCTGCTTCTTTGTTAGCAGCTCCACAATATGTTCTTTAAACTATAAATTCCAGTGAAGGTGTTTTATCTTTTTTCAGGAATCTCCCAGAGAGCCTCACACCTAAATGAAGATCCACTTGTTCTTCTTCTTTGACACTCTTTTGACTCACCTGATACAGACATGAGGACGTTACTAATGGTGTAGACCCAGGTACACTTCCCAGGATACAACTGAAAGAGAAAAAGAAGACGTCCATTCACTCTCTGCTTATTTATTGCTCTTTCACTGTGTCTCTTTCAAAAGCTCTTTTATAGTTTTTCAAGCGTTTTGTTGCAACGGTGCTATTTCAGGGTTCTTTTGAGAGAGCCTCTGATCAAAAGAATGGTTTTTGTTTGCTTCCACAATACATCTTTTTCAGACTAGTAGAGTGAAAACATCTGAAACAGGTGTTTATCTTATTCCACTTTTTTCTTTTTTTGTCTGTGGATTTCTCCTAAATTCTCTAAAGTTTGCAACACATTTTGCATTTGCATATTTGCAACATAACATTTCAGAAAATACAAAAAACAATTGTTGTAATGTAAATAATCAACTGAGAGAGTTTTTTTTTACCTTATCCACCTGTAGTGTCTTGCAAAATGTATGTTCCACAAAACTTAAATACATCAAACTTTACAGTTTTATTTGCATCTATATTCTGAAGGTCTTTACAGAGGGGTTTGTTTATATATCATTTATACACATTCTATTTATAAAACCTGATGAAAATTTAAACAGAGTTTTTATGGCTGTTCTGATTTATGGAGTGATAAAAAAAAATCTGAAATTCCTTCTGTAAAAACCACTGACTTTAATATGTTAACAAAACGAAACAAGAATTTTAAATGCAAAGTGTATACATATCAGCATATATTTAATTAGATAATGGCTCATTTGCATGCAAAACTAAAATTTCAGAAAACCTTAACAATAATAATTGTCTTAATGTAATCAACTGCAGAAGTTTCATGGTGATGTCACCTGTTGTGTCTCCCGTCTAAAATCTCTGAGATTTTCATCACAGCAACATCCAGAACAAAACATAAACATTAACTGAACCGGACCACTTTTATCTGTGGTAAATTTGGCGTCAACTTCACCTTCCTCGCACCCCACCTGTTGTTTCCATCCCAAAGTTTGTAAAACACTGATGTAGCTCTGTATTAACCAGACAAAGGTCGTACCAGCTCCATGGTGGCCTCTGGACCGTTGAGGTTCAGGGTGTAGATTCCTTCCTCTGCCCCCAGGATCAGATGCTGGTCTGAGGGAGAGAGAGAAAAGAAACACAGGCTGGTCAGAGAAGATAAACAGAAGTTTGATAAGTTGAAGTGAATTTACGGCGATGATACAACCTTTGGTAGCTGGGTTTTCCCACGTTGTGGAGCAGTTTATTTTGAGAGGGCAGCCATGAAAGATCTTTTTAAAGTAGACCTGCAGAAAAATGGGAGGGCATTAAATTATTCATTCTGTCCCCTTTTCAGCAGTTTATATCAGTTCTAGTACTATGTGAAGTCTCATACCAGGATGTTTTTATCTGCTTTATCTAAAATCAAACACCTACAGTCCTCCTACAGAAAGCTTCTGTTTAAATGGTAAAGGTCAAAGGTCAATTAGGTGATAAATCTGTGGTTATTGTGAGACCACAGACACGGGAGTGACATTTAGACATCTAATCTCTGAATTTTACTTCACTGTTATGAGTTATTACTTCTTCATATAGAAAAAGTTTACATGTATTCCTCATACACACCTATGAAGTAAACTACACTTCACATATACAAACAACATGTCTGTATTTATAGACAAAGTGAAGGGATGTGATCATGTGTGTATTAATGCATATATAGTCTGTGCAATTATATTCTTACTTGAATGTTTTATACGGGTATATCTGGACTGAATTTTGTTGATTTTGTTGACATTTTGTCTAAACGTCTCATTTTAATTCTTCTATTCCTCAGCTCATTTCATTCATCATTAATGAAAGTAATAAAAACAAACATTTGGGGTTTAATATTTAAAAAAACTGGGGGTGAATTTGTGTCGGTGGTCTCACACATGCAAGCTCCAATCTCACGAATTTAAACTCAAAATATTATAGACAATATGGAGCCTGCTAAATTTAAATCATTAAATCTCAAACACTCAGCAGTGGAGTTGATACGAAGGGAGGAGAACTTCTGGCAAACCGGCAGAAACTCACAGGAGGTTTCTTCATGATGGGGCTGACACACTCAGCAGGGTCCTGGGAACGGAAAGGAAAATATCGTGATGAGTGTGTCATCAGAACGAGAAGATTGTGAAGGGGAGAGGATATGGATAGTTGAATTAACTCCTGAATGTCAGCTTCTGTTTCATAAACTGAACATTTCATTCCTGTCACACCTGAACTAAATTAATCCCTACATTCTTTTGCTTAATTTAATACCATTTCTTTGTATTGTATGTGAATATCTTCAATATGACATTTAGTAGGTTGTGTACAGGCTCTCTACCTTTGATGGAGGTTGCCGTCTGCGGATGCCTTTAGGGGGGAGCTCAGGAGGAAGGAGGTCTGCTGGGATGTCATTCAACTGGACAGGGAAGGACGCAGGGTCTGGATCACATACACAGACACACAATAAGAGACTATGTAATATAATTTGCAGTGTATTCATAAAACTGTTGTTCTGCAGTTGAAAAATCTCCTGCAGTAGCTAAACAAAGATTTGGACTGTTTATTAGATGTTTTTGGGTGATGGTTGACTGGACAAAACAGAAATGCTAATATATTTTGTATGTTGGCATTTTGTTCCTTCAGCCATTGGTGTGACAGCGCCCCTTCAGTACAGCATAAAGGTCAGGCAGAGGGAGTCACCTGAGTGTCGTGAGGTTCGTGGTTGGGGCGTAGGTCGGGTGTGCGTCCCACTGGAGGTCCTGATGAGAGGGGAGGGGGCGTACAGAGAGCAGGGTTTCCTCATCCGATCATCTTCCCCTGCCATACTTTCCTCTGAGCTGCTCCGTGCTGAGCTGCTCCGTGCTTTGGGCTGCACACACGCAGCACACACAGTCACGTTTAGTGTTATCGGTTTTCACATTTTAAATAGTATAAACTCCCTGATGTTCTCCTCCAAAACGATTTCATACGAGAAAGCAGGAAGAGGTTTGATGTGGTCCAGGACTGAAATGTGTGACTGCTGCCATGAGACACTGCTGTCCTGATCTGTATCCTGATTGGTCACAATTTTTATCAGACAGCAGCATAATTATAACGTTTTCTATTTATTTAAATGCTCAATTGTGATTGGTCTATTGCAATATTCTAAGGTCTGTTATTTCTTTATAACAGACCGTTGCTATGAAGAACAGGCCGTTATTATGGACACAGTTCTGTATTCTCTGGAGAAACAATACAATCATTTTTAAATCAACAAAATCCTTTTTAAAATCAATATTTTATGTCAAGTTATTAATTTATTTTGGTAAGTAATCATGTAATAAGCAGGATAATAATGTGAGTAGGTCATTATTGTGAAATAAATCCCCTACTTAAAACAGTATGAATGCAGAAACTCCACAAAATTTATGGATAAAGGGATAGTTTGGATAATTTAAAGTGGGGCTGTTTGAGGTGGGCTATTTATCTATAGTCAATGGATTACAGTATCCTATAGTTGATGGCAATCTGGAGAAGCAGCAGGAGTAAACTTAGCCACTTAAAAAAAACAACAATCGTCAGACGGACTTTTCCAATCTCTCCATATCACTCTCTCCAAAGCCACCAGACTCCTTTGGCAAAAACAGTAATTTTACCTTGATGTCCGCGGTGCCTCGATCACTTAGTTTTTTTGCGTTATTGTGTTATTTCTATGAATTTGAACTAACCTTTGAAAACACCAAGAGACACAATAACACAAAGCAAACTAACAGATTGAGGCAGCAGTGGACGAGTAACTCCTGCGTTCAAATCCTGTGATCATCGAGGTAAAATTGCTGTTTTTCCCAACGGAGTCTTGTGGCTTTGTAGAGAGCACAACAATGGCTTAAGTAATGTAACTGTGAATTTTTTCAGTTGGCAAAAATATGTAATGCTTCTCCAAACAGTGGAGTACTGGAAATGTGGTGCAACATCTGAAATATAAAGGCCCATGCACGGTAAAGATCTAAATAAAATCTATTTAACATTATATTAACAGGTAATAACTATTGTAACTACAAATAACACAGAAATACGACATAAAAATTGTTCTAATTGTTCTGACATCAAATAAACAGTCCTGTGACTCTGACACATAAAAAACAGGTTTCATGCTTTCAGTTATTTGTTCCCTGTCCACTCAATAATAATTACCTTTGGAGGAAGTGGAGGTGGAGTTTCATCAGCTGGCATGATGAAACTGTTGGCAGAGAGAGTGTTGGTTCAGTCTGGTGTGTAATTGGTGCAAACAGACATTAATATAGATGTGAGTTTGTGTTTATTCAGCTGACCTGGTGGCTTGTATCGTGGGGCTGTGGTGGACAAAAGGCAAAGACAGAGACAAAGTGTCATTGCAAAATAAAACACGAGGAAATGACAGCTGGCGATGAAGTCAAACACGCTATTCAATGTTCCTGAGGTGGCTCACATTTTTCATGTGATCATCTACTGTGTTTTTGTAAAAATAACAGTTGAAATTCAGGCTGGGATAAATCATCCATGTGCTGTGGTAATTTGTTAAACTTTGATGTTTTCTTACACATCCACGTCATCATAGTCATCGTCTGAGTCCGTTTCCTGATCCCTGTGAGAGAAACAGAAATAAAGGTCAGATATTTCAATCAGTCATCAGTGTTTAATGTGATTCCACGTCTGCAACGGTGACTGAGTTACCTCATTGGACTCTTGCTGCTGCCGGTTGATCTCAGTGAAGGACTTAACTGTAAAAAAAAAAACACATGAAATGATCAATATTTCTAAAAGAGAGTACAGTCAATGAGTACAAACTAAGAGACGTATAAAAAAATGAAGGGATAATTTAGATAAGATAAAACCCAACAGTCACAAATTCCCGTCCACACTAATCTATTTGTTTTGTTAAATTACTGTTTTTGCTTGCATCTTAATAAATGTCATGACAAATATTGTGTTTACTCAAAAAGATAACAAATGAAAATTCCTGAACACAAAGTTCACCTCTGATGGGTCCCGTAGTTCTTGTCGACATTTAGAGGACACAGAACAGAACAGGGATTTTGGTGGCGGCATCTCTGTTTATTTTTTTATTTTTTTTGTGTGCCTGTCCCAAAATCTACAGTGTTGACTTGTTACAGATTGTGATGTGAAAATAGAAAATATTTACTTCACAGTCCTTCACCACTTTCAAGGACTAACAGTCCATGATCTGGACTTCACCAAGGACTCACACAGGAAACAAAGAACAAAGAAATCGAGTCTGCAAAGCAGAGCTGGATGTCCATTAACTGATGTGTTGTTTCATCAATAAAACCAAAGAAAAGTATGATGTTTTGATTTGACCTGCTGATTCTGGATGCAGGGACAATAAACCCCTGAACTATGGGAACTGTTTCTTTATCTAAAGAAAGGACGTATATGATTTGTTCACAGAGCATGAACCCCTATTTTGTTGTAGCTGACACAACTATCTTCACTTATATTTGTGATGATCAGTAATTTGGGGGACACAGTTTCATCAGCGTAGAGCTTTGCTTTCAACTATAATGACCAAGAACATTTTAAACTGATTTCTTGATTCTTAATCTGAAAGATGTCTAAAATTTACTGTATATTGTATATTACCTGTTATGATGTGTGATAATAAGCTTAATTCTGTCCTCAATTTACTTCTAGTCATTCACTCGATGGATTGTTTAGAATTGTTGAACAGATGATGGAAAAAATGCTTTTCTTTTCTTGTTAAATATGTGATACATAACCAGAAAATTTATCACAGCTTGTGATAAAATTAAATGTAAAATTGGAAAGCCACTTCTGCTATTTAAAGCTGCTGAATGCAACTCTGGAGAAAGATAGTTGGCTGTCAAGTCTCATTTCCAAGTTGTCAAAGTGAGTGTAAATCTGCCACTTACTCTTAGCAAAACAATTTTATTTTCTATAATATTTTCATAACCTTTAAACCAGATAAAAAGTAATAATTTCACTACATCATATATGATCCATGTGTGTACTGCATGAATGTATTTATGTGTACTGTATTTATCTATTAAGGTATTTATGTACTGTATGCATTCATACAGTATAAGTAGATATATGCAGCACATGAAGTCCTTCTTCTGACATTAAATGTGTCTTTAGCTTACCGTTGTGTTTGGTGACCCTTTCTTCACAGGCCTCCGAGTGTAGATCTGTTCCACTGAGCAACAACAAGCAAAAAGATTTAACACAATGACACTTTTCACATCAGCAACTGAATCTTTTTTTTTCCTAAATGTCAGAAAAACTTTGGTAAGAACAATGGCAGAATAAATGTATTTTTCCACCAGCATTATTATCCTCCAGTAAATACAGCGGATGGTACAAATGTGCTGAGACAGAAAGATGAGTGAAAAGATGAAATCCTTGGAATATTCATCAATATAACGATAACACCCTCAGTAAAACTGACAGCTTAAATAAAGATGAAGTCTTGAGAACAGAAATAATGACCATGAAAATTGTTCTTTAATGTGAGTAAACACAGGTGAATTGAAATATCACTCTCTCTCTGTAAATTGATGTAAATAAAAATACTTTCAATATCAGAAATTGCTATAAATAGATTATTTTTATTTATGGTATATGCTGTATGCATGGCCTGTATATTGTATATAGTTTTTCTGAATTAAATCAATTCAGTGACAAGTTTCCTTTTTTTGCACTCGTGAATCACTAACTTGTTGACTGGAAAAATAAAATGTTGCTAGTAGTGAATATTAAAAAGTATAATGAAAATGTTGATATGAAAACAGAAATCAATTATTAGTAATTACGTTTGATTACCGTTGTTACTGTACGTGTAATGAAATCATATATGTCTTTACACAAATGTCTTAAAACTCGCCATTATGCCCAAAAATCCGAGGTATTCTGTCTGATAAGGCTCATAACAGTTCAAGTGTGTGTTCTTACGGCTTATGTCAGAGTTCGTCCTCTCTGCCCGGTTGTGTTTGTTGATAGACTGGATCCTCTTTAAAGATCCAGGAACCACCACCTTCAATCAACAACAGAACACACAATTAGTTAGAATTAGAATTAATTAATGCTGTCAGAGTCTACCAATTTGAGATAGAAGGGGGAAGGGACAGAGGGGATGCATGGGCTAAAAAAAAATGTTTTAAAGTTCGATTTCAAATCTAGCTTCATGGTTAAGGTTGAGTCATTATCGACCTCCATCTCGTCGTCCTCTGTCACCAGGCAGGTCTTCACTTTCTCAGGGTTTCGGTACTTCTCCAACAGGTCCATGGTCAGCTCCTGGTTCAGGCACTGCTGGGTCAAAAACATGTGCTGCAGAGAGGAGACGAGATGTAGGGGAGACACAGGAAGAGACAATCAGAGCAGCTCAGTCCAGTCTGACTGAACTGTGGACAACTGTACATTTTCTTTAAGTTTTAGAGGTGTAATATCTCTTTCAGAGTGTCCCTCGTGATAGTTTAAGGACAAATCAGTGTTACTACATTTTCAAATCATGCAAAAACATATTATCCATAATCAATATTTACTCCATTCAACTGAATTATACATTCACAATCCATCAATCATCTTTCTAGACCCAACAGATCAATAACTGACTCTAAATAAACCTGAACTGGAGTCTACTGTATGTGAGCAGTACTGACTGAGAGCATCTTGGAGGCACTGGGTCTCTTCTTCGGGTTCCTCACCAACATGGCCTTTACAAAGTTATAAAACATGGAGGACCTGCAGACAGGAGACATGATGGTTGCATTTTATAAAATGGAACTTAAGAAAATATAATGAATGATTGTATTTTGATCCTATGTTTTTGCTTGTATTAAAACACCAGTAGGAATTTGTTTCAGATATTCTTCAAAGCAGGTTTCTTCATCTGACCTGCAGGAAATTTCTACTTTTAAACATGTAAACACACATTAAAAACATCTGTTCAAGGTTGAAAATATCAGTGCAAGGCCAGAAAGTTGCACATGATCATAATAGCTTGACTGACTTGACTTGTAGGAACATTAACATATAATGTATGTTGTATAACAGTGTTGTAGGTTTTTGTTTACCATTTTGACTTGTCCTTCAGTTTAGGAGGCTGGTAGCCGCTCTTGGACATCAGAAACAGGACCCTACAGGAAACAATGAGTCAATGAAAATCTGTGTGCGTGAGAGGCAGAGTCACAGGCCGGTCTGTCGTTTAAACGAGTTTAGTTTGCAGGTCAAAATGTAACCGCACTGTGTTTCGCTCAGCAAAGTCAGGGTGTGTGTTTGTGCGTGGGAAACTGGTGATTACATGTATGAACGTACAGACACTGGACGTGTGGGTGGTGGAAACACCGTCTGTAATGTGTAACATGACCCATTGATGCCATCAATGCTCATGGGTGGGAGTGAGTGTACACAGAGTGCACTTGTGACTCTTGAACTTTCAAATGTGTATCGGAGTCAGGTCAACAGTCTGATGACATCACATCCCCACACATACAGTCACTGGGAATATTTTGATCCTGATTGGTCAAATGATGCTCGGTAGTTACCATAAACTGCACGGCTCTGATGTAGTGTCATCGATGGTCTGGATATTGGGAGTGGGAGGGGGTTTCACAGTGAGAAATCTCCTCTTTTTAGTTGTTATTAGGCAGCTGTAAACTAACATTTCTGTGATGCTCTAAAATACAAATAAACAAAACAAATTTTGTGCAGATGGTCATGGATAAGTCAGATAATGAGACACCCGACCATAATGCATGACATGGATAATCACCAGCTGTGAGGCAGAAGAGTTATTTTTGAATAAGCGGGTGTTTTTAGTTTTACAGTACTTGTACTGTATTATGTGTATATATGTATTTTCGTGTGTGTGTGTGTGTGTGTGTGTGTGTGTGTGTGTGTGTGTGTGTGTGTGTGTGTGTGAGCAACAGACCTGCATCTTGCATGGAGTTAATCTTAAATACTACTGGACCGATCAGCCTAATTTCCTTGTGCACTTTCATGACTGTATGCTGAAGGTCTTAGTCAAACACATTTTCAATTATTTATTAGTTGCACAAACAAAGACACCTTTAACTCTATTCAGGAGCTTCACCTCGATGTTATGCCTCGGTAATTGCTGCAACACAGATCTTTTCAGCGCACTGCTGCTAACTGTGCTGTAGCTGCCATTAGAAAATTAGCTCAGGTAGCAGTTCTATGGGATACAGCCTCTGAGGTCAGTGATGGCTGGTGTGATGATGAGAAATAAAGCACCTGAGGGGATTTAACATCACAGCTGCTCCAACCAAACTCTGACTGACTGTGAGGACACGGTGGGTTCAGGTGGGGGCAGGAGGCGTGAAGCGATCGAGGAGGTTTGTAGCTTAGTGAGTTAATTTATTAGAACACATTGTTTATTGTGTTGAAAAGTCGGCAATTGTTCAGTGACCTTCCTGGTTGTTCTGACACATTCAGAGTCACTGCCGTTTACCCGTTAGTCTTTCTAGGGTGCACAGGACAGGGGGTGTCGGACACTGTACCGACTGTACAGCACCTTGAGACAAATTGTGTTTTGTGATGTTGGGCTATACAAATAAAATCTGACTTGACTTTGACTCTTTTTGCCATTTACATTTAACAGCCTTCTTGCTTAATGCCTCCAAATTCTAGGCCTATATTTAACTAGTGAAATTAATGCAGCGATGCGTGCGAGCTAGTTCAGGCGGTCAACTTGAGCCTCACCACAATCACTCATGAACATGCCTCACTCTCTGTAGTACATACCAAACACACTCGTCCAATCTGGGGGTCTATATAAACTGCTAAAACCTCCCATCTCTCCCTCTGCCTGTCAAGGCCATTGCTGTTTTGCATCAGCATCACTGCCTGCTCATTCAGCCCCACCACCCCAGCTTCCACCTGCAAGTTCTGACAGGAGGTCCAAGAGATTTGGTCATCACTCCTCGATATCTCTGTGAAAACATAATCTGCGAGGAGCGATGAGGTTGAGCCTAGACGCCAAATTCTATGTTCTGCTGCTGCATTGGTTTAGGCCACACTTGCCACTATACAAATAAACATTCAATAAATAAAATAAAATAATAAAGAAATAAAATTACCTGCTAGGGTCATTGTAAATGAATCTTTACTCATGTTTGTGTCTGGGCAGAGGTGTACACATGTTCAGGTATGTTCAGTTGTGTCTTTCATTGCGTATTTACCGCAGCGGGTGGACATCAAACAGTGGTGGCTGCAGCTCTGCCAGCTCTATGGCTGTGATGCCCACAGACCAGATGTCGCACAGCTCATTGTAGCCACCTTTAATTTCCACTGCTGCCACCTCTGGCGCCATCCTGAGAGCAAGAGGGGAAGAGAAAACAGTGGTGTTAGCATCATTGGTACTATGCATAATTATTTTGTTACTAAATGTTCAGATTAACATGTTTGCTGGACAGATTTTCATGCTGCAGAGAGACTGGTGTCTGGGTTTTGACCTTACCAATAAGGTGTCCCAATGAAGGACATCCGTCGGGCCAGAGTGGCTGTGATCTGTGCTGAGATCCCAAAATCAGCTAGACAACAGAGGAAACAAAAAAATTAAATAATACCCACAATAACCAGTAATCAAAATTTAATAAAAAAATACACTTGTCCTATTCGATACAGACTTAATTTTCTAATGTTGCTAATGTTGGTGTACAATTTAATTAAATTAAATTAAAATGTCAGCCAAAATGGCGTACTCATGGAAAAATCACATCAAAAATAAAAGTACAACCCCCATCAGAATTTTTCTTGTGAATGGAATGTTTTGCAGCTAAACATAAAGACACAAAATAACTTCTCAGTCGGTGTCAAACACTGCAGAGGCTCATTCAGTCCTCGTGCAGATGTGCATCCGAGACTGCAGCGACGTGTTGATTGAGTTGTCGATCTTGCAGCGAGTGACTCATTTTAACCACGCCGGTGCAGTGCAGAGCAGATAGAGCAAACATCCACCTACCTAGCTTGACCTCGCCCTGATCGTTGAGGAGGATGTTGGCACCCTGGAGGCAAAAGAAGGCGAGACGAACATCAACACAGACACAACCACAGAAAAATCTTATAATACAAAGACTCCCCTTTACCCACTCAGTGATATTTAACTCAGCCCACACAGGATGCAACTCAAAAATCTGTTAACTCTACTATTGAAAGTTCATTTCATGGAGTTTATTTAATCAGTAAGTTTCAATCAATATTTTCTTAAAATCCTGTTTTTAATGCAAAGATTTACTGTCTCATCTTCTAAAATATTTTCCATCATCAAGTTTTATGATCATATTTATGAGAGCTTGGAATTTCTTCAGATTTTCTTCACTAATATTACACTATACTAATATTTACAGCTAGATAATACTATCATCTAGTTCAGTGACAAATACACAGTTTATTTTACTGTTTTCCTTCACATATACAGGTCAAATTCTAATTTTAAGTGCAACGTTTACATTATACTTGTTGACATCTTACTCTGACAGTAATCTTAAAGATTCATCTAGAGATGAAACTTAATGTCCTTTACGACAAATACATTAAAGATACGAGTAAACAAAAATGCAGAATAAAAGTGCTGCATCACTGTCAGACATGTTCACCTTGATGTCTCTGTGGATTTTCTTCTGTCCATGCAGGTAGTCCAGGCCCTGGTCACAGACATACACAGTGAATATTATAAAACTGACAGTGAAATTTAACAATAAAATAAAATATTTTCACCAACTAAACCCCTACCACTCCATCCATGAAGAGATCAGAAAAACCTAAACCAGATGGTAGAAGTGGGTTTCTGTCCCTTGAACATCACTGTCAACAGTAGGGTGTCTCAGATTATTAATAGTGAAACCACAAATAAAGCTGCAGTAGGCAACAATCCAACATACACAACGCAGAACCAAACCCACAACTTCAAACGGCAGCAGAGGGAATCCACAACCGCCTTGTGAAACCTCTCTCCGCTCTCCACGTTGTGAACCTCGGCCCCGACGCTGGTCCTTCTCGCTATGACTCTTTCCAGATGGGACATGCACTGTTTTTTTTCACGATAGATGGCCTTTCTACTCTATTATCCTTTAAAAAGGATGAATAAATGCAGATGTGGTATAAACCAGCTGTTACTACGAGCCGGTTACTAGGAGACGTCTCACAGAGGTCGCATCATGTCTCTTTTCCACTCGTCGAACAGAATGAGCCTGAAGCTCCATGTTTGCTCTGTATACTGTAGTAAGTAAAGGAGGTATTGGAAAATTATCACAGGATTTTCTGCAGAATTTTCCACCACTGAATCAGGCTTTGACCATCTGAGAGGACATGTCTGTGCATCTGAATTTGTCAGAAAGCCCTCCCTCTGAAATGACCTGTGATTGGCCGAAGTTGCCGTGACAGGCGAGATTTTCTAAAGCCTGAAAATAAAGCCAAGGGGAAGAGCAGGAGTCTAATTTTCAATCAGACCACACTGTTATACAATTTTTGGCTCAATGACCCCCAAAATAAACTGCCTGCCACAGCTTTAAAGGACCAGTATGTAGGATTTAGTGGGATCTGGCTTGCAGATTGCAACCAACTTGCCTCACCCTACCCTTCCAAGTGTGTAGGAGAAATTACAGTGGCTGTGAAACTCATGAAAAACACACAATGCTGTATCTAGAGCCAGTGTTTGGTTACTGTAGAAACATGATGGTTTAACATGGTGGCCTCCATGGAAAAGCACCTAAATCTTACACACGGGGACCTTTAATAGTAAAACCAGAGTAAATAATTAGCATGTAATCAATGTGACTTTACCTGCAGCATCTCCCTGCAGATGTAGGCGATCTGTGGCTCGGACAGAGGACCAGTCACTGTGGAACACACTTTACTTGTCAGAATTCAATGTACTATAATACTTCCATAGAAAAGAGACATTTACAGTCTATTCAGCAAAGTATACGACTGGAAAAAGGCAAATTAAGTGATCAAGGTTCATGACAACTGTAATATGCATACTGACTGTTTTACTGGAAGCTTTAAATATTGTTTAGCATATCAGCAGTGAAGACTGAGAAGTTTTATAACTGGTGTTACAGCCACAATTACAGACTCTAGCCCTGCTCACATAAAGCATTTCGAAGGAGGGTTATGGGAAATTTTACTGGTCAGCTTTAAACCAAATGATCTAAACCACTAAATGGATTTGAAACACACACTGTACTGCCTGTTATCCAGTAAGTATCCACCACAGTTAATTTCCTGTGGATCCCTTGTAAAACAGTGTCCCCGTTTCTAGTGTGACTAAAATATTTTAGCTAACTTGCAGGGGCTTGTTATCAACAACACTGATGCCACTAATCTTCTGTCTCTGCAGGAGACAGCATGAGAGGAGGAAAGAGGATATGTCAAAATACAAAATGTTACAACAACAATAATACTATTTAGACTTTTTCCTCATAGGTTAATATGTTTCCAGGTTTATAGGTATCTCGGGTATTTCAGCATAATGTGAAATATTCACTGTCTCATTGATTTTGATCAACAGTGCTGACAACCCCCTGTAGATACATTAGGGTCAACTTTGGGGGTAAAAATTATATTTAATTCCCCCTTAATCTTTTATTGAGTGCCAATAAGGTGCTGCTCTGAGGCTTTCAAGATGTTTGCAGGTTTTTTTAATATATTTCATATCTTTTTCAGTTTAATGTTTTGGTTGAAATTATTTTGAGTGAGTTGTTTTTCTTTTGCAGTTTAAGATGTTTTACATGTCTGTCTTAATCTCAATCAAAAAATTCAAATACACTTTTGCATTAGATGAATAAAAACTATAAACTCATAAAGGCAGTTTCCTCACAGTAGGTTCTTCACATATTAACCACACACACACACACACACACACACACACACACACACACACACAGAGACTCACCATGGTAGATGTCCTGTAGGGAGCCTCCTCCACAGAACTCCATACAGATCCACAATTTATTAGCTCTGCAGACAGACGAGGAAATCTCTGAGTGAACGACTGAATCTCAGATTAATGAGAGAGAAACACATGAAACACAGAAACAGACATCTCACCGTATGTAGCTGCCATAATATGCCACTATGTTGTCGTGTTTGCAGCTCTTTACTATGATGATTTCCTGCTGGATGATAGAAAAATCATCCTCTGTGGAACCAAACAGACAGACATGATCAGTTTCACGAGCACAGGTGTAGTCAGAGGGTATACACAACGCACACCGACATGTTTATTACCAAGCAATTCTTGATAACACTGAACTCTTGTTCCTTTTGAGTCTGAATGCACTTATTGTAGGCCACTCTGGACAAAATGATCTGCTTGATAGATATATGCAGAATGTAATGCATACAGGTTCTATTTATAATGAAACCCTTTTGACCGGTTAGGAGCTGATTTCAGCAGAGCTCTAGCCTCTCTAGTTGTCAGAGTTTCCAAAACATAAAGCCAATAAACGTCCAAGTCGTCTTTCAGAATTAAAATAAATTCAGATTGGGATGTTTTTAATGAGGCTGAAATAAATATTGGTCAAACTTTAAAAGCTGCGCACAGCAGCTTTGGATCTTTGGGAACTCCGAATAGCAGGAAGAGGTAAAATGTCATTCCAATCCAACATCAAACGGATCCATTTCCTCTTCCTTGTACTGTTATAAATAAACAGATGAACTATAGGATGTCCTCGCCATAAACATCTGTCACCATAAACTCTGACAGATGCAATTCTCACTCAGCTGTTATATTATGTGCTGCGTCGTTGTAAATGCACATAATCATCCCTGAAGCAAAGAGCACATGCTGTAAAACAGACACTAAGCTCTTTTTCAAACACGTGTGCATTTGAGTAAAAGACAAGTTTAACTGTACACTTATTTACATTTCCCCTTTTCTTACTTGGGGCAGTCCTTACAAACCCTCCATAAAGGCTTCCAAACAAAGGTGGAGTGGATATTGTGAGGAATGAATGCTTAACGTTGTTATCAAACGTTGTTTTTACCAAATCACTTCTGTCTCCACAGCCTGTGGTCAGTGTGGTTTATGAGGTCCAAATAAAGAGTTGAGTGAATTTTCCGTTGCATGTCTGACAACAGAATTTAAAATAGAAGCAGAATGATCCTGCACGGTATAAGGAGGTCATAGTGCTGCAATGCTGCCTGCAACCAGACACAATTTTACTTACGTCCTCCACGGTGAAACTTTAATGATACTCTGACACACTGAATTAGTCAGTGGGTTCTCTTATTGTTACAATTCAAACTAATTACAGCTGTTTACACAAACAGCTGGGGGAAACGATCAGTGTGATCAAACTGTTGGAGGTGTAATTGAATGCAGTTTCAGGCTGTTTTCTTTGGCTACTGGTTGAGTTTGATGGTTTATAGCTTTGATTTGTATGAATTTATGTCACTGTGGGAAATAATGACTCTCTCTCTCTCTCAATGTGCGTGTGCCTAGCTCTGCCTTTTAGCATTTATGTTATGTAATGTTTTGTTAAAAGCTCCCATAATGGAATCATAATGAGTATGGGAACTGGTAATTGTGCTGCATTAAAACAAGTTTGAGGACTTTCATCAGATGAAACCGGGCCCATACGTACTCGCCACAGGCTGGAAAGATGTGTATTATCTTTGTCTAGGGTGGAGTTAGAAAATCTACATCTACATAGCCTGTCTTTCAGTGCCATCTCTAGCCACAAGCCAAACAAGCAAAAGCACATGAGATTAGTTTTGTTATTTCCTGATTTAAAAAAAGAAAAAAGAATTCAGATAAAATTCTCACCTGGCTCCATCTTGATGACTTTGATGGCTGCAAGCTCTCCATTCTGCTTGTTACGTGCCTGAACACACAAAAACACATGTACAGGTTGTTATTTTTGCACTGCAACTGTACCACTGTGAATGTGGTGCGCTTGAGACGCATTTGCTTGTGTGCCAGCAGAGCTTCATTTGCATGTTTGCTGTCCAGATCAGTGGAGTGCAAAAAAAAAAAAAGCCCACCGCACCACTCCAAAGCATTTAAGACCCAGAAATGCATGCAGGGAGCTCACACTAACACACTAACACACATACACACTCACACACACACACACACACACTCACACAAATGGTGACCTTTAAAAGTGTGATACCAAAAAGTGGTCTCACTTCTCTTTGCTTATTCACACTATTTGTAAACAGAAACTGTAACTTCCTTTGGACATAAATATTTTTTAAATGGGTTGAAGTTGATTTTCTGTTGAAGCAATTCGTCTATACAAGTGGGTGACAGAAAACTGAAAACAGGCTTGCACCTTGTCCTGCAATGCAATTAAGAAACAAAGTTCATCCAACCATTGGGGCCACGCTGACACACCGTTTTCTACTCCACTCTTTAGTCAGGATGTGATTAAAAGTCTCTTTTATAACAATGATACAGCATAGAGCTGAGAGAATGACACTTAATGTCAAAAATGCAGACAAAAAACTATGAAAAATATAAAAGACCACAACCTGGAGGTGGTTCGTCTCTCAGGTTTACTACGAATCACATGGTAATCCAAGTATGAATGGTTATAAATTTTTATCAAGTATAGCAGTCATCTTTTAAAGGTGAAAATTTGATTTTTTTGTGTATCTTGAGGTGAAGGTTGTGGCTAAAGTTTCAGTTGTTAAGACAATAGTTATGGGACTCCCCGACAGCACACCAGATCTCATGGGATGGCATATAAATAGCATGAGCACTTTTACAGACATTTTATCTGTTGTGTCTAGAGGTGTAAGAAAATATTGAAAATATTAGGTATTGAAATACGGTATCAATTCTCAAAACACTGAATTGAAATACATGCAAAGATTTGTGACAGTGGTTAACTTTGTGTTGTGTATAAATCCCCGACTGCTACACAGATGTTCTGATTGCATTTAAAAAAGTACATTTTTTCAACTCAAATGTTATACATATGGTTTGTTCTTTATACAATGACAGCTTTTCTAAAATTAGATTAAAAAAAATAGCATCACATCATCTTGCTCACAGCATCGCAGGATACTGAATCATAACCCCTGTATCATGATACACACTTGTCTATACATTTTAATCTTTTCATCTATTAGTAAAGCACATTTAAGAGTTTTAGACGCGGTATCAATGGTCAGGTGACCTTTGTTGTTATGGTGATCCTTAATGTTGCTAACATTATGAAACAGTCACAGTTTCACACAGATTTTGGCACCAAAACTAATGGGTTTGGTTTTGTCAAAGTGTGGCTTTGTGGCTTGGGTAAAAATAAGTGAATTATTTGCAAAAGTTAGGTTATACACATGATGTAAGTATGTATTAAGTACATCACATACATCATGCAAGTTATGTACATTATGTATGTTAACTTGCAGGATTAATTAATCATGTCGCAATCTTGTCATTTGAAAAAAAAAAAAAACTGTAATGATTATTTTCATTGTCGATTAATCTGTCGATCATTTTCTCTATTGATAAATTAGTTGTTTGGTCAATAAAATGTCAGAAAATAGTGAAAATGTCAATTAGTGTGACGTCCTCAAATGTCTTATTTTGACTACAAGAAAAGAAACCAGAAAAATATTCACATTTGAGAGGCTTAAGTCAGAGAATTTGGGAATTTTTTTAAATCACAAAATGACTCAAAGACTATCGAAATAGTTGGCAATTTATGTAAGAGTTGATTAATACTTGATAAATCGTTGCAGCTCTATTTAAAATGAGTCAACACTGACTTTTGGTTTTACGTGGGACACAAACTGTGGTCTCCTTGGTGACCGTCCTGAGTTTGTTTGACCAATACACCCACCCCGACCTCCTCCAACACAAATGGTGAGAAGTGAAAAAAAAAAGGTGTTGTGATAACACATAAAATGACACTGGCATGTTATTAATACACCTTTTGGTAAGACCAGGCTGAGTAGAGTGCGCACCACGCATCAAGGCTGAGTCTTTACTCTCCCGTCTCTATTGAGTGTCTTTCCTGTCTCTCTGTACTGTCATGGCTGCTCAGGTTAGTCTGTTCAATCGTAATCACTGGTTGGGAGAATTTCTTGCTTTGCTGTCCGTTATCTTGGTAACAACTTAGTCTGTTCATTTAAGTCACAATTTGTTCACATTTAAAAGTCCTATTACTCTAAATGAGAGACTGAGGTAACCTACTGTGATACTGATCAATCCTACTTTCAGTTTACAAAAGATTTTAAAGTTAAAAAAATATATTTTATGATACAGAAGAAGACACGAAGAACTGGGTAGTTAACTTGAGCACAATGGCTCAACAAACAAAAACCACAGCACCTACACTAACGTCATCAACAGAAAATCAAAGGAAAAATTTGTCACGGTCTCCGGCCACGCCGTTTGATTGGCCAGTAAGAAAACATAACAACAAAGATGGACACAAAATTAAACATTTTAAATAAAATACCAACATTAACCTGGTAGATGATTAAGAATAAATTTCTCCTTTCGTTTGGTGCAAATGGTCAAGAGTGAGGGCGGAAGATGAGTTCGCACCAGACTGTAGTTCAGACACGACCAAACTGCCAGTCCACCCACTTCACTTTTAGAGGAAATACCCATTCATAATCTGTCAGTCCTGAGACAGAACGCAGTCATGAGGGCACTCGGTCAGTAAGAGCACAGGCAGTACAGTGACAGCGGAAACTCCACAGAGAGAGGGAGTGATTTTCAAAAACACGACACACCCATATTTAAGCTAAAACCCCAACAGCATCCACTACCCAGAAGTATATTGTATTTACAGTTACATACATTTGTCCCTGTTGTCACTGAACAAAAGAAGTTTGTCATCACGTTTCATGAAATGAGCAGGGCGTCAATACACACAACGCACTTTGTACAGAGACACAACTAGAAGGGGGACAGTGGCAGCCTCTGCTTTTGAAGCACTACTTTCATTTTAAATCAAAAACAAAGATAAATAAAGAATGACACTGTAATGGAAGCTGACACTTTGCATATGGAGATATTTAAATGTTGGCGGCGGTCTGTGTTCTTCCGAAAGTCTGCCTTTCGACATCGAAATGGCACGGTGGAAAGTCGGGGTGTTGTGGTGACAGTGGAGGATGGTCATAAACAACTGACTAACAGTTATGAGGGACATTTTTATTTTAAGCAGGCGCTTTCCTTATTTAACCGTTAACAAACCTAATACTACCGTTCCACGAACTGATCTAAAGGGTCGGTTCAACAAAATCACAGATAACAAATTTCTCGTTTTCCTCTTTTAGTATCTAGGCATGAAGACAGTTTTGGTTTTATCTGCTGAGGGTTTCAGACATCTCTGATATTTCCTCAGCTGCCCCAGTATAATAGAGGTGAATAGTATGTGGTCTGTGGTGTCCACAGCTCTGACAGATAAAATTTAAAAACAGCTTTTCAAGAAACAATGTCCCTGTTGACACGGTCTCACTTCAAACAGCATTCACTGGAACTACAACACTTTCAACCAAAAAACCCCTTTGAAAATAATGAGGCAGTTATTCAGAGATAATTGTTCCTGGAAAGAGATTTCAGGTTCAGGCTTCAGTTGTAAATACCTCAAAACTTCAGCACATAAGGCTGAAAGTCCAGATACTACAGTATGTACCACTGGAGTTATAACAGGGCTGGACTGGGACAAAAATTCAGGCCGGTAACATTAGCTCAGACCAATCTCCTCACACTGTTTCTATCGTTTTTGTTGAAATATGTTTAGTGTCTGTAAGATATCTTTCAGGTTTCTCACAACACACAGACAACATGTTAAAAACATCCAAAACAGTTTAAAACAGCTAAATGTCAATAAGTCAATTGCAATTCTGTACTTAGGCTACAGGAATAAATGTTCATATAATTTTTTTGCACTTTAGAATTGTTTGTTTTGGACCGGGCGTTTCCTGACTGGACTTGTTGACCATCATGAAGCTCTGTTTGCACCTAATAGAAAAGAGTATACAGTTCATTATTTTCTGTATAATTTCGGTGCATACACATCTCCTGCTTCCCTACAGAGCATGATTAGGTGTAGATGCCATTTATTAGTATTTATTAGTCTATTGAGAATCACCTCAGGCGGGGTCGTTCTGATATTATGATGTGCTGAGGGAAGCTCTGCTGGCATGAATTATCTTTAAAAAATAATGTTTCTTGCTCATGAATATGAAGATTTGCTGCACTTTACTGCAGTTCTTTTCTGGATTTTAAACATCAGTTCACCTAAATCACAAAATAACATATTTTTATGCAGGTCTGGACTGGCCATCAGAAGCACTGGTAGAACTCCCTTGGAGTGTAGCCGGTAAACGCCTGTTTTTAATCTGTGGGACATGATGCCTGTCTGTCCTTGCATGTGATCTGTCACACAGCATTCAGTCAGTGTATAGAGAAATAATAAATACCACAGGAGGAAGGGACAAGGAGAAAAGGGGAAGTGCAGTAATCTTGAACCTGAAAAAAGTTGCTTTACGTGCCTAAATTTAAAGCTGCACTGATGGTACTATGTGGGATTAATAACACCGTTGGCTGTTGAGTCAACTACATCCTGTTGCATGTGCTTCCACCTTGTTGGCGTGGGTGAGCACCCCTGGCATCAGCCAAAACAGTGACATGACATACACGAGATTGAAGGTGACTGACCAGCATCATGTTAACAGATGAGGTCAGTATAATTAGGCTTGTGTCGTGGTGGGTGCTGGTCATTAGCTAGTGTTGCATACTGTTGGCGCTGTAAAGGCACTCAGAAGCACGCATAAACATCACATCCTTTGGATTTTTCCAGGAAAAAAATGTCCCAAGTCCTTTTCATATAAATCAGTCCACAGGCTGTTATAGGCAACCAAGACCAACTCGTTTTTTAAGTTACGCTACAGTCCATTCACACATTGGCAATACAAAGTGATTAGTACGTGTAAATTGCTTCACATAGTAGTTTCTGGTCAGCTAATTAAATTACATCAAGTCCTCCTTCCACTGTCCTAACTCTGGTCTCGTCTCCAACAAACACTGATAGAATATCTGGTTGATCCGATGCTAGACTTATAGGTTTACATGTTTATGCTCGTCTTTTCTTGAAACCGGGCACAGTCTGATGCAGCGACATTAATTAAATGCAAATAAAATCAGCTAAAAGATGGCCCATTTATATTAAAAGTAATTTATTTAAGAATATAATTTTGTGCAAAAATCAGTATTGTAACAGTTTTGCATTTAAATCAAGACAGATGTCTTGAGTTTTTGATGTCCACTGCGAAATGTGTTTCTGAGAAAATTTTGTCATGTTTGTCCTTAGAAAGCAGATTACATAAACCTGTGCAGCACCTTGTTGAATGTTACTGCACAACATTTCTAGTCAAAAATGAGTCAAGACATTTGTAGCAGGTAAATATCTTCCGGGAAGCCACAGATCCTGCAGTCATACCACGTCTGCACTAACATGTGAAGTACAGTCGTGACAAACAAAAGCATTTAGTGGCTGAAAGTGAAGCACCACAATGAAAGCAATGATGATGATGGAAAACTCCACTCAGTCAAAGAACACTATGTGTGTGTTAGTGTGTCAGTGTGTGTGACAGCAGAGAGGTCACTGAGAGGAAACACACCCGACAAGTGATCAGTAAACAACAAAACACACACACACACACACACACACACACACACACACACGAGTTGGATGTCACAGCGGAAGCCGCGGACCTTCCACAACGTTTCCATCTTGAAATGTGCATTTGTCTGATCACCAGCGGGGGGAGGGGGGAGGGGGGAGGGGGGGGGCAAAGCATACATCAGATAAGATAATGAATAGCATCATGATACATATCTCTGGCAGGTGTAATGCCGGACGAGATTGTGCGACTGATCGTGTTTACGTATATGTGAATGACGTGGAGCGAGTTTTTATGGCTGTATGATCAAGGATCTCTCACAGTTGCAACCATTCACAATTTTTGAAAAACCACAAAAAACTTAAACATATATAAAACATATAAATAAGCTACACTGACTTCCATCGACACAGACTTGGCAACAGTCAAAACACGTCATGTCATATTTCATTTAACACTATAAAATAAGATTGTTTTAGTGTATTATCTGGCATTAATAATTATTGAGGCAACATGAATACATACTATAATTAACATGAAAAAAATGGTGCATGTCTTTTGACCTTTGAAAAAGGCTGTGATCACTGCCTGACTGACTGGTGTATTCAAAGTTTTTCTGTTAATCTCAAAGTTAAATACAAAACTCATACAAAACAATACAAAAGCTCTCACTCACTTGATGTGAGAGTTCAGACGGTTTCTTCTGGAGATTTTGCCCGTCGTTCTTCAGTGAGAGGTGTGTGTAGCTACAGCCAACTGGTAAAGGTAAAGATATCGCATGCTGCCATCTCTGCCAGTATTTCACCCAGAAGTGTGTTGGATAAAATACAAAGTGCTCTTGCACCCTTTGGGGTTGAACTTGGACTTTGCACCTTCCACTTTGTGTGAGATTCAAAATGTTGCAGCGAACCACTCGTGGATCCTCAGTCTGGCATATTGGACCCTCTGTTCAGAGCGCACACTTCGCACTGTTAATCTTTTAAAGTATTTCCACACAAAGATGGTGGCAGACATTGTGCTGTGCTCAGGTGATGAAGCCACAAGTTATCGTGCTAACTGCATTAATGGTCTGAAGTGTTGTGCTTGTTAACAAATTAATTTAAGCACTCGAGTGCTCGGCCAGTAACACAACAAAACACATCATGCACCATATCTTGTAAATTAAAAATCAGGAACAATGTAGCAGATGCTACAACTTGATTTGTGGTCCTTTCAAATGCAAAAGAAATTTATTAGTCTATGTTAATTTTACAATTGCAGTTTTTCCGGCTTTTCCTCAGGATTGAGGGGTTTTGCACCCTAAGCTTTAATTTTATCTTTTTAATTGTAATCCATTACAGTTACTAAGAAAAAAAATATGTAATTAAATTACAGTTAGCAATCAAGATCTTGTTAAATATTCCTTCCAGGCTGCCTGGCAGAGATCTGCACTCTACTGAGGGAACTCCTCTGGTTGGATTCTCACCAAAGTCAGTGAAACTAGCAGGTTTCACTGTGCCAACAATCCACCTGAACAGAAACAAGAAAGGAGATTAACGAATGAAGAAGTGGACCCTGCTGCCTGCTAACTTTGACAACAAATGACTGAGATTTGACCTGTTGATGTAAAATGTCTCAGGGAGAAAGTGGTTGAAGTGAAAGTGTTGACTGATGGCTGGTATCAGATAGTGTTCGACACAGGGTTATAGATATTATATACTGCTACATATTCTACAACCTCATGACATGTCCATTAGCCATGTTCTGTGGAGCAGTGAACCCATACACCGAATTCTGAATTAACCCCTCTATAATCTAATTTAAATCTATCCATTACCCACATCTATACTGTACTAATTTTAATATTTATAAAACACCTCCTGACCGCCAACACAGAAGTTTAACTGTCTCTTTCCTTACTGCCTTACTGGCATATTTTCTGACTATTTAATGTGTGGAAATTTTAAAATAGAAATAACTCTCCAAAGAGCAGTTAAGGCTGATTTATAGTTGTATGGAGGCACTATGCAGAACCCACATAAGTGACTTTTTTGGGCTTTTTAGTCTTAATCTGATAGGACAGCTTTAAACAGACAGGAAGTGGGGAGAGAGTTGGGGGGAAGAGCCGCCGCAAAGGCCCACAGCCTGAAATCATACCCATGGCCGCTGCTGAGGACTAACCCTCTATTCATGGAGCACACACACTACTAACAGAGCGACCAGGGTCTCAACGTGTCGAGTTTCTTCATGTACTTCAAACAACGGCCGCAGGAACTGAGTAGATCGTGGTGGAGTTGGAGCTGATAAATGCTGAACAACGGCAAAGAAGGGTTGTACAAATTTCCATATTTAAGGACTTCGTCAGATAACCTCTCCTCCATTCGGTCCATGTTCATTCAACTCATGTTCAAAGACCAGCCAGAAATGCCTAAGAGGAAATGTGATGCTACCAAGCGGACCAATCACAGTTGCACACTGGAAGCCAATGCAGAGACTTGTGAGTTGTTATGACGTGTTTACTACTCTTCATCTCTGTTAGGACTCTGAATGAGCTGAAACTTTCTGAGGGACACCTTTAAAAAGACCATAACAGTAGGTTAACCTGCTAGAAATAAAAAAAAAGGTCTCATGCCTGGATATGAATTCTCTGATTCTTGCTGATTTTTTTGTAATTTTGCTCATTAGATGTGGGCGTGCTCAGGGTCCAGTATTATACAAAGATCTAAACCTGCAGAATGTATTGAACGGTTCTGAATGCGCACCAGAACTGGAGTCGGGCGAGCGAACAACCGGGTTTAGCTGCTCAGTTGGTAGAGCATACATACCATGTACTGAGGCTGTCAGTCCTCTGCAGCGGCCGCCAGTTTGACTCCCACCTGTGGCTCTTTGTTGCATGTAATCCCCTCTTTCTACCCACTTTCCTGTCTACTCTTCAGTTGTCCCTAGCTGATTTAGCATGCTAACCTCAGTAGATGTCTCTGCAACACAATAAATACACTTATGCCTTTGAAATGATGTCAAAACTGTTATTTCTACACATCTTTTGATACTTTTAGTGATTTTTGTGATGTTTCAACCTAAATTCATACATATTGTACCTGTAGAAAGTCGGTGCACCACACACAATTCAGCTTTTAGCAGCATTTAGCCAAAGGAAGTTCAGGCACATCCAGCTATCGATGTGTTCATAGATTTTAGCTAGGCTAAACTAGGCTTGGGCAATATCTATTTTTTCACACCGTCATACCCTCCTAACATTTCACTGGGATATACGGTATTACAGTGGTACTTGTGTAAAACACCTCAACTACTCATCTTTGGTAGACTACCTCATCTTTGTTTTCCACCACTGATAACAAAGGCAGAGTTGACTGTCATAGTGACTCTATTCCCTCATTTGGGAAACAACACACACACAGGAGCTCTGCTTTGATCAACGGGGCTAAACCCAACATTTTTTAACTTTATCCCCCAGCTGCCATTTCAGCTGCACTGCCTTGTCCACCAGTAGAGAGAGTGACCTCTGGTGGCAGGTGCTGCATACTACAATGCATCACATCAATACAGCATTTCTACATCAGTTTAGTAGAAAGAGGAACATCTGTATTTTGTAATAGCTTCATACCGCCCAATCCTAGGAAAACACAAAAGGGAGATTTGGAGGAACTAACACAGAGATCAAATTGATAATTTATTATATAATTTGACTGTGAATCATTTAACAAAGAAGCTTTTTTTAAAAAGACATTTGATCTGACTGTATTAAAGCACATGAACACACATGCACACTGTCAGTTATGGGCTGGTGGCTGCAATTTGTTTGATGTTCTCGGCATCATAAATGATCTCTCTTCCTCTTTTTTGAGTTAATAATAAATCAAGACCAACCAAATTCAAACTCTTTTCATTGTAAAACACAAATGTGCGCACACACATACACAAGCACACACATGCACACAAATGTAGACACACACACACACACACACACACACACACACACACACACACACAGAGTCAAAACCACACTGTTTCAGCAGAAACCTGACACAGTTACGTCGACTCTGCAGGCAGCCCCTGTATGCATGTAGTCCACTGCTCATTTATCTCACTTCTTCATTTTGCGTCTAAGGTTGCACACACACCAGGTGCAGCCCACAGCTTCTGTGAGGCTACAGGCCCGAAACTGGAGTTGCACCATATTGAACAGCAACCCCAAGTGCACTTCAGTAGCACAAGCCACATCTAATAACTAGAGTCAGACTTTTACTGTAAGAGAAGGAAGATCCTGACATGATCAGATGCAAAGTTACAGTCAGTTCAGTCAAGTATGAGTTAATTCTCCATCCAAAGGAAGTCGAGCACTGCTCCAAAGGTCTGTTTCACATATTTTATACAAGAAAACTCTGTTAATCTGTGTATATGTCTGTGAAGAAAATGTCAAACAAAAATGTCAAACAATTGTGAGTCGAGTCTGAGTCAAAGTAGAGATATACTGACCGTGATCAAACATGACTGAACACACAGATGAAGCAGATCAAATGTCTGCAGGCATTACAATGAATGTTTGTGTTGCATCAGGTTAGATTCAGCTTCCACTACACATCTGACATTTAGTGGGTGTTTTCACCTTAGAGAAGATGTTTGGTGAGTAATTCTCTCACTGGCACAGAGCTTCTGTGGGTCACGACCTTTAGCTCTTCCTGATTAATATCTGGGGGATCCAACAAAGGCGAGAACATAAATCCAGTACCAGTGACAGATGAGAAAATACAACACAGAAATGGTCCTTAATCCTTAAAATGACTTTCAGAAGGTTCACCTTTTGATGCTTCCTAATACATGATATAAAAGTTAGCCCAATTTTCAATCAGGAAGTTCACAGAAGTCAGTGTTTTAAAAGATAAGAGAAGCCTTTTTTTTTGTGTTTGACACCCGTACAGCTACACGAGTGATGCTAAATGAAGCCTAAAATCATGTAACCACAGAAATGCATTTTTGGCTGTCCTGAATACCATTTGTGGTGCTTCAAAGTTTCAGTGAGAATTACACGGGGAGGCGACTCAAGCTATCACACTTTCCTGAGACATGAGGAGAGGAGGGCCTCTTATTCCATCCCCACCTCCTCCAAAATCTCAAAAAGCAACTTGCTGAGTGAGTGATGAGTAGCTGTGAGTGCATCAGGAGGGATGAGCTTGCCATCATCACTCACCTGTGTCTGAAGGACCACATTTGTGCACGCAGAGCAGAAATGCTCCCTCACGAGGACGCTTTTCTGCTCACAGATATTGTTTTGTTTGCTTGTATGACGGGCATGCACCTAGTTTTTATGTGTGCAGGTTTTGAGATTGATTAAACCACACAGAGGAGCTCCATTTCATGCTCTTCATCAGTATTTTGCCTCTTTTTTGGTGCAGTCAAATGCAAAATTTACTTCCTCTCTTCAAATAAAAAACAAAAAAACCCCACAGCATTCAAATGCAGATTTGGATGTTGATTACCATGGCAACAGTGGGCTATGCAGAGCTACAAAGCATCCGGGTCTGCACAAGTATGTATGGAGCTCTGTAGTAACCGAAAGGAAAAGGCAGCTTATTTATCAGCTAACACAGTTCGATATTCTATGTGTCTGTGTAAATGTTGATCACAACTAGCAAGTTAATGTTAGCAGTCACAACTTACACTGACAAGTAATGTAAGCTAGCTAATGACACACTAGTCACCAGATGACAGACACACGAAACAAACACTAATCCTACGCAAACAAACACATGGCTGACTTCATTGCTATATTTATATTTTAATTAGGATGATTAATTCACATATCATAGCACTGTTATGCATTTTACTCTGCCAGTTAGCAACATTAACATGTTAGCAACGTCATGTGAGCATGTTGCTATGCTGGCTTTAGCATTACCTCAAACCACTGCTGTCCCTAATTACCGCCTCACAGAGCAGCTGCTATGGCTGCAGACTCAGGAACATGCTAGTGCTATCAGCAGATCACACAGGTTACATGGTCTGAGTTAGGCCTAACTGTTGACATTTGACTTCAGATGTAATCTCTACAATACTATAAAAACTATGACATCACTGTTTATTATGCATCTGGCCCATTCATAAGTTGCACAGTTTGCTTTCACTTTGTGCTTTTGATGATTTTTATCACTTTGAGCGTTATATGGCTGATTTTGAAAATTAAAAAAAATACTTCCTTGTGTCAAAACATGAGGAAGTATTTCTATTTAGAAATGTATTCATACTGGTAATTGTTTGGTTGGACATGTCAAACCTGTTTTGATAAAATGAACAGACTTTGATGTGTAGCTATTGGTTACAACATATCCACTGTTCGCTGCGTGTTGTTGTCGTCGCCCAACAAGTTGAATCAGTTTCTATTTCCAGCACACTGGTGGACAGTTAAAGGATGTTTAAAGGAGACAAGTGTCTCAGCAGGAAGGAATGTTGTTTGGGTGCATACCATCATGAAAAGGTGTTGCTTTGTGTTGAAAAGTGGTAGGGACATGTCCTCTCCGTCTCTGGTGTAAATGACAGCCAACCTAAGCCTAAGCCACCTGTGATGATGATTCTTGATACAGTTTAGATTTTTAGATTTTTCAGAAGTAAGCCTGAGCGGTTAACATGTACAACCACCACGACACCAAAATCCAAGAAACTCAACTCTGATTCATTAAGTTAAACAAAACACGTGTATGTAAAGTAGACAGAGGAAAACAATGCTGCCAGTTGTACTACACGAATCTGACTCATACAGTGCAGCCGCCACTTCCTCGTCTCTGACTGTCTTGATGACGGTTTCCACTCGTCTTAGTGATCCGATCTAAAGGAGCTGTTTGATATTTTGATTCCTCTGACCCCTTCCTTCTACAAACCACGGCCAAACGCTGCCTCCAGCTGCTGCACCATTATAAAAAGAAACTTTGGTACAAATAAGTCCAGTGGCTCCCAGACTTTTTCCTAAAGGTCCTCCTTTTCTATCACTGTGAAGCTTTATGAATATAAAATTTTATATTACACATTATACATATTATACATTGTAATATTCCATAATACATCCAATGCACAACAATAACAGTACAGAACAACTGATAAAGTGTACAATTAACTTAAATAATGAACACGGTAAATGCAGTAATTTTGCGTAAAAAACAACTTGGATGAATTTTGAGCAGAGTTGAGTTTTCCTGGTATTTTAAAGAACTTTTCATACAATTGTCTGACTGTATTGTGTTTCTTTTTAATTTTTAACAATCATACATACTTAATATCCTTTTTTTTGGACAAATTCAGTGTGGTGCTTGGCCTTTGCTCTACAACCTCTTTGGTTGTTCTGACTGCAAACTTTTCTTATCCATGATAAGATGAGGCTGTTTATCAGCGAGTGCCAGCTCTGTGAACGCAGGCTAGCTTGTGTTCAGGTCGGCCACAAAGTTTATATCTTAATAATCTAAACTGAAAACAAGAAGGCCTTGCTACCTGATGTGAAACTTTGGTGACCCTTAGGAGGAGCCCTGACCCCTTCAGTGGGAACCAATGAATTAGGTCATCTCTATCATGGTCATCTCTCACACACACACATACATACATGCAGATGCACACACACTCACACAGATAAGCCCTACTTTCTCACTGCTGCTGATGGTGCAAAAGTGCTGCATTTGCAGGCTGACCTACTGTGAGTGCAGCAACATGTGGCCAAAAACATGTATTTGAGTGTGTGTGTGTGTGTGTGTGTGTGTGTGTGTGTGTGTGTGTGTGTGTGTGTGTGTGTGTGTATGTACGTGTGTGTGTGTGTGTGTGGGTGGTTGTGATCATATCTGTTTGTGTGTGTGTGTGTGTGTGTGTGTGTGTCCATATGTGAAGGAAGGACATCTATGCAAATGTCCCTCTGCGTGTAAAACAGAAAATCAGGGTCTACTAACCTGCTTAGAGGAAGTGTGTTCACTCCACAGCAAACCTGCTTTGCATCAGTTATATTTACGGTTTACTGTTTTATTTTTGTTTGTTTTAATGGCTTGACTCTCTAAAGTTCTCAGAATCTCAGAATATCCACAGATGGAAGGTAAACTACAATGCTTCATACTGTTTTTGAAATCATGTTAAATCCTTTTTGAAGTGTACAGCCAAGAGATCACGGAGGGACAGTGGAGAATGAAGGAGAAAAGTACTGATGTACCACTGCTGGTTGAGTTTCCTCCAGAGAAGTCTTGATTTGATAAAATATTACAAATCTAGACCAGCTAGTTATTGAAATCACATGATTTGGGGGGTAATATACGGCAAAACCCTGCAGGCAAATCCTCAGATCCTGAGATTTTACACTTAAAACAGTTTTGTGCTTTTAAATAACATACAGGTTTAACAATTTGCTTCACATCTCAAATGACCCACAAATACGTCACACGACGAACATCCAAAATTTATAGGAAGTCTTTTTTTGGTTGTATTACTTAAAAAGAGTGACAGTGACAAACACCACTGCAAACTGTACTGGCAACAATAGTGCTATAATGCAGGTTTGTACCATGACAGTGCTCCTGTCTAGTGCTGCAGAGGTACACTGTTTGTACCATGGAAAAGAGCCCACAGGTAGTTCACGTGGTACATGTGTGTCCCATATACTGAGGCTTAGTCCTTATCTCAAAAGTGAGGCTTCACTTCCTTTGCTGCATTTCTAGTCTATCTCATCTACATTCATCCAATGAGGGTGATCTCCCCCCCCCCCCAACAAAAAAAAAAAAAAAAACATATTTAAAAAAACTAAACTGCCCATCACAGTATGGTGGTACTTCATAATTGTCTGATATCAAATAACAATCAGATATTAGCCATGTCTTAGCCTTGGTTGCAACTGTTCTCAGAGGTAAAGACAAAGTCAAGATGGTTAATAGAGGGTGTATTAGATTACCAAAGCATAAAATGATTTACCTAATGTAGTCGGACATGTCAGTGTTTTTCATTAGTTACTTCTACAACACTCGCTCCTAATTTTCTGTCTCAGTGAAGTTTGAGGAAAGATGAAAAGGTAAAAAGACTAAAAAGGACGTCGCTGACTTAAAGTGAGTTGAGTGTTCTGTTCCACTATCCATCCCCCTCCACCCTGACCTCAGTCAGTGACCACAGTCTGTCACGCACATTAAACTGTTTGTGTTGACACTAAGCGCCAGCAGTGACCTCAAACCCTTAATGCAAGTCGGCTGCACATATACAGATGAAAAAAAGTGTTGCGCACTCTGTCTGCATATGCATTTCTTTTTTATTCCGATGATGTCTCAATCTTCTGGCCTCCTGAAGGTTAAACATCATGTTTCATGTTTGATCTTGAAGAGGGTCTGAAGGCTGACGCAGTGAGTGTGTGTGCAGTGAGTCTGTGTTTTTGCCTGACTTCACATCTACTTCCAGTGATTCCTGCATACGAGCATCATCCATAAGAGACGAACACAACTTCTCACCAGCAGGGTGCAGAGGGAAGATGGTTCTCTTGATTTACTGAAAAAGGTCAAATGAACCTTTTTCTCCTTCAGAGGGAAACAGTTCACTCTGATGATTATAACTCTCTTTGTAACATCACACTTCACTTTTCCATCCATGATTCTTTCAGGTGTGACTGGCTGTCTGGAAAGTACCAGAGAATCCTGAGAATACTGTCCACCTACACAAGTGGCCACATGGTACTACCTACTAACTAACACCAAAGCCAGACAGTCAGTTCAATTTATTTTTAACACTTTCTGATCATTTTGCGCCCTAAAAACAGTACAGACAGTATAACAATTTACAGTTTCATTTAGCGGACGCTTTTATCCAAAGCAACACGAGCTGAGTTTTTGTTCACTTGCACTTTAGGGGGAGGCACCACCGTTCTCTTACTGAGTCTCTTATTGCAGTCAATCTACATACTGTATGAAAAATAAAGAGATAAAAGAAACTTGGAATCCAATCTTAGCCATTTTGTAGAAATCTTAAATGTATTTATGATGATAAACAGACCATTAAAGTTGATTTGGTCTTTGCTTCCTGTTCCTGAAAGCTCATTTCATTTCATATCTCATTTATCTCTCATGGTATCGACACACGCATACGTTTTCGTTCTATGTGCCAAAGCTTTGATTTTTTTGTCCACTAAATCCTCTGCAAGAAGAAATGGCTCAGATGGAAACTGTCAGTAACAGAGAAAAATGTGTCTGGAAAGTGAAGCTGCATTGGGGTTTTAAATTGTATTTTTCTATTCTAAACAAAATTCCATTTTCTTCCACTGTATTAGGGCGGGGCAGAAGTTTCAGGCGGATACCTCAAAACCTCAGCATATAAAACCAAAATTATCTGCATGATTAGACATGCAGATAACTCTAACAGTAAGAGGGACATTATGTTTCTTTGTGATTTGGGTGAAGTGACCTTTTAATCTCCGGGTATCCGAGTCCGGGTCCTGTTCCAGGAACTGTCCATGGTTCATATATTATCTAACTTTTTAACTGTGACACTTGCATGATATTTGCCTATTTATTTCTCTTTTATTCTGAAGCACATTGCTTGTCATATGAAATATGTTATACAAAAAACTTAACTTCATCTTGAGCTGTGCAGAAGATGTTTGTGCTCAGCAATGATGAACCAATTCTATTGGTGTCAAAATACAATTAGTATTAAATTAAATGCTTCAGTTTGAATATTTTATAAATATTAAAAACAGTAACTGACTGATGCATGTGTGTGTACAGTGAAATAAAGATAATATTATTTCTTTAGCCTAAGATCAGGTGGATGCTTCCCACCTCTCCCTGCACTATATAGTATTTATTATCCTTTCCATTTTTGTCTGAATTTTTTAAAAATTTCACCAAATAAAACTAAAACCAGGGCTAAAACAATTCCTTGACAACTTTGATGAGAAATTTGAAGACAATCATCGTAACGTCTTTGCATCGAGGCTTCATTTAGTCCATGTAACGACACACAGTGCAGTTACCATCATAGTGTGAAAGAGAGTTTTTCTATCGCTGTTACTTTTAAAAGTAATGATTCCCTATATCTCAATGCAGAGTCGCAGTGAAAAGACAAGACAGCTGTGCACTGTGGCACTTTTCATATACAGCAGGTCCAGACCGAAATCTTTATATTATTATTTATGTGACCCAACAATGCCCACCAAGACCAACCACTAGAAAACAAGACATACAGATTTCAGACCTCACCGACCTTGTTAACAATCCAGTTCTCATTCAACATCCAGACTTATAGACAGAAAGTCACATTCACTTGAGAACTTGAGTGACAGAGCAGTGGATTGGCTCAGGAGAGTTACTTCACAAGTGTAGGTATCAAAAAACAAGTATTTATATATATTTTTTAAATCCTAAAATTGGGAATAAATGGCCAATTTAGGATATGATTTCTACTTAACAAATTCCATTCATTGTACACAGTATGAGAGGGTTTGCCCCCAGACAAGTTGTTAGGCCCAGTGGCAGGTATATTTTAACGGAAGTCCGGCGTGGACCAACGACAGGCAGCATTAAGGTAAAGAACTAGTTTCTGTGATGACAGAATCACAGAATTTGGATCACAAGACAAATCAAGAGACCAAAAAAGAAGAGAGAGAGGTAAGACTTCTACTTTGCTTTGTGATCAAAAGTACAAACTAAAAAATTTCAAGGCACACAGCTTTCCAGAAATTAAAAACCTGTTAATAAATGGGCTTCACGCCTATGCGTTTCAACTCACAGTCTTCTTCAGGGTACCTTAAAAACACATGGCAGCTCACAGATATGAAGCCTGGTGTCAGCTGCCAGGCTGGATGACTGGCATAGGTGCAGTCAATAACATAGGTGTGGACATGATTAAACGAGGCATCCATATCTGAGTGCAGGTTAACTTGACAACGTGATGATTGATTCAGCATCTCTGAAATGTTCGTCATCATATTTTGCATGTTGCAATTAAAGTGAGAGAACCTGACAAACAAAACTCAGGGGTGAATCATCTTAAAAAATATTGTTTTAGTTTTCTTTAGAACTTAAAAGTCCTAAAATAATTTTTACACACAACTGAAAATATGAAACCAGCAAACGGACAGAAGATCTACACAAAATCCAGAGTTCAGATCAACTTCTCTTTCAGTTGGAGTAAAATTCTCAAAAAAGCCATCAGCTATTTGCAAGAATACTTTCACTTCTTGTAAAACCACTTCCTCCAGCAGGGCAGGAGGCTGCACTGACGCTGTGACTGCAACCAACCAATGAAACTAAAATCAATCACACCTATGTTTCCTTCCAAAACTCAATCAAAAAAATATTCCCAGTGAGCACAAAACCATTTATTCAGCCCTGAGAAACAGAATATCCGATGGTGTAAAGTTACACCGTGAAGTGAGACGTTTAACTCAACTGAACTGAACTTGTAAAGCAGGCAGAAGTAAGACATGCTTGAGTTGAGATGACAGCAGCCAAACATCCCCCTCATACTAATGAGTTTACTGGTTTACAGCCTTAAATTTGTATTTTATCTTAAAATTAAAGTTTCTTCTCTTTCAAAGATTCTAAAAAGTTTTTTAGGCTTGTCACAAACTCAAATCAGCCTCTGATATAAAGTGAAACTCCGTGACATTCAGCAGCAGAACAGACGAGAGCAGCAGACTGAGCGTAAAAGCAGCAGCTGGAGGCTCTGACCTTGTAAACTTCACCGTAGGTTCCTCCTCCGACTCTCAGCAGGATCTCAAAATCATCCTGAGGGTTCCTGGTGGAGATATCCAGAGCTGTCCTGTCCATTTTGAAGTTTATGTTACTAATTCCCCTCCTTGGGCATGTCACACACGTACACACACATACACACACACACTCTCTCTCTCTTCCTCACACACACAGGCACACACACTCAGTGTCATCTACATCTACAAAACTGCTAAACTGTCAGAAGAAGTGAGCTGCTGAGAAAAGACACTCGGTCTCTTTGTCGCTCTGACTTGTGTCGTTCAGCTGCTGTCACTCACACACACACACACACACACACACACTTTCCTGTTTCTGTTTCTCAGCCTGCTATCGATCCTCCCTACCTCTGTCACTCCCTCCCTCCCTCCCTCCCTCCCTCCATCTCTCACCTTCCTCTCGAGCATTTTTTCTCAGCTCATTTGTATAATCCAGCTCTGTTTCCTGTCGGGTGTGTGTGTGCATGTAAGGCAGACAGACTGAGGGTTTTCTTTTCTGTCAGCGTGTTACAGATATGTGTTTGATTTTTTTTTTTTGTTGTAGTGTGTATTTTTGTGTTTCTGTGTTTGTGAGGATCAACATATGCAAACAATTTAAAGGGGCAGTTCGCCCTAAAATCAAAAATAGACATCTTTTATTTATCTTTAGTGCCATTTATCCATCTAGATCAGAGATGGGCAATTATTTTTCACCAGGGTCACATGAGAAATTGACCAGGCTGCCATGGGCCAGACACAAATGATATAAAGTCCTAATAATGGAAAAATCTCTAATAATGGAGGGGTCAGAAGTGTTCTGTATAGGGCACTTCTACTGTCAGTCAATCTTTCTGAATGGGCACTTTGAAATGTGGGCAAATATTTTGTTGGAAATGTCCAAAACTGGATGTTTTACAGTGTACCATGCATGCTGCATACAAGATTCGACAACAGTTCATTAACATTACCAATGAACACAGCACTGACCCCTTTCAAAATAAAGGTCTGGCAATGGTTTAATGGTAAGAAAAATGCTACTGACTGTCTTTGCTAGATTTTTAATTTTTGGTACTTCCTTGATCAAGGAAGTACCAAAAATTAAAAATTTGCCACAGTCTGATCTAGATCATAGATCTTAAACAGGGGGTCCTCAGAGTTACTTTAGGAGGTCCTCCAAAATATTGTTTAATAAAGAGAGTTTTTTCTTTTCTTTTTCTTTTCAAAAAATTAAAATATGTCTAAAAGTATACATTAAAGCTGTGGTTTGCAACATTTTTTGGCATTAATGAGCGATAATTCAAAAATTCCTTCCAGCCCATGACGGTAGACTTAAATCAATCACAGGTCATCTCAGACACTGGGCGTTCCTATTGGCTGTTGTACTAATGTAGCTGTGTGTACACTTTCCTTTGGTGACACCCTGAATCACAGCAAAAACTTCTGCCAGAAAAACCTAGTTATCAGAGTCCAGCTAATAAGCAACAAGCCTGGCCCAGGGATTTGTTGGCTCACTCAGTTATTTTTGACTTCAGACCCTGGTTAGGTTCATTCATGCCTTTTGTGGGACTTCTGCTGAGAGCTGAGAGGACCGGGCGGAGCTGAGACACAGAGCTGACAGACAGCTGCTCAGAGACAGGGAGTTCTGCAGGAGAGGGTCGGTGGCAGACTGGAGCTTCTGGAGGAAAAAAACTCTCTGTCTCAGTCGCTCTGATGCTCCTTTGAGGGGAGCTCAGAGTGTAACTTTTGGGATTTAAAAAGGAGACCCCTGACCTATATTGTTTGGTGTGAGTTGCTAATTTTTAGAGCTGTAGAGATGTCTGTCTTCTCTTACATATAATGGAACAAGATGGAACTCTGGAGCTCAAAGTGCCAAAAACACTCAGCAGCAGTGTTTCTTTGTGTAATTTCATGTAAGAACTATTCTCTTTTTTTTTTTTTTTTTTACCAAACTACAACTGCTAATGATATTGTGCAGAAGGAAGCGAGCATCTATTCATAGCAGTGTGCTTGTGATGAACAGGATGCAAACATTAATGGCGGCCATCCCCCTGTTGTCCTTGAGGGCTGGGTGATTTGTTAAAATTTTCCAACCACCTGCTGTCAGGTGAGGTCAATAGATGATATATTTGCGCAGGTATGTGTGACATCTGCAAGATGTGTGCGAACCATGAGTGTGCTACAAGACATTCACTACATCCAGTAAATAAACAAAACAAACAAAAATGTCAAGAAAGGAAATATTCTCACACATATTTTCCTTTTTAAACAGAAAAATACAACAGATCACCTTCTGAATTCAAGTTCCCATCTTTTACCAGGCTAAGATAAATTGTAATTGCCTTCTTAGCACCTTAAAACAAACTCACCAGAACTGTCTTGGTCAGTCTTTCCACTGTTATAACAATCACCAACTCTGGTCTGGCCAAAATGAGTCCATAAATCCTGGTTAAATGTGAAAATAGTCTGGCACTACAGGCTGTTTTCCTCTCACTCATCCTCTGGACATATGGGTGTGTCCTGTGTCGCCGAGTGAGTGAGTGAATGAGTGTGTTGCAGAGCAGCGGCTGCCATTTGTGCAGGTCATTAAACTCGCAAAGTAAAATGACAAAAACTGCCCGTTAATCACAGATAGCTGATATATAATTGTCCAAACGCCCAACCCGAGTAGATGCACACTCCGTTCTGTGTGGGGATTCAGATGGCAGAAAGAAAGAAGTGCTCACAACAAGATCCATGAATTACCTCGGATAACAAGGTCATGATTTCTGTAAAGAGACACTGATGTTTAGTTTTTCAAATGTCATTTGTTTTTTGGTGTCATTTAGTCCCATCATATTGGAAATAAGGCAGACATCTCTATGGTTGATTATCTCCAAAACTCTGAAACTCATCCCAAAACTACCTAGATGGACAAATAACTCTACAGGTTAAAAGAGAAACAGGTATTTTTGATTTTGGGGTGAACATCCCCTTTAGCGATCTTGTAAACTGAGAACAAATGTACGGGAGCCTACATGTGTAGCTTGTAGCTGATTAATGGCAGTTGTGCTGTTTGGGGTTTTCAGTGTAAGTTTCAGTCTCAGCTTCACGCCTACTGAGATGTGTCTGTGTGAGTGTGAGTTGGAGTGTGTGTGTGTGTGAGCTGCAGCTCTGCAAGAAGAGTCACTCGTGCTTGGAGCTCCCTTTCCGCTTCCTGTTCAGATATAAGAAGGGGCACCCTTAACATCCTGTTAGGGAGTTCAAATCTGTGTATCTGCTCTGAAAAATCTTTGTTCTTTATTAATTAACTGTATTCACATTACTTTTTTTTTACAGGTTCTTACGGCACTGCAGCGTGTTCCATTTCATTTCTTGAATTTTATCTGTTGTGTCTGCTCAGTGTTGTAGGGGTGACTATTGGTGCAACACCATATCACCATATAATGATATCCAAAATCTGAGATGATATCTCGTCTTACAACATGATACTGATAAATTATCGCTATACTGCATTGTCCTAACGTGGTTTGGTCCAGATTGAGAAGAAGTTGGTACAGCTACAGATTGGTTAATAAGACTTACAGGGATAGTTCACCCAAAAATGAAAATCAGCTCACCCTCGGTCGGGTCGGGTTTAATTTTTTAGTCCGCAAAACACCGGTGGAGTTTCACAGGAAAATACTGCTCTCCTGGTGTAGTCCAAGTCTCCTAAAGCCTCAACATGCCAAGTTGACTTGAAAGATGACATTTACATGATGTTTTTAGCTTGAATCTTCACTCCTGCCTGTATTCTATTCCAGGCAGGAGAAACTGTTTTTGTTCACGTTAATAAGATTTCTGATTAGTGTTGAATGTTCCCAAAATGAATAAGTTTATGAGTCGGAAGAAATCATTAATAATCTTGTAGAAGGAGTGGATGTTTATGTCGGTTAAATTCAGCAAAACTTTTAATGGAGTTTGGTGAGCAGTGAGACAGGCAGTCACTAAACTCCAATGTGTGTTTTCAGAGCAGTGGGCTTTTGTTTTCTGGATAACATACTTAACTTTACATTGACAGACAACTGTTATACACCAGTTATAAACAGCTGATTGACTTACAGCGGAGGACTCGTCCTCGCTTGTTATTGCCAATTAACAATATTGTGTTCATCTTGTGCTCCTGCAGCCTCCCTGAACTTCCCCAAGTCTGGGGGTGGGGTGGGGCACAAATTGCTGTCTGTGGCTCAAACTCACTATTTGGACTGTTGTACTCATTGCTACATAAAGCTCCACAGCAGTGCTCTGTGCTAAAGGCTCAGCATGCTAACTTGCTCGCAATGACAATGTTAACATGCTGATGCTAACTAGCTACAACGTTTACCATGACCGAATCTTAGTTTAGCATGTTTGTATGCTAACATTTGATAATACTGGATAGTTTTGCAGGTTAAATCATGAACAACTGACATGCAGATGTCATGAGATAAATAGTTAGATTATTACAAAAGTTCCTACTACACATTATACTAACACGCCTTGAGGGGGACGAAAATGTGTGATCCAAATTTAATGGTAAACCATCCAGTCTTTAAGGCATCTTATTGACAACCATAAATGTGAACCTCATGGCGGTGCTAAGTCAGAGGATCACCACAGTCAGTTGCATTTATTCTCTGGGTGTCATTAATGTTTGTACAAAATCTACTGACAATCCATCAAATACTTGAGATATTTTATTCTAGAGCAAAGTGGTGGACTGACAGACAGAAAGACGACGCTGCTGGCTAAATTTTTTTAAAGCTGGGTCAGTGATGTCAAAGAAGAGTAAGACAGACTTTGAAAGATCCTGTTCAGTGTCTCACATGAAATCAGAAGACTTATTGACCATATTTTCTCAATGGCTTCCTGTATTTTTTTTTTCTTTGCACGGTTGTTGTTGTTACTTTTGCAGCAAGTTGCTGCTGCAGGATGTTCAAAGTGTCATCTCATCTTGTCTCATCTTATTAAGAGACACAAAAACAGATGCAAACAGCCGTACAGTGCAGCACTCGTCGTGTGATGAACCAGCTGATCTGCAACAAGCCTCTGTGACATTATGAGGATTGAAGCAGCTGAATGTGTTATTCATTAAAGGGTTAAGTAAAAGAGCAAACTGAAGGAAAGACACCATCTGTCTTGGCATCATCTCATGATACCGTCTTCACTGTTTGACATTTAATCTTCGTCTTCCCTCTGCTGTGTCTAAAAGCCGCCTGCCTACAGTCTCATTTTGACCACGTGGCTCACAAACACCCACATGTGACAGACTCAGAACACAGGCCAGATAACCACAAATAACGGCCTCAGCCTCGACTCAGCGGGGCGCCGGACTGATGAGGATATTAATAAAGATTTGGCACAAACCATCTGTCACAAGCGACTGGAGTATGAAACAGTCGTGTGGCAGTTTTCATGTTCTTTGCAAAGACCAGCAGCTCAAGTGACCTGGAAACTCCAGACCGTCTGTGAGCCTGTTTACACCTGGTGTCAACATCCATCTCCAAAAATGTCTTCAGTGACCACTTGTGATCAGATCTCACTTCCCTGCTTTATTTGCAGATAAACATAGCTACATCATTTCCATTTACAAACACTAAATGTGCTGTTGTTTTTAACCTGCGGCCCAGCAGGAGCAGCCAACACGGACAATTACACAAAGAAAAAAGTATCTTAAATTTATCACAGACAGTGATTCACAAAGTTTATAGTCTGTCCTCACTCAACAACTTACAACAACTTTTTTTAATGGAGTCTGGGGATTTACTCCAGACTTTTCTCCAACAAAGAAGCAATCTATATTAGTTAATGATTACTGTATTTGTAAAAACACTTCAGACACGGAGCAGCAACCAGTACAGTGATGTTGCAACGAAGAAAAAAAACAACTTAACGTTTTGTATTTAATGCCAATTTACAAAAACTGCATGAACTATTTAGAATTTGTCATTTTTGTCAGTTTACAAAGTTTCTCCTCACTCAATAACTCTCAAAATTGTGCGTTTGAGTTAAGGGAGTCTGGGCATGTTGTGGTTACTTATCAAAATAGTCGCAGATTAATTTGCTGTCAGATTTACTTGTGAGGCTTTATTAACCTATGTTATGATTTGTAACGTCATGTCAAGTCATGTCTGTTAGATTAATTTATCTTAGGTTCATTGTCATGGTTTCAGACGCACTCAGTCGTATTTCATCACAGTCAGAGGTTTTTGTGCAGCCGTCCTTCAGGTGTACTTTTGCTTTCTTTCACTCACCTGTCAGCAGGTAGCTCTTCAGAAGTGCTGCCGAGCCACAGAGACACTGATCCTCTCCTCTCAGGCTCCAGCAGGGCTGCTCTGCGGCCGTCTTGACCTCTGACCTCCCTGGATGAAGTTAAATGGAGAGAAGTTTTCTGTCATAACATCATCTTTACAGAGGACAACTGTCCCGAGGACTGTTCAGAGCACAAAACTAAAAGTGACTCATTTTATTTCTGTGGTTTCACAGACCTGTGAGGTGTTATGGTGTAAAAAAGACAGACGGTTGCTGATAAAAAAAAAAGCCTTAAGTTCTATAGTTCAACTAACAACATGTTACATGTTACATGTAAACAAGCTCTTATTACTGAAAAAATAACATGCTGCTGCAAACTTACTGTCCAGACTTCTGTTAGAATACATATAATACACAGTATCGTTAGTAATATTATACACACACACATATATTTACACAGAGTGCATCTGACCACTTGTGACCAAATAAACATAATTTGTTTGCAAAGATTAATATCATCATACACAGCTAATAGAGAGCATTTGAAACTAAGAGTATCACCATGGCAGTTTTCCTCCTGAAACAGGACAGTGAAGGACAGTGTTCCATGTTTGTATGTCCTTTGAACTTTCCTCACTAAAATAGCTTTTTCACAGAGAAACCAGCAGTTTTTGACAACTAACTGCTTTTGAAAACCAAGATTTTCTTTGTGAAGTCAATAAACAATTCATTACAAACATAAAGAATAGAGTAACGTGTTGTGAACCTGAGGTCATTTCATTTGGTTTGTTGATTTGTATGAAGGTTAAACTATAAGGTTAGCATGTTAGTCCAGTGTTCAGCGCCTTTATCTCAGTCCAGACCACAGTCACTCAGCCTCTCTATACTCTGTCTTGACTGATGTTTGAAGCTGCCAAAGGCTCAGTCAAGCTTTTGCACGTCTTCCTGCAGTGAACATCACAGCAGGTCGACAACTCAAATGACACAACTGATGCACAACACAAGAGGGCGCCTTCACCTTGCTAACCAGAGAGTCAGCAGAGGTTAAAGCACATCAACTCGGTCTGCTGCATGTTTCAGACCACGTGTTTGCTGATTAGAAACTTTCTAATAGTGTTATAAATGGTCATGGTCACTGGTGTCAAATTTCTGTAAGTCAAAAGGAATGATCCTTTTAAGTAAATTAAATTAAATTAAAATATATAATGATCAGATGTATACAAATGTTAAAGTTCTGATCCACTGGGGGAAGCAGGTTGTCTCTAAACAAATCTGTTGGATTCAGATGAAAAAATATTTCCATCAGTTGCACAAATTCAAATCATATTTACTTACAAGAGTAAAACATCAACAACCTCTGCATTGCCTAAACTGCTGCAGACTTTCTTCTGCTTCTTTTTTGCTTTCGTATGTGTGTTTTGGAGGTAACTGCAGTGGTGTTTCTATCATCTTTGCATTTCTGTATTGTCTGCCTTTGTGATGTTTCATAAAGTTGTTAAAGTGGCAGCTTGTTTAATGTCTGTATCTTAATAATGCTGGTCAAAAGCATGCATGCTGGGTCAATTCTACCCCTGACCAAGGCACTGGGTTAGAAGTGGAGTTGTTCCCCAGGTGCTGCACAGCGGCTTTAGTGCTTTATTATATCAGAAGTACACCTAACAGAATGACACGGCTAAGTCAACATGAAGTGTTGTGTCCACAGGTGCAGCCCACCCACTGACACCCCTGAATCTATGACTGATCATGTGTTAACTTTCACTGACATTCTGACAAACTGTCACAGGTTTCTGCAGACCCTGGAGGCCTTTTAAGTCAAGAGATTTTAGTCCCCAACCTTTGAAAATGTAATTCAATAACCTATCAGCGCTTAATGTTCATGTTCTTGAATTATTGCTATTAATTTTTCATTTCATGCATTAATTCTGATCCAAATCCTACATGGCTCATGCACAGTCCAATATCAGTAAATTTCAGTGGTGGACAAAGTACTCAACCCCAGTACTTGAGTCAAAGTATAGATACTCCTGGTCAAATATTACTCAACTACAAGTGAAAGTTGCTCAGTCAAAATTTTACTTGAGTTAAAGTACTAGAGTACTTGGTTTTAAAAATACTTAAGTATTCAGAAGTACACGTTTATAAAAATACTTAAGTATTTAAAAGTACAAATTACAAAGTACATTTTCTAATATCAATACATGCTGTATTGTTTTCATGATGCATTTACAGAAGCTTGTAACTCTCTGAAACCATCCAATGATGCACTGACCTGCTTGTAGAACCACTCTGCTACACAAAGCCTATAGAAACACCTATAAACACTTCAGCATAGAAATACAATCAAAACCAAAAAGGACAGCTGTTGTCACGTTCTGATGTAACTGTATTAAAATCACCACATAAAATTAGATTGAAGCTAACTGTAAGGAGTTCTCCAAGTCTGTTAAATAACTGAGATTTCTTTCTGTCTTCAGAGGCAGTATATATACATGAATTATGTGTTATTTTTCACCCCGATAAAAACAATCCAACTTTAAAAGCTACCTGGAACAATTAATAATTATAATAACATCTTGAGATTTCATTTTGTCTTTCTCCTGCTGGCACCATTACTGCTTTTTGTTTGAATGACAGAGGCACAACTTGCTTGTTCTTGTTACAGAGCACCTCGATGATGTATTTCCACTTTTACATCAATCCAGAGGAGCTACTGTGATTGGTTTTCTTTTGTGAGGAACAGAGCATGTGACCAACTGCATTTTAGAAAAGAAAAACACCAACAGCTGACTTCAAAGCTCAGTCGAAAAGTAACAACAACCTTCCTAGAAATGTAGTGGAGTCAAAAGTACAATATTTGTTTTTGAAATGTAGTGGAGTGAAAGTAATACGTTTCCAAAAAAACAAATACTCAAGTAAAGTACAGATACTCAAAAATGTACTTAAGTACAGTACTCAAGTAAATGTACTTTGTTACTGTCCACCACTGGTAAATTTACAAACTAGTAATCCTTCTAGAATTGCCAAAATGAACGTAACTTTCTCATTATTCACCTGCAAATGAGTTTCCATAATACGATGTAGCTGATTTAGTCCAGGACATGGAACATGGGATAGCTGAAATGCAAGGCAAGGATTTGATCCAATTGGTAACCTGATGGGATTATTGGGGTTTTGAGGATCCTCTACTATTGATGATATGTGCCAAGTATTGACTGTTAAAACTAACATTAAACACACTGTGAAATTCTCCAAAATCTAATTCTGGAGTCTGCAAGCAAAGACATACAGTAAACGTGTTAAACACACAGTATCTCTTTCAAACTGCTCCTCTTCCTGGAAGGAAACAAAGCATATTGACCCCTCCCTCTTCTTCCTGCTCTCAAACACAGTCAGCTCCACTCTGTTCATGCATTTCCTTCTTCCCTCCCCTTCACATCTACAGTTTGAAGATGGGTGAAACCAACATGTGGTGACGTGCAGCAGCTGACAGGCCACATTCACTGCAGAGACGCATGCTGTTTAGATCTCACACTAGTTTCAGTTCCAAGTAAGTGAAACTCAGACAGTTGTTGCCACCGAGATGTGAAATGGCGCAGAAAGGAGTTCAGCTGGACCGGGAAACAATTTCTTGTTCGATCTGTCTGGATCTACTGAAGGATGCGGTGACTACTCCCTGTGGACACAGCTACTGCATGAACTGTATTAAAGGCTTCTGGGATGAAGAGGAAGGAAGGAACAAAGTATGCAGCTGTCCTCAGTGTGGGCAGACCTTCACACCGAGGCCTGTCCTGCTGAAAAACACCGTGTTAGCAGTTTTAGTGGAGGAACTGAAGAAGACTGGACTCCAAGCTGCTCCTGCTGATCACTGCTATGCTGGACCTGAAGATGTGGCCTGTGATGTCTGCACTGGGAGAAAACTGAAAGCCTTCAAATCCTGTCAGGTCTGTTTGGTCTCTTACTGTGAGAAACACCTGCAGCCTCACTTTGAATCCCCTGCTTTTAAAAAACACAAGCTGGTGGAGCCCTCCAAGAACCTCCAGGAGAACATCTGCTCTCGTCATGATGAGGTGATGAAGATGTTCTGTCGTACTGATCAGCAGTGTGTCTGTTATCTCTGCCCCATGGATAAACATAAAGGTCATGACACAGTGTCAGCTGCAGCAGAAAGGACTGAGAGGCAGAAAGAGCTCGAGAAGAGCCGACAAAAAATCCATCAGAGAATCAAAGACAGAGAGAAACATGTGAAGGTGCTTCAACAGGAGGTGGAGACTATCAATCGCTCTGCTGATAAAACAGTGGAGGACAGTGAGAAGATCTTCACTGAGCTGATTCGTCTCATGGAGAAAAGACGCTCTGATGTGAAGCAGCAGGTCAGATTCCAGCAAGAAACTGAAGTGAGTCGAGTCAAAGAGCTTCAGGTGAAGCTGGAGCAGGAGATCACTGAGCTGAAGAGGAAAGACGCTGAGCTGCAGCGACTCTCACACACAGAGGATCACACTCAGTTTCTACAAACCTCACTGTCACTGTCACTGTCACCGGTCATTCAGGCTACAGACACATCCAGCATCAAAATCCATCATCTGCGTTACTTTGAGGACGTGACAGCTGCTGTGTCAGAACTCAGAGACAAACTACAAGATGTCCTGAGTGAGAAATGGAAAAACGTCTCACAGACAGTGATTGACGTGGATGTTTTGCTGCCACAACCAGAACCAGAGCCCAAGACCAGATCTGACTTCTTAAAATATTCATGTGAAATCACACTGGATCCAAACAGAACAGGCAGACGTCTGTTATTGTCTGAAGGGAACAGAAGAGCAACAGTAAAGACTCCGAAAAAGGTCAATTATGACGATCTTTTCCAACAAAGAGTCACCATTTTGCAGGTGTTGAGTAAAGAGATTCTGACTGGACGTTGTTACTGGGAGGTGGAGTGGAGAGGGAAAACAGTTTCTGTAGCTGTCACATACAAGAATATCAGCAGAGCATGGAGACTGAATGAAAGTGGATTTGGACAAAATGACCAATCTTGGGCGTTACAGTGTATGGAATACAATTGCAACTTTTGGTACAACAACAAAATAAGTCCCTTCTTTGATCGTCCGTCCCACAGAGTAGGAGTGTACCTGGATCACAGTGCAGGTATTCTGTCCTTCTACAGCGTCTCCAACACCTCTGAAACCATGACTCTCCTCCACAGAGTCCAGACCACATTCACTCGGCCTCTCCGTGCTGGACTTCAACTTGATAAAGACAGAGACACTGCTAAGTTCTGTAAACTCAAGCAGGCAGAAGTCAATGAATGGGGTGAATGTTATAGCTCAGAGGAGGACTGGAATGCATGGGAATGAATAACGATTTTTTTATTCATTTATTTATTTTTTTACATTTTCATGTTTCATTGTTGTATGTCTACGAAAACACTGAGACAACTTAAAATTTTCAAGCCAACTGACTGCAAGAGATTTTTACGTTTCAAGCCCAACTCAATCTCCTATGTTTTGAGAAGCTTTTCCTACTGCTACTACTAATCTTTTGTTGAGATAATTTACTTTTCTTCTTTAGATAAACTTAAATCTTTGAGTTTTAGAAACCCCAAAAATATTGTATTTAAAAGATTATTGAGTAAATTCATTCAAGTGAAAGTGAACCAAAATATTGAGAGACTGAGTTCAGAGTTCACTGTGAGCAAATTTTGATTTTTTTTTTTTTTTTTCATTTCAAGACCATCTGAGGAAGAATAGTAAATTATCTCAACTTAAGTTTATATGTCAGCAAAACTTTTAAAAGGATATTTCAAAACATGAAACAACTGCAGTACGTTGCCTTGAAATTTTGAGTCATCTAATCTAATTTTGTACAGTGTAAAATGATTGAATGAAAATGTGTAGACTATACACCAAATTTTAAGAAAGTGGTAATATTTCATCAATTAAAATGTGAGTCATAGCCTGCATCTATGGCTCAGTGCCTTTTCCTCTACATTTTGAAGGTGGCTGTGCTTCCCCACCTTTTTTTTTTTTTTTTTTTTAGCTAAAAATGACTCTTCTCTGCGCTCTAAATGTTTGCTGAATATTTGTATTGCTGTGTTTGTATGTTGTTGTATCTCCTCCATTGCAGAAGTCTTTAGAGAGACAAAACCAGACCTTCTTTTAGATATTTTGTTCTTATCATTTTGTACATACGTAAAGAAATCTATAATCACATTTACATTTATTTGTTTGGCAGACCAAATACTGTTGTTGTCCCAATTGATGTACAAATGAGGTACTATGAAACTGATCATGATCATAATCAATACAGTGATAATTCATTATTTTCTTTTACATAGCTGAGATTGTATGAAGTGAATCTGTACATGAAATCATTGAACAGACTTAACTGATGGGATGTGGGAACAAACTGCAGGTTTACATCATTAATAAAGATTTTCAAGAATGAACAATGTATTTTCTTCTTGTCTTCATTTCAGGGACTCACAGAAAATTATGGAGAAAATGTGAAACTAAAATGAGAGTATAACTGAGGCATTTTCCTGCTGAAACACCACAAAGTTCAGTGTTCATGATTAGAGCAGAAGAGCTTTTGTCAGACAGCCTCTGTCCTTTCAGCTTTCAAAGAGAGCAATCATCATCTTACATTATAGAGCTGACAATTTAATAATCATTACATGGAAACGTTGAACAAGGTCCAACACTGATTAAAATTTCTTTTTACATATGTTAAATTTAAGAACAAACTACAAGAGAAATATAATTTTTAATTTTGCAGAGCTTGAGATGCTTTCCCAACCAAAAATGGTGGTATGTGAAATCCTCATAAATACACTAAATCAACAATCAGCTAATCTTAGTGTGTTTACAAACAGAAACGGACAAATCCTACTTATTCTACCTTTAAGTGATTAAAACACGACCACAAAGTCTCTATAGTGAGAGCAAAAATATCTGCCACATCTGTGAATAAATGCAGGAGAAATATGGAAAATCAGAAGATTTAATCTGCCCAGTTCAAATTTAAGAACCCAAAATTCCTATAAACTGCAAGAATATTGATTTTGTATTAAATTTTAAGCGTCCGAGACAATTTTCTCACAACCTGTCTGTGCTTTCCAACTTCCTAATCTGGTCTATGACTCTCACCTCTAAGTTCTCTGGTTCTAGCTGAAGATGTAAAGCCTGAAAAAACTTTCTGAGTGATATATATTTTCCTTCTTAAAATAGACTCAGTAATTTCTTACAACACCTAAACATTGTAGTTTTAGCGAACAAACAGGAGGAGATAGTACTTTTGTGGGCAACAATGTTTCAGTGGCGGATTAATCCAGTGAGTATTTTCAGCAGCAGGACGGTGCACATGGTATTGAGTCAAAACAACACAGTGTGTGTGTTCATGCTAATGAAGAAACATGTCATCCACAGCAGCAGTGTGGCTCATTGATGGAGTTTTAAATTCTCTCTTTTTCCTGAAGACTTTTGGAGACTGACTAGTGAAGACTCAAGAAAACTAAAAGGCTTCGAGCCATTGGGCTGTGACACACATTTTAGTTGACAAGATATTTTAAAATTTTAGTGCTTAGGCTGCATATTTTTACATTTGGCAAATGTAAGAATCACTTTGCACTTTATTTGCTGCTAAATGTTGGGAGCAGGATGCACTTCGACACTGGAGCAGCCATCGCTACAGTGAAAAAAAAAACAACTTAATATTTTGTATTTCATGCCAAATTTACAAAAAGTCATGAATGATTTAGAATTTATCATTTTCACAAAGTTTATAAAGTTTCTCCTCACTCAACAACTCTCAAAATTGTGTTTTTTATGGGAGTCTGGGGATATTGTGGTTATTAATTCAATAATAAAATCAGTTGAAACATATCAAAATAGTCGCAGATGAATGTGGTCAGATTTATTTGTGAGGTTTTATTAACCTACGTTATGTTTTGTTACGTCATGTCGATTACATTTTATCTTAGGTTCATTATGAAGGTTTCAGGTGCTCTCTCTCAAAGAGTCGTATTTCATCACAGTCAGAGGTTTTTGTGCAGCCGTCCTTCAAGTGTACTTTTGCTTTCTTTCACTCACCTGTCAGCAGGTAGCTCTTCAGAAGTGCTGCCGAGCCACAGAGACACTGATCCTCTCCTCTCAGGCTCCAGCAGGGCTGCTCTGCGGCCGTCTTGACCTCTGACCTCCCTGGATGAAGTTAAATGGAGAGAAGTTTTCTGTCATAACATCATCTTTACAGAGGACAACTGTCCTGAGGACTGTTCACAGCACAAAACTAAAAGTGACTCATTTTATTTCTGTGGTTTCACAGACCTGTGAGGTGTTATGGTGTAAAAAAGACAGACGGTTGCTAATATATAAAAAAAAGGCTTAAGTTCTATAGTTCAACTAACAACATGTTAACATATGTATATAAACAAGAAGAAGAAAAAATAACATGCTGCAAACTTACTGTTCAGACTTCTGTTAGAATACATATAATACACAATATTGTTAGTAATTATTGTTCTGAAGCAAAATACATAAGTAACCTGATACAGTTGCTTGATTAAGCTCATTTCTGGGAGTACAGCATCAGAGGAAGTGAAGCTTACAATTTATCCAACTATCAAACACAACAAACTGAGAATTACATATTTTTAGTTATTCAGAATCACTTTAACATGATAAATTGTGATTTATGTCACCTGCTCACTTTCATGGACTCACACTGGTGGATTTATCTTGACTTTGTTCAACTCGACACAGACAGAAGTCACTTTTCTATCGTCTTGCTAACGATGCTAATGTTTCCATCAGAAGATAGAGACTTCACTGCCCTCCAGCGGCGACAGTGAGGAACTGCGCCGCTTGAAATTCATGAAAATCAGCTTCAATACAAATATAATGGACATTTTCAAAGCGTGTACTAAAATGAAAGTTAACATTTATTACTACACTATCATTTAATTGTTTTTAATAGTCAATAGAGGCAAGGAAACCATCGTTTGTAAAATGCACACAACCACTACAAACTGACGAGTTAGCTCCAGAGCTAGCAAGAGGCTCTTAACACTTATCTAATCATAGACATATAAAGAGCAGGTTTATATCAGTGTCAATCTGACAGCATAATTAACTAAAAATTAGCATTGTTAGCCTGGCTATGAATTATACGTCCTATTTTCTTGCCGTTCGATGTTTTATACCTGTGTGAATATGGTTTTATGTCGCCTTGCCTCGCCTTGACACTGGATATAAATCTTTCTATGCCATCGATATTTTCCGTTAGTAATTTTATTTTAATAGTATAGTTTGATAATTACCGGAAGTTTATGCTGTAATGTCAGTATTGATGCTAACTTCACTAATTTATTATGCTGCAGCTCCACACTGCGACCACAGGGTGGCAGTAAAACTAACTGTTATTGAATTGAACTACCCCTTTTCTACTTGTTAATTGTTAATAAAACATTCGTGTCAATAAAGCATATTGAACTGAATTTTTAAAAATTGAAATTAAACCCCCCTAACTGGAGGTATTTAAATGTATGCGATGTTTATTGTCTCCTAGTGGCATAATACAGAACTGCAACATATAAAAATAGTAAAATCAGTAAATCAAAAGTTACGATACTTAAGTAATCAATTAAGTAGTGAGAGAAATGGTAATTAAAGAATCTTGTTTATTATAAAATACAACTGTCACGACCTGAAGCGACAATCACGTGACCAGTTAAATTTCCATTTGCACTAATCTAATGACCTTCTGGCGGTATATTGGCAAAGTTAACATAACTATTAGTGATGGATGTAAAAGTATCCAATAAAAATTAGATCATTCATCTTAAAATGGTTATACATCACCTGGGATGTAGCGGTAACTGTAATTAACTGTGGTTAACTTTTTCCCCTCACTGATTTATACAATTGATTTGAAAATATGTTTCAAAAAAAAAGAAAGGGGGAAAAATGAAACAGCTATTAGCTTCATTTCAAAAAGGTGTTTACTTGGATTTACCTTGCTGATATATTTTTACCACTAGTGATACAAAACTTTCCATACCATTGTTTCTTTCCGGTGGTAATTTTATTTTGACAGTACTGACAGGAAGTAAAAGCTATAATATCAGTATTGCCGTCACTTTTACTTACCTTAATTAATTGGACTGCAGTTCTACACTGTGGCCGCATGGCGGCAGTAAAACGTCTAGCACTGGAGGTACGTAGAGGTGTGCGGTGCTTATCGCCCCCTAGTGGTCATGAGTAGGAACAGCAGCACATTAAAGTAATAAAATCACCGTCAATGCAGACATAATAGCATATTAATACTTCCTGCAAATGCTTTTCAAGATAAAGTCACAAACCTGAAGCAATCGAAAGGAATGAGTAAGAATGGTGGCGTTTATTTGAAAAATGGACAAACCCCTGCGACGTGTCAGGAGAGGGTTAGATGGCAGCTTATACAGCATTAATGCCAGAGAGCTTCTGTTGTTCGTCTCTTTTTTACAACATAATTAGTAATGCTTTCCACTACTGGTAGCGGTCCGTCGATTATGTGAGTCCGTACACCTTCCGGTCCGCCTGTGCGTCGTTCTTTCCGTTCCGACCCTTTTCTCCCTCCGCCCGGTGCCTTTTCTGATCTGTGGCCCACGTGCGGATTTAATTCGGTTTTCACTTTAAAGCTTCCTGTAAAGGTTTGGACCAAATGGCGTCGTCTTTCGAGCAGATGAGGGCGAACGTGGGGAAACTCCTGCGAGGAATCGACAGGTACGGATGAAGCTCTGAACGGATCGATCACCTCCCGAACAAGCTAACAGTAGCTTAGCCTGTTTGCTAACATTTGAGGCTAACGTTTGCTGAGTAAAGTCAGTGAGCTCATTTACAGAGAAATTCTGCACGAAATTAGGATTGTCTTTCGTTAATCTGGTGGCAGCGTGAACACTGTGTCAATCAGATACAAACAAACATTAAAACTGATGACTCACGTCAGATTTACACAAAAGCTAATGTTAGTTAGCCGCGTTAGCTGCAAATAATCATATAATAAAACGTTTTTGCTGCTGTGCAATAATATTATTTACCCATAAAAAATACTCTTATAGTCTACAGAAATATTATTCATTCATTCACAGCTAAATGTGTTAAAAGCTGCTGATTGAAGCCGAAATGAACTCAAACAAACTGAGTCATGTTATTACAGATAGAAAAGAAAACTCTTGTTCCTCAGGACTGCAGCAGAATGACTTTTGTCCTTTATGATCTCTGCTGGTTTTCATTTAATGACCAACTCAAAGATAGAAATTAGTTCAGTGTCAGTTTCCTTTTTACAGGCGCCTTCTCACAGATGTTGACAGATGTTACCTTCTCAGTCTTGGCTGATAAATATGACACTTCCTGCCACAACAAAAGAGACAATCAGAGGGACATAGAAATATATACGGACATTTATATATTCACATATATTTGCCTTAGTATCACTGTTCTTATTTGTTTTGTTGTCAGACAAATAGTTGTCTTATCCATACTACTAACAGTTTTATTTATTCTCTCTGTTAAAATCACATATAGGTAGTAATGCCAACTTCATTTGATTTCAGTATAACTTGATTACTTGTATACTATATACAAGTATGATGTATGATTGTATGTAGTATTAGTGTTTATTATAAATCAGTTTATATTATGTTGTGCTTCTAATTCTAGTGATCAAAACGATATCATTCACTCATATTTACTCCCAACTTGTATTTTTATTTTGAAAACTCCTGACCTGCAGTGTAGAATAAGTTTATATCCATGACACTGAGACTCTGACACCATAAACACTTGATGCATTATATTATGATCTCGTCTCTCACAGGTACAACCCAGAAAACCTTGCGACGTTGGAGCGCTACGTGGAGACGCAAGCTAGAGAAAACGCCTACGACCTGGAGGCCAACCTGGCGGTCCTCAAGCTGTAAGTCACACCGTCACCGTGTGGGAATTATGTTCTGTTTCTCTTCCTGTCACAGGAGCCAACATAGTGCAGGAAAGTTTTGTCATGACGTCCTGTCAGGTTTTTCAGTGAGTTAATATCTTGTTGGTTGTTATACTGTATGTGTGAGTGTGTTTTTAGTGGTGTTAACATTGTAAGGTTGTATTTATTATAAAGCTTTCCTGCTGTTTTCTCTTGTTCTTAGTTTTTATTCTTATTGATGAAAACAAGGATTCAGCAAAACCCAATTTACATTAACATTTAACATTCATGACACAAATGTTAGTTTCCACCTCAGGCCAGAAAATTAAACCTGTCTTACCAGATGAAACGTCCGTCTCTGCAGGTACCAGTTCAACCCGGCCTACTTCCAGACTCAGGTGACATCACAGATTCTGCTGAAGGCTCTGACCAACCTGCCACACACCGACTTCACTCTCTGCAAGTGCATGATCGACCAGACTCACGTATCCTTTTGGTGCCGTTCCACCTGTCCGACTGTTACACTACGCTCCCTTCCATTCATCAACACACGTACACTTCACTGTCTCACTGACGGTGTGTACATCCGAGAGCACAGATCTCCTCGCAGTGTTCGAGGGGGACAGTGGTGAAGTTCACTCCTGGATATCTGCTGGGATAAACACCTCTAATCCTCTAAGAAAAACTTTAAAACATCGACTATCCTTGTATTAATTTATGACAGATTTTAGGTGATACATGTAGCCCATGTGATATAACGTATTTGCGCCCAGTGTCACGGTGTAGGAGTGTGTGTGTGTGTGTGTGTGTGTGTGTGTGTGTGTGTGTGTGTGTGTGTGTGTGTGTGTGTGTGTAAGTAAGTGTGTGTGTGTGTGTGTAAGTGTGTGTGTGTGTGTGTAAGTGTGTAAATAGATCCAGGGTGGGTTGGTGGGCTCTATCTTGGGGTCGGGGGCCGTTTCCTTGACTACAGTGTCGCAGCAAGAGGAGCGCCCCATCAGACAGATCCTCTACCTGGGGAACCTGCTGGAGACGTGCCACTTCCAGAGCTTCTGGGTACGACACACACACACACACACACACACACACACACACACACACACACACACACACACAGGCTGCTGGTATTTAACAGGAAAAAGGGGAAGGAACCTCAGGAGGAGGATCCATCTTCAGATCCATGTCAAGAAGCTCGACTCCTTGATTGTGTTTTAATAAGATATCACGTAGTTGGTCAATCAGATTTTTAGAGGAAACTTGGTGTTTTGACTTTAAGTGAACTGCCAGAATCAATATTAAGAAGCCAAAAAACACACACACACAGCAGAATAACACACACATTACTCACTTTTCCTCCATCAAAACAGTGTTGAGTAAATGTTCTTCTGGCTTGTCCTTAATGTGGATTCAGCTCCAGAGGTCACAGCTAACACTGACAAATAATGTTCGCTAGCAACACACAAGTCACAAAAAAAAAAAACAGACACACAAAACAATTGAAATTTTACACCAACAAAAACATGACTGACCTACTTTCTTGCTGTCCAAACACCGACTCCTGAATGTCTCTAAAAAAAAACAACAAACATTGCATTGTTCTGCATTTTACTCTGTCAGTAGACCTTTTTCACCTGATCATATCGATATGAGACAGCAGGTAAACAGAAGTTTTCTCAGTGAACTAATTAAGGTCCAGTTCCATTTAGTGTATCAGAGTCATTTCCAGTCAGTCAAAACGCACATTAGCAGCACTCTGACTCTGTTTGACCTGAATGGAACAGAACTTTAGTATCTTTGTTCACTCATGTTAACATGGCAGCTGTGAAAAAGCTTTGGGGGACGCTGGTTTATGCCACTCTTTATTTACCTAATTTCATTGTTATCGAACAAAATGTAACTATAACACAAACCTGACGGTGTCTATGTTGGTATACATGTGTTTTATTTTGAGTTTTAAAGAGCAGCTTTTAGGAATTTTCACATTACGTTGATTTTGGAGGCGCCTGTGCCACAAAGCAGTCGAATTTCCACCAAAAAAACACAAAATATAATGTCAAAAATAAACTTATCCAAAGAAAAATCTCCCCCTTCTTCCTTTAACTGGCTAAGTTATTACTCACTGTAACCTCATGGTGGGAAATGTAAACACAGGCATGTTTCATCTGATTTTGCAGAGAGTCTGACCTGGTGGCAGCCATTAAGAATAACTATAGAAATAGTAGTACTGAACTGAGACTGTTTCTAAATCAGTTAAAAACTCTTTGGAGTAGCTTTAAGGTGTGCAGAAGTCAGATTTGTAAAATCTAAAATATTTTCCTAAACGTGGCTCTGATTGTTCACCTCCACCTTCAGACAGATTAGTTTTCATTTAAACTGCAGGTTGCTGCCAATTTATTTTAACGTCCTCACAGCACGGTGTGATTCCAGTATTTTATGTGAATGCAGTTTAACAGCTACCTGTTGTACCTGGAACAAACAAAGGAACAGAAGTGGATCAGGCTTTTAATCGCTGCCTAATCCATCATTAAATACCACTCCTGCTAAACAGCTCAGCTGGTTCCTTGTTCAGTCATTGTGACACGCCGCTTTTCCCGTCCTGGTGCCTCTCTAGTCTCATCCTCTTTTTTTCCAAAGTTGCAAAATTCTTTGTTGACTTGGCGTCGCTTCATCATGTCCTCCTCCTTGTCTTCCTGACAGACGAGTCTGGAGGAGAACAGAGAGCTCATCGACGGCATCACCGGTTTCGAGGACTCCGTCCGCAAGTGTGAGTATCATCTTCTGACTCACCGCGGTGGACGTTAAGTTCTTACATTAAAAACTATCATGATTTCATTGATCGTCCATACTGACTGACTGAATGAGACGAACATTATGATTGTCTGATGTTTAATTCTTCTTCCTCTTCAGTCATCTGTCATGTAGTGGGAATCACCTACCAGACCATCGAGCACCGGTTACTGGCTGAGATGCTGGGAGACCCACTGGGTAAGAACTCTGACCCGAGTCTATGAAAACCCCCGACCTGTCAGAGACCTCAGTGTACCAAAACTTTACATTTTACAAGTTAATACCTCCATGGCACAATAACTCAAACAGTTACAGAAACTTAGTTACAAACTTAGACAACAGGCTCCCTTCTGGAAAAGATGATCTCATTCAACTCTGAAGCTCCGCCTTTATAATTTATTTTAAAAATAAAGCAAAAGAAAGGTCTCACTCGAAATGGCAGATCTCAAATCCATTGTCTCCGTCTGTTCGTCCAGACACGCAGGTGAAGGTTTGGATGAACAAGTACGGCTGGACGGAGAACGAGGAGGGACAGATCTTCATCTTCAACCAGGAGGAGAGCGTCAAGCCCAAGAACATCGTGGAGAAGATCGACTTTGAGAGTAAGTGCTGCGGCTTAAACTCATGAATTAATGAGTCTGGAAATGTGATCAAATGACAAAAAACTACGATATCTGTCAAATTGACTTTGATCACCGGAGTGAGTGCGAGCTCTTGGGGTGAACTAGTTATCATTTTTGTTCCACTTCATTCTGAAGTTTGTCAACAAGTTAACTAGTTGAGTGTTTTGTCTGTTTTGTTGAAATCTGTGTGAGTGGTTGCTCTCGACCTCCTCCTGTCTTAAAGGGACACTCCAACAAGTCGTGGGACATTCATGATATCTTGACTTTTAGTTGGTAGTATGAGTCGGGCTTGAAAAAGTTCAAAACCTTCAACTCCCAGAATGCAAGTCAATAGTATAATTCAACTGAACTCATCTGTCATCAGACCGTACCAGCCTCTCATCTTTCAGCTTGGCCCCAGTTTAGGATGTGAGTTTTCTGTCAAATATTTTTTCAGACAGTGCCGCTACTCTCGTGAACATGCACAGCTTTTTGCGTCTGCCGTTTATGACTATTCAGCTTTTTCAACTGGCCATTTCCTGTGGGAACATGACAACCGCAGAAACAACAGCGACAGAAACGATGCAGGAGCTGATTTTTTTTTGTATCTTAGTTATCTGAATGTTTTGCATCTTCATCAGCAGTGAACACACAGATCACTGAGGAGAAATGATGTTGCAGCAACATCAGCCTCAGGCGTCTGGAACAATAACCATGTCATATTGCTCACTATGTCCCAAATTTTAAGCTGCAACCTGCTCTGTTTGGCTGCATGATGAGGCTTCTTTTCTTATCGTGTTTTCAAACAGAACTTTTTCGAGATGACGTGACTGCTTAGAGAAAGACATGTTTTGATGTGAGCCACAAAAGACTTAATGCAACTGATTTCAGGAGCTGAGTAATTTCCCCTTTAACCAATAAACTGAACGTCACACGTCACAGTGACTAAGTGCGCCTTCAGTGTCAGCGCTGCGAGTTGCAACGTTTTCTTATCTGATGTGTTGTCAGTAAATTAATAGACCTCATTTACATTTGCACACACAGCGGCGTGTTCACTGCACTTCCAGTTAACTCGTTCACAGTTGGAAAAGTCACCTACCTCACTTTGTATTTGATGTTTTTTGTAAGTTTGTTTCTGCTAATAGAACAGTTGACTATTTCTGACCTTTACTGTTTTTTAATGAATGAATAAGATATTAAAGCTACCATCGTGGGTTTTACCCCTAAGTTTGTTTATTCTATGATAGTTTTTCTCTGAAATTAGAGATGTGCTGCTTTTCTCTGTCTTATTATTGTAAACTGAGTATCTTTCATTGTTCAAGTATTTGCTCATGCAAAAGAAGTACTTGTCATATTTGGCTTAAATGACTTGTGACAGTCGTTTTTAAAATATCCCCTCATTAGTAGGATGTTAATTTAATTACAGTTACATCCCAACATCCACGTCTCCACTTTGTAGCTGAAGTGGATTTAAGAGATCATAACAGTCACCTGGATTTAATCCAGTCAGTCTGTGTCGTACAGAAGGATGAAGAAACACGTCTCACGTTAGAGTATCATTTATGTCCATGTTGATAAGAGACTGAAGTAAAGTTTGATGGGTTTTTTTTTTGTTTTCTCTCTTTTCTCAGGTGTATCCAGCATCATGGCTACATCTCAGTGATGCAAAAACACACACACTCTCACACACACACACCAGATGCGACAGATACAACCAGGTCAATTGTTTTCATAATCACTTTTTTTTCTCAATAAAAGTAATTTATCATTTACAGCCTGTGTCTGTGTTTGTGTGGTTCTTCAAGCTGAACATTTTTCAGAACTTCAGAAAGTTGAGCCTGTGAACTGCTCTCAGTGGAAATGTTTGCCTGTCATTCCCAGAAATGATTTGCCTTCCTTGTTTATCCCAGTGGTATCAGGGTGTTGGCTATACAACTTTTATTATTGAGTAAAAAATAAAAGCTTAAATAACATGAATCAGGGCAGCCAGACTTAGTCATCATGTTAGGTGTTGCTGAGTGGTTCTTGTTCTGTTATCCTGTAAGTGTGTAGCGGTTTAGAAAACGATGGGTTGGGTGATTTCTACAGAAGAGTATTAGTGCCAGGCATAAGAGGAAAGAATGAGAGGTGAGAATGTTTTCCTCTTAAGCCTGACACCATAACTTTTCTGCAGAACATGTTGCACATGTCCGGGCTAATAGCTGGTATGTTATCAGTAGAAACAAGAGGCAAAGACAACAGTAACCAGGACACTGAGTAAGGATCGACTCAAGTCCTTATCAGTCTCCGTCCATCCAGTCCTCAAAAGAAATTTAAAATAACTTAAACTGTCTTCTGACATTTATCCAGCCAATACACACACTAACCCAGCATAAACCCACTGAGCAAACAAACTACAGGAAATAAATTATAAGTGTAAAAATACAAGTAAGCCTCATGCTTACATTGAGAAAAAAATCACATCACTAAGTAATTCATTTTCTATGTGTTATCTGTGTTAATATTTAATAACTATTTTGACCAGTGCTTCAAAAAGTTATCAGTACAAAAGGTCACTTTCTTCATATACATTTACAGCGGCTGTCTGCTCTCCTTTTGTTGGTGGTTCATTGTCGGAACATTTCTCTTCCTTTTACACAACTTTATTTTTCAGTCTTGATTGAAAAACGTGCGAGAGACACAACAATGACACTGCAGGCATTTCTTATTAGAGTTTCATTTTGATGGCAGAATTGTGCATAAGATAAGATATTCCTTTATTAGTCCCACAGTGGGGAAATTTCCAGTATTACAGCAGCAAAGTGGGTAGCAAAAATAGAGTAAAATCAATAAGAAGACACTAAATAGCGAACAAGCAATATAAACAAGGAAATATAAAATATAGGAATGATAATGATTGACAGTATGCAGAAAAAATGCAGTTACATAACAAACAGTTGCTTCCAAGCCCTTTAAGGAATAGTAAGTATTTTTGGTGGAATATATTTTTTGGCGTTCTGGCGGAGATGAGGTGATGATGCTGCTCCCGTATCTGTCTCTTATATTCTCGTCTGATTCTGCATCAGAAAACAAATTTCACGTCAGTGTCAGTGTGGTCTGTACCGAATAAAATTTATTTCTTAAATCTGTGTAATATAGTGTTTAGGACGTCAGACGACAATGTTTATTATAAAGTGGTATTTTGACAGATTTTGCCTTTAACAAATGTGTTTGAAAATTGCAGTATTCATATCACAGACAGATATATTAGTTAATATTGGCCTATCACTCCTGTATTGGTCTGTATTGATATCAGCACATATGTTGACTGCAGTAATGGAAAGAGTACTGAAAATCTGTACTCAAGTACAAGTACCGTTACATTACCAAACTATTACTCGATTACAAGTAAAAATACTTAAGTAAAAGTATTCATCAGAAAAACTACTCAGAGTATTAGTTACTTTTAACCGATGATGTCACTGTCACCTCTGCAGACTAGGGTTGCAAACTTTGTGTATTTTGCTTTACCAATAGTTAAAACGGTTGTTTTTTGTCTTTTTTTTTTTTTCTCAATTTAAGTTTTTATTTCAACAAATGTCTCCACCAGACAAAACAAAGCAGGATGAGGTGCAGTTACTGCCACGACTATTGATTAAATATCCATCAATACATTTTGAACTGGTTGAATTCTTTACACAAAATCAATTAAAGATCAATTATTAACATATGTCCTGGTTTGTGATCGGATCACCTTATTGGCTACAAAAATGCAGATAAACGGTTTGGATGTTAATTAAAATTGTACTCAGTACTCAACTATGATTTTAAAAGTAAGTAGATTACATGGTACAGTACAAGTACTCCCCAAAAAACTACTTAATTACAGTGATTTGAGTAATTAATTACTTCCACCACTGGCTGACTGATTCAAATTGTTTTTATAAGTGTAACAACCACACTTGAGGAATTATTGTAGACTCGGCCGATATATCGATATTATAATTATTTTATTCCTTAATATCATGCAAAAATCATGATAATAATAAAACATTTGACATTTTTATTTTGGATGAATCTCATTGATGAAGTGTATAAAACTTGTAAAGCGTTCCTCAGTTTGCATGGGAAGTCTTGAGGTCCATCAACATGTGGGAGTGTCTGACAGGGACAATCCTGCAGGACCAAACAGCTCCACCGCTCACACCTTCCGCCCAGGTGAGCATCTGCCTGTCTGACTTTCACAGAGGGCGTGGCCTGAAAGGAAAGTCATAAATTCACGAAGCAGTCAGCAGTTCGGTTCAACAAGTCCTGAAGCTTCAGTTGAGGACAGATCGGACCCGAGAAGAAAAAAGACGATGAGTCTGTCCTCTGAAGACTCCATGTCCCCGCTGGAGGATGATGTGGCCTCGGTCTGCTCCGACGAGCTGCTCGGATCTCACTCCCGCCGCTGGCTGGCGGACTGTCTGGACGGAGAAATGCCTCCGGAGAGCGGGGACGTGAACACGGTGGGTCGGGACGGACTGTTCGTGGACTATCACTTCCCTCTGGGAGAGCTGGAGATGCACTCCAGGGTGAAGTGGAAACGACCGAAGGTAAAGAAAAGAGAAACGTCAGATCAGTCCTCTGCTGCACGTTGGTTTCAAAGTATCAACACCAGAAAATACAGTTAGAGGTTTTTTATCAAAGTACAGAACAGACTTTCTTCTTATTTGCATGTATCAGCTGAGAGATAAGTTGGTGATGCATTCAACTATATTTGAATGTTGTACCTGATCCAGGTGGAGCTCATGTGAATTAGGCTACTTCGTGCACTGTTTAAAGGGATAGTTCACCCAAAAATGAAACTTACAGACATTATCTACTCATCTTCACGCCAGAAGGCATAAAGCTCGGGTTTAGTTTTTCAGTCTGCAGAACACTGCTGGAGTTTCACAGGAAAACAGTCTTCCAGAATCCACTAAACAGTTGAAGTGAATGGTGACCACTTTTCGAACAGAAAAAAAAAAACAACTAAAAAAACCACATAAAATGCCTCCAGACTCGTCTTCTGGTGTAATCCAAGTCTCCTAAAACCTTGACATGCACATCCAGTTCAGACTGTGTGTACGCCCATGTCAACGTGGCTCCAAGCTAAAGGATCTACAGTGAAGATTCAGGCTAAAAACATGTATTTTATTGTTTTTTCCTTTTGAAAACTGGCCACCATTCACTTCTACTGTCTGGGAGATTCTGCAACACTGTTTTCCTGTGAAACTCCAGCAGTGTTTCATGGACTAAAAAACTAAAGCCAACCTTCACTCAGTGTGAGGGTGAATGGATGATGACTGAATTTTAATTTTTGGATGAACTATCCCTTTAACAGCAAACAAGGGCATTAACTAAAGTTCTGTTCACAGTTTTGAAATACTTGTACTTTACTTGACTAATTCCATTTTATCCTACTTTGCATCTCCACTACATGTCAGAAGGTAATATTCTACTTTTTAATTAGTTCATTAAAATTAGGGTGCAACTTAACAATATGTCTAGCCTCATAAAATATTTATGGTTATTAATTAGGTTGTAAGTACTTTATAAATCATCAATAAGCTGTTACAACACATTAGATAAAGAAGGCATCAGTGACCTGTAGTTTGCCAAATAGTGAGCCCACATACAGTATATCTGTCCTGACTCATATCTCATTCTTACTGAGTTTATTTGTTTTCTCCATCAGCAGCATTTATACCTGTCAGCTTCATCACATATTTGTTAATAAGCAGGGCTGCACAATTGCAACAAAATCGCAATATGGCCAATCTCTAAATTGCAGAACCAGAAACAAATCACAATTTTGTGAAACAGGAAAAATGTATGAGAAAACAGCATTTTATTGATATGATATGTGACTTTTTTAATAAATCATGCAGCCCTTTTAGTAAATTGCTGCATTTTACTACTGTTGGCATATCTTAATGGTCAAAAAGTTTCATTTAGGATCAAGTTAACATATCAAATTACCAGATTCACTAAGGTTTTGGTGTTATTGTTTATTATCAGCGTGTGATCAGCAGCCTCCCTCATTATTCTCACAGGCGTTGATGTGACATTTTCTATCAGTTGTTATGCACAGTGGATATTAAGGTTGGTAAATTGTGATGCTTTCACTTTACGATAACATGTTAGTAACTCATTAGTAAGATTAATTAGTATAATTAAAGGCTCATACACACCTTCAGTTTCCTGTAGACAGATGCGTAGGAGGAAAAATCCATGGTCACGACAAGAGGAAACTCCTGCACACTGTACTTTACCAACTATAAACTTTATTAAGGATACGTTTTTTTCCAGAGGTTTTTCTTTTTGAAGAACGTGTCCAGTGATTGGCTGCAAACAAAACTATGTGAATAGTCTTTTTTTTTTTCTACACTGAAAGAAGACTGGAGAAGTTTCAATACTTCTTGGTACTGAATTATTTCAACTGATACCTTAAAGGTATTGAGTACTGATCCCCAGCCCTAGCTAGAGCCCTACACATAAGAATACTTTTACTTTGGATGCTTTACTTTAAATACATTTTGCTGATAATACTTTTGAACTGTTACCTCAGTAAAAATGAATGCAGGACTTCTATTATTTAGAGTATTTTGACGGTGTGGTACTGCTACTTTTACTTAAGTAATAGAGTTGAGTTCTTCTTTCTGATGTTGATAGGTTTACTGTCAGATAACTGTAGTGTGGAAAAAGTACTTTAAAGTCATTTTAAACTCGCATATCACAGTTTTTAATACTTCTTTAACTTTCCATAGTACAAGAAACCACAGAGGTTGAAAACGTCCTCGTAATACGTTCATATGTTATGGGATATAATATAAAATATAATGTAATGTGTTATGGGCCTTTACGTTGTTGCTCATACTGAAATCTGACAACTGACAGCCTCGTGAAGTAAAATTTACGACCAGTGATTTACACTCAGGTCTTTCTCTGTGAGTCAGACGTGACGTAGCATTATAATCACCAGTTACAGCCTTGTGTCAGATGTGAACCTGTTATTCTCTGCTGTCATAGCTGGGGGAGCTGCCTCAGTGTGTGGCTCTCAACAGTTATTTTTCAGTATATGACAGAGGAACAATTGCAGATGGGTGTGTTTCAGAGAGATCGCATGGAGATATAATGAACACAAAGAGGGACCTGCAGGACAACAGGAGGGAAAGAAAGAGAGGGACGCTTTGTCTGCACAGAGTTGTCCATTAATATACAGTCTCTTCTCTTCTCTTCTCTTCTCTTCTCTTCTCTTCTCTTCTCTTCTCTTCTAATAATTTAGGGCAGGTCACAGCTCAGTCAGGATAAGATAAAACCTGCGCCTGTATTTACACAGCAACTTTGTTGAGTAAATACATAACACATATCAAACAAAGCCGTCTCTGTGTGAAATAAAAGCAGCTCCTCTCTGCTGAATGAATAAAACAGGAATGACACTTTATTCACTGTATTACGGTCCAATGCAATCTGACCGTAGGCCTCAGCACCTGCAGGTTGGCATCATAACGTCTGTGGTGCACGATTTCAACAAAAATTAAACTTTACAAGCGTCACAAAGGTTGCATTTATCGCAGAAGTGTCACACTGATAAGCCTTTAGCTCTTGTTTCACTTTCAGTGAGTTCAGTTTTCCTTGAACTGTGGTTATATGAGGAACGTATCTACAGTCAGTGTCTTATCTGCAGTAGAAGAAGATTTAGAATATCTTTGCTTTGCTCCTTTTTCCGACGTGAAACTGAAGCCGATGTGTATCTCTCTCTTGAAAGCCACCAGACTCCTATGACAAAAACATTTGACCTTGCAGAACCAGGGAGATGTTGGTCCACAGCTGCCTCGATCTGTTTGTTTTTTACAGCCAGATGTAAAAACTTGAAATCATGCAATCGGTCATTTGTCATTTCTGGGCCTGAACTACTGTCTGCAGCTTATCTCACATACTACTGAACCCAACACATGTATCTGGCCATAATTCAGGAATTCATACACTTATTATGACACAATTTCACACAGATATCAAACAGGATAACATGATGAAGTGATTATACATTACATGCAAAAGGTCAAAGGTCAACTTCACTGTGACATCATAATAATGAGCTCTCCAAGTGAAGAGAGCACATTGCTCACTAGAAATTATTCACTGGAATCATACAAATCATTATAGCAATAACTTACATGTAATACATATACATTTAATTAAATTATAAAATAAAATGTTGATTATACAGATATTCTTGTCAGGTTTCCTGGTGGAGATCTGAACTCTTCTGAGTGAACTGTTTTTTAAAGGTTTATTTCAGATGCAAACTAACTTGTTAAAATACCAAAGTCACATAATAAAAAACAGCTTCAGTTCCCTTCTCTGAAAAGTCTTCATGAGGATCATTTCCATGCTTTTATCAGACTCTTATAAAAAAAAAAATCAGTGGCAAAAACAGGCACTTTCAGTGGATGTACTTTGATTGGTTATGTTGCAGCCATCGAGGCCCGTTCTGTGGCTTCAGGCTGACTTGAACTACTGGTCCAATTCCAAAACATTTTGTACCTACGAATCATTTAGATGTGTGAAAAAGTGCTTGGGTTAAAAAATACCAGGATTACCCTTTAAAATTTATTTCCATGAAACAAAAATAAAGCAGATGAGATAATTTTGTTCTCTGCAATGTCAGACCTGATTTCTGACAAGAAAATACCTTTTCAACGATTTTGATTCAACACATTTTTATCTGCCACTGAACCAAATCCAAGTATATGTGGTGTGGAAATCTGTTTCACAAGACAAAACAAAAAACGGCCACAGGTGTCAGTCCTGCGGGTTAGAGGAGGCGCTCCGTCTTTTAAATTGTTTTCGTAAACTTTATCTTTAACAGTATTTTCTGTTGTTGAGACAGACAGATGGCTGGAAGCTTTGCCTTCAGGTGACACTTGATTCCATCACACACGACTTCTTGTTCTTCTCGTCTGTCTCATCTACAGCTGACACGTCTCCATTTAATTTTCACATTCTGATTGATGTTTAAATAGTTACACCTGACCAAGTTTGCACCCGGAGGACCAACTGTTCATTTCTCTCAGTTGTAATGACTCTGATTTTCTATACAGACTGATGTTATTTCTGTATGTAACTAATATAACTAGAATATATTCACATTCAAGAAGCTGAAACCTGAGAACTGACTTTTTTTTCTTAAAAAATTGCTCTAACCAATTATCAAAATTGTTGACAATTAATTTGATAACTGATTAGAAATCAATTAATTGTTGCAGCTCTAGTTCTCAATCAGGAAATCATTTTTACGTTTATTCTGACACCACGTGAATGCAACATTTGTGATTGTGAGCAACAACTGTATAAAAAAAATGCTTTCTCAAAAAGAAAGAAAGGGACAAAACCAAACAAACAAAACAACAAATAAATATTTCAGTGTTTAGAAAAAATCAAGATGAGACACACTGATGGTTCAGTAGGTGGAGCGTGGACCCTGTGCACCTGTGGGTCCTCTGCAGCGGTCGTGGGTTTGGCTCCCATCTGGGTCCTTTTGCTGCATGTCGTCCCCCCAAACTCCGTCCCTTTCCTGTCCCTGCTTTCGTTGTCCTATCAAATTAAAGGCATAACAACATTACTGTGTTGTAGTTGCAGTTTGACACCTAGTTAACCAGGCGCTCTATCCTCAGGACACACACCAGTCCTGTTTAACTGGTACTGCTGACTGTCACACACACACACACACACACACACACACACACACACACACACACACACACACACACACACACACACACACACAGTGGCCTCTTCAGCATCTGTATGTAGATCACTGAGTCCATATTGAAATATTATCAGCTTTATTATTGTCGCTTCTGTTTCAGTTTACTGTAAGAGGATATGTACAAAATACACTCAGCTGCATGTTTATTAGTCTTCTTGCACCAAGATAAATCTACTGCAATAAATCCTACCTTTGTTTTTTGTTGAAACTGTTTAAGAGAGGGTGTAGTTTATGCTGCTGTTGGACTGTACTGAAAGTTGTTCTTACATACTTATTAAGGTTATTATATATTTTGTTTTTTAAGAATCATTAAATGTACGTCTATAAAAAATTATAATTATGGTACAACTGTCTGCACTTTATATTTATACTGTGCAATTACCCTCAGAATTTTTCCAGTGCAATTCAATCTCCATGTGCAATTATCTAATTAACAGGTCAATATTTTAGTATTTTTTTTATTATAATGCTACACACCATGTGTGTATTACAGCAGTTATGAGTGTAATTATCCATTATGGTCATATCTGTGTAAGTGAAAGCTGTATATACTGCATATAGCTATTTATTTATTTTTTTATTCATATCTGTATGTATCACTTGTTCACTCTTTTCCTCTACTTTTAACTCTTGAGCTGCTATGATGTGAATTTCTCCAGTATGATTAAAGTTTATTTTAACTAACATGACAGAGATGACTGGAGTTCTGTAGGACAGGCTCTGCACTCCTTCAGAGGATCACATATTGTGCCAAGTTTATGCCACATTGCTCTGATAGGTGATCTTTAATAATTATAAGCCGCTCCCTTTGGCACGATGCTGCAGAGGCGAGCCAAATCCTGTTTCATCTGTCGTCATCTAACTGTGTGCCTCTCTCCACCCCCAACTCTTCTTCCTCCTCCTCCCTTTGTTCAACCAATCATCAAACTCCTTACTCTTCCCAGGAGCTGTGTCCTTCGCCTCAGTTCGTTGTAAACGGAGCTACGCGCCTGGACGTCCGCCAGGGAAAACTCAGTAAGTAGACGACTACTGTAGTGTTACACAATACAGTGGTTTCCATAAAAGGGTTTTCCCACAATATGGATGAATAAGAAGCATTCTTTTTTTTTTTTTTACTTTGAACTGGAAACATTATAGAAATCCCACACAGAATCACCAACAGTTTTCCTTTCAATATATTTTTGATCAAAACTTCCACTTGGACTGTCCTGCTCAGCCTGCTGCGCGGAGATACAGTTTGTGTTCCAGTTATATTTCATATTCTTCTTTGTTGTCTCAGTCTAGTATTGAGATTTAAGAAGGTTAGATGAAAGCATATTACATGTTATGAATTTTCAAATCTAAAGTAATCTTATATAGTGCCGTGTTTTAACCCTGTCACAAAGTAAGGTTATATGAGCGTGCAGAATTTGTCAGCTATGAGTTTTCAAATCAGCATAACTCAGCTTCAAAGAGGCCAAACCATCTCTGACAGATCTGCAGGCACATAGATAAAACCTGATGCACCTGCTGCTGATGAAGGATGACAACAGCTATTGACCTGAGAGAAGTGAGAACGAGTCTGGCACAGGAAAGCCGCCACAAGCAAAGATGCATCATCAGAGCTGCATCCCACATATTTGTGTTGCGGTAAATTGTTTGGCCGTGGGGGGAAATTGGCAGCAGGCTGTGTCGTATTCAGCTCTCTTTGTACAGCCAACTTCTATTAGGAACAACTATATTTTTTACATTAGCCGTGTTCAAAGTCATATGATACTTTGTAGGCCCGTAAAGTTTATGCTGCTCCACAAATACAAACACTCCAGTGGCATCCCCAGAGAGCAAACAGTCTTTGTTTGATTGTCCAGGCTGCTGACAAGAACAGTGACGTTTATACTCACATTGCTCACATCCTTCTTTATCTGATCCAAATCATGTGATGAATCTAACATTGATTAATCAGGTGCTGGTTTCCACCTGGGTCAGCTGAACCGGACTGAAGCCTTCTTGTCATTGAGACTGGGGTTAAATCTTAACACTGGGTCGGCAGCAGGCGTCATCAAGTCATCTAGGCTGTTTCTTTGCCTCGCTCAGGAGGGTTTTAAACTTCTTACATAAATTGTCTGGATGAAAGCTTCCTGAATCTGAACAATCATTTTTGGCCTTTGTTATTTCTCTCTAAGTCGACGTCTTCTTATCTGTTATTAGATTTGACTTCTTGCAATCAGCTTTTTTTCTTGTACTGGCTGTGCAGCTTTCTTAATTTATCTCATCATCTGAAAAATTTATTTTTCTTTCTCTTCCATCCTACATAACACTGCTGCAAATAAAATATGATTAGCTACAAATGAACAAGACAGGGGGAAATCGTTAACAATGTATCCTAGTGACTAAAGATGAAACTATATGACATGCCTTAAAATTTGATTGGTCCAAATGATGAAAGTCCATTCTAAAGACTGGTCCTAACAAATACCAGCTTAGCAGTTAGGCCCAGTTGGTGCAGCCCATCCCTGAAGACAAAAACCTGCTAAATCCAATGTGGTCAGTGATATTTTCTCACTGCAAGCACCATGAACACCTGTTCTTTCCGGTTAGTGAACAGTGGATTATGGGAAACAGGTAATTCACCATTTGTGTCAAATTTAGGCTAAAGACAGCTGCGTATAAAGGCGCCTTTAAAATGGAAACAGCGCTTAGTAATAGTTGATAATATTCTGTTGAAATGCAGGTTGTAACTTGACCGTCTTCTCAAACCTGCCTTTAGATGACTGCTGGTTACTTTCTGCGATCGCGTCTCTCTCCGTGCATCGCCCCCTGCTCAAGAAGGTCATGCCACCGGGACAGAACTTCCAAGACGGATACAACGGCTGCTTCACCTTCAGGGTAAATACCTGAACGATGCCTAACATGCTGCAGTCTGTGCGGCGCGGATATCCAAATGCCAAGCCAGTATTAAAGTGCAGCTGTAGTGTAATGTGTAGTCTGTACAGACATGGGCTTTAATGAAAGTTACACAAAGGAACTTAAAGTTTCTAGTCTTGTCTCTTTATTTCTTTGTGTTGATGTTGAATACAAAAATGTAGCTTTTATCTAAGCCGATGTAAAGTTGGTGAAAGTAGACCACTGGCATTGTGACAAAAACACTTCTCCTTGTCTCTCTGTCTGTAGTTTTGGCAGTACGGTCAGTGGGAGGAGGTGAGGATCGACGACTTGTTGCCGACTCAGGACAACAATCTGATCTACCTCAGCTCCCCAGAGAGACATGAGTTCTGGAGCTCGCTGCTGGAGAAGGCCTACGCCAAGTGAGTCCTCGTCTGTATGTGTGTGTGTGTGTGTGTGTGTGTGTGTGTGTGCCATCGTCTCATTTTGATGCAAAATAAGAGTTACATTCATTATTGGGATGTGAGGGTGATGTTACACCATGAATTGTGACACCGTTTCCCCTAAAAGTGCTACGTCCTCAGTGAAGATACTTTGTTACAGTTGTTACATAACTGTAACTTCAATAAAAGTCTCTTTTACAGCTGTAATCTGATGTTTTTGTCCTCCCTTTGTCTTTCGTCCCAGGCTGAAAGGTGGCTACAGAGCTCTGGACATGGGCTTCCCCCATGAAGCCATGGTTGATATGACAGGAGGGGTGGCTGAAGTTTTGAACATCACCTCACTGCCCAAAGACCTGCCGGCCTTCTTCAGACACCTCCTGGCTAAAGGAGCACTCATCAACTGCGCCAACTGCAAGGTGCAGTGAGGACGGAGATGTTGACTTGTTAGGTCTAGTTTAAATCCCTGGACTTGCTGGGACACACTGAAGCAGATCATGTTCCCATTGAATGTTTACTTGTGTGTGATGAGTCACATAATTTTGCCTTTTTCTTCTGTGGGTGGATGTTTTTTTTCCCTCCAGGGTCCATTGGAGCAAAGGAATGGACTTGGGATCATGTTCAGACATGCGTACTCTCTGACTGCAGTAGAAAGGGTAAATGTCCAAAAACAAGACTCCATGCAATTCCATGCAAAAATACATCTGTGCACTTTAGAGAGCAGAGGAACTCTTTGTGCTGAGGCTACAAATTGTAAAATCAACAAGACTAAAGTTTAGTCATTTCAGCAGAAGTGTGCGTTCATCGTGGCCTGTTCTTCACACCGCTCTCACCTTTTCGTTTCGTCCATTTTTCTCCTCTTTCCCCAGGTGAAGACAGCTCACGGCTCTGTGGATTTGGTGCGACTGCTCAACCCCTGGGGCAACACAGAGTGGGAGGGACCCTGGAGTGATTTGAATGGGTTAGCACACACATACAGGAACCAAATTAGTCAGAATTTTTTTTCAATTTTATAACACCTGTTGTTTTCCTGTAAGCATGGTACATTGTTAATTTTGGGCATAAATATAAAAGTTCCCCTCTCTGTGTCTGTCTTTCTGTCCAGTCCTGAGTGGAACACAGTGAGCGACGAGGAGCAGAGAAGACTGGAAAGAGTCAGTCGAGAGGACGGGGAGTTCTGGTGAGTTTGTCGTGCCATTGTATATCTATTTGACGTACATCACTGGTGACTCTGAAGCTTGCTCCGTCTTCTGCAAACCCTAAACACATGTGCGAGTCAATTACAGCGGGAAAGTCAAGGCAAACAAGTCAACTAATCCTTGACATTACTTCTTCTCGTGCAAACGTTTTTCATTCTCATTTGTCGGGAAAAAAAAGTAAGAGGAAAGCAGTTTTCTTTGAGAATTCTGTGAATTATGGAGTTTTTTTTTCCAGTGATTTAAAAAGAAATATTTGAATAGTTTCAGTGATCAGAACTAGGAACTGACTCTGGTTGAATAAAGTTGTGTGTAGCCTCCAAAGTTTGGAAAGACTGTTCTGGCAGCTGACCAGTTTCTCTCTCCATCAGGATGTCAGTGTCAGACTTCCGACAGAACTTTGAGATAATGGAGGTTTGTCACCTGACTGACACCCTCAGCGAATCAGAGTCTAGCGTGCTGCCGTGGAGCTGCATAATGCATCATGGGAACTGGGTGCCGTGCATCACAGCAGGAGGCTCTCCCCAAGGGGGTAAGATACAAGATGGCGCACGATGAAAGATGTGTTTACTGTCCTGCCCTGTACTGTAACTGTTCACACCATAAGATCTCAATCTCTGACTGTCTGTAGGAAGGTTCACAGGGTGTAGTTTAATTAACTGTAGCTTTAATTGGCAATGTCGAAGATTTCAGACATCTGTAGTTACTGGTGGTAACAGCAGATGTGGTTTAACACTGCAGGTCCCAGTGGCTGCTCCTTCTTGTTCCTTTACTCCCTGCAATATTTCAAACTGATCCGCTGTCAAAACAGGCCCAAAATGACTGTTGTCTTGCTTTATGGATGCGTATTTAATGAACAAAAGCACTAAGTGTCAAATTCACTGTCAAGCTCATTGCATTTCCTGTAACAGCTTTATAATAAATGTCCACTTGTGTTTCGCCAGTTTAATGCTTTTAATTTGAAGCTGCAGCAGTAGGACGCGTTCTGTAAAGCATTTTACCCAAAAACATCGCCACAGACACCCACACACTTTCATTAGTGTGCCATTGGCTCTTTCACCATCGTGTTACCTCGTTCAGCAACAGAGCGTGACTTAACAGACATAAATCTGAATGAAAATCTTTGAGATTGCAACTTTAATGAAGCTGCAGCGAAGCAGAGTCGATAATAATCAATAAATTACCAGCAAGAGCAGTATTTCTGTTAAAAAAACAGGGTGATGGAAATGACGCCACTGCATTGTTCTTTGTGCCAGTTTAGCTAACCCCAGTATGTTTAAATCAATGTGTTTACCAAAGGTCAATGTGCCTTTTAATTGTAAAAAACACTGTGTAAAATGTATTATGTGAGACAAAAATGTGCAGATAATTTTGCTGTGCCTGTCTTCTGCCGTTCTTTGTTAAAACAAACCACACCCTTGGCCATTTTTTGCATAACAGGTTTTATTTGAAAATGTTAAGTCCGTTAATAAGGGTTAGTTGTCAACTCACATTGAGTTGAGACAAGTTTATTTGTATAGTAACAGTAACAACAACAGTAACCACACGCCGTCAGTCTGTCTTTCTGTCTGTGAAGGTGTGGTCTGATTTGCTCTAGTTGCTCTAGTTTGCTGTTCTGCTCTAGTTGTCATAGATGAGAACGCAGAGTCACATCACTCCACCAAACCCAACTGACACCAAAATGGCACATTTCCAGACGCTGAAGTTGGTGCTTTGTATACTGAACTTTATGCAAGAGTTAGATCTTCCAATAAAAACACTAACTCTCTGTGGTATCACCTGCAATCTCCATAGAGAAGATGCTCCAGGATATTTGCTCTTTAAATGTCCTGTCCTAACCACAACACATTAAGACTTTAGTTCTATTCACAACATAAATATTCTGTATAGATACACTGAAATTAGTGAACTGATACGACTAAGCCTGACTTGACAGTATTGACATTTTCTGGTCAGATAAGCTGATGTCATCTTTCGGATAAAATTTGATCATATCATAGATCGATGCAGAAGTGGTAGTGTGACACTGAGTGAGAATAAGTTTGTATCTGAACATAAGACGGTGGTCAACACGTGGGAGATTTCACACTTTGTAAAGGATCAGAATGTGCTTTTTGAAACCTTACATGTCTTCAGAACATATTAACCACTGTATTATTACAACCCTGATTCCAAAAAAGTTGGGAAATGTAAAGACTTACGGGATGCAAACATCTGCAAACAAACAGATTTTTATCAGCAGTGGTTTTACAAAGGGTTCCTGAGCCCATGTAGTAATTTTCTCAAAGTGGTGAACCTTGCCCCATCCTTGCTTGTGCATGTTCAAAACAGGTGTTTTTTAAACATTACACAACTTTCCCAGTCATTAGTAGGCCCTGTCCCAACATGTTTGAAATGTATATACACTATATATATATATGTGTGTGTGTGTGTGTGTGTGTGTGTGTGTGTGTATATATATATATATATATGTATACATACATATATACACACACATATATATAGTTAAAATAATATATTTACAAAAATCAATGCAACTGTTGAGGTAAAACATTACATTTTGTATTGTCTTTGTAATATTTTCCATTGGAATCAGGCATTATTACTTTTTATTACATTTCAATATCATTGCCGATAGTACTTTTCTATTTTAGTTTATTTTTGTTTACTTATTTTAGTAAATTCATCTTGCAGTATGCAGTATAAAGAAAAGTGTAGTACTAATAGTGTGTGTGTTTGTGTGTTTGTGTGTGTGTGTGTGTGTGTGTGTGTGTGTGTGTGTGTGTGTGTGTGTGTGTGTTTCCAGGTTGGTTCTGGCAGAACCCTCAGTTCTACTTCGTCCTGTCCGAGGTGGACAGCGGCTCAGCCAACTCTCGGAAGACCTGCTCCTTCGTTCTGGCTCTGATGCAGAAACATCAGAGACGCAGAGGAATTAACCTGTCCATAGCCCTGCATATATACCAGGTACATACACACACACACACACACACACACACACACACACACACACACACACACACAGACAGTCACATGATGTCAGTTCTTTATTAATAAAATTAAACAATTTTGAGGTACTTGTACTTCACTTCAGTATTTCCATTTCCATTTTATGCAACTTCTACCTGATTTCATTCATTTGACAGGACAGGTGTAGTTACTTGTTACTTTTTAAGAGCAAGGTTTTACATCAAAAACATGGACAAGTTTATAAAATGCAACCCACATATATCAAATATTAAACCAGTGTTTTCCAAACTTTTTGACTTGTGAACATATAATATGTTCTCAGTTCAACCAAAGAGACATTTTCCTGCTAAACATGTTTTTTTTTTCAGTAACTCCTCAAAAGTCCAAAAGCCTGATCCTTTGGTTGGGATCCACTGGACTAAATTAGCTAACTGTATATAAAGTAGTTAAACCAGCTCCACCTCAAGCAGCTGAGTGAAGTTAAGCTGAGTTGGTGGAGCAGTTTACTTTAAATGAGGGTTCATGGTTCAAATCATTGCTCAGATGAGACCAGTTTGATCACTGAGGACGTCCACGGAGGAGCTGAAAACCTGAAAACAGTGTCTCGGTTATTTGTGCTGCCAGTTTATATGCACTCTCTCTCCAGGCCCATCCTAAGAATACATACCTGTCCCCTGAAGAACTGAGTGCAAACTCCCATGTCTGCTCCACCTCCCATTACTCCTCACGTCGGGAGGTTGTTCTCCGCAGCTCCCTCCCACCAGGTCGTTACATCATCATCCCCTCAACCGCCGAGCCCAATCAGCAGGGAGAGTTCCTCCTCCGAGTGCTGACAGAGAAGGGCAACGCTGCCACGTGAGTCAAATATCAATCTGTGGATGGACAGAGTTCAGATTTTGTTGTTTTCGTGCCGTCAAACTGTGTTTTTTTTTTTTAAGTGCAAAAAGATGAAGAGGCCAAATTATGACCTCTAAATCTTCTGATGAGACAAAGAAACCTCAACAAGTTTGAGGCTACGTGCTGGACTAAATTTAACACTGCAGGTTTGGGAGGGAGATCTGAACCTGAGAGGTTCAGAAAAGCCAAGCCTAAGTGTTTAGTGCACTCATCAATGTCCCAAAAGAACAGCTTGATTCAACTTTAGTCTCTGAACTGAAGTTTTCTTGGGTGTCAAACTTTGGCATCTATGATCATAAATATTATGATTCTCATATGATTTTATACTTTTTTTTCCAGTCCATCTCCCAAACCAGTGCCACAAGATATCTCTTCAGCATCAAAGGTAGGAGAGAAGTTAAAACAGTTAATGAATAAATAAATAATCAAATTATTCACCTGGTTATGTAGCCTGGGCTCAAACAAAATTCATTAGTGTTGGAAATAAAAGCCAGGAAAGTCTCAGAGAGAAGTCTGGGTAACACAGGCAGAAGAACATCTGCTTTCTGTTGATGGACTTGAAGTTGCAGTTTAATTGACATCTATTTTGCTTAATTTCCTTTGAGCAGTTTGAGTTATTGTGGATTAAATGCAAAGAGAGGGTGTGAAGTGCATAGTTGTTTTCAAAGTAGGAGGCCGGCCTCCCTGCGTGGCTCTGAACAGTTTCAGGTGAGGCTCAGTGAATGGAAATGAAAAAATATACAAAATAAGATCATATATAATAGTGTAAATGAGTGTGATTTGGAGAAAGAGATACAGCAGTTTTAGAAGGAATTTTCCAGTTTTTCCTACGTTCCCAGAGTCAGAAATCAATAAATGCCTTTGGACAGACCTTTTTTTGGTGTCATCAGTATTCATCCAGGAATTGAACAAAACTGAGCAGGTACACAAAGGGAGAAGGAGGGCTTTTTCCTACCTTTGTTTCAGAGGAGGCTCACAGTCTCAGACTGCTTTATACCATTCAGTATGTAATTGAGACACAGCAGGTAATCAAGCTGATTGTTGTCCTGCTGCTGCTGTGAGTCTGAAGCACTCTAAAACTTCTCTCGCCTGAACAGGGACTTGAACCCTGGACCCTCAGATTAAAAGTCTGATGCTCTACCGACTGAGCTATCCAGGCTCTTCTTCAACTGACTCACATGTTCATCTCTGTGACCGACAGTGACACTGGCAGAGTTAAAAACAGTGGCCCACTGGTTGCAAACTTCACTGTGTCACTTCTAGAGGTGTCACAGTTTAAACTATAAGTAAAAAATCTAACATTAAATTTCCATGATTGAAATTAAAAGCAGGATCTGTGATTCTCCTGGTGACAGGCATGAAGAATAACTACACAGAATAACTATAAAGAAATATCTAATCTTCTTGTTTCTTTTGTAGGTCATATAGAGGCATCGGTATTAAATTGAAATTGTTTTCTAAGTTGAAAGCTCCTTGCAGTTTAGCTTTAGCTATGTTTAAAGCCTGCACTTTTCTGTGACTGCAGCAACATGCTGGCTTCTTGCAACAAACTCTCAAGTCTATGTCACACGTTTCAAATTACCCACAAGGCCACCTTCCCTAACAGGGGTCTGGTGGCTTTTTGCAGATGAGAACTCAATAGTCCAATTGTGACTTTAAAATCAAAAAACAAATCACTTCTGTACTTCACTGGGTTCACACTACACATGTGAACAAACCGAGGTCTCACTCATTAAAAAACTGCTCTGTAGCACCTCTAGAGGTCAAAAAGTCCAAACAGGATACTTTTAAGTGTTGCATTGCATTGCATTATGCCATTTTGCCACAATGCAAAGTGCACAAAGGAGACAGCTGCAGAAGATCAAGTGCAGAAACTGACAGTTTAAGTTAAGTTTAGGTTTAATTGATAGTGACATTAAAAAGTTGCACTTTAATTTAGCTTAAAGTTCTTTGAGTTCTTGTGGGTTTGATTAGAATGGGGAGGAGAATATACAATGCATTATGTGGGAAATGCATTCTGTGTATCATTAAGCAGATAGTTATGCTCAATGCTTGTTCTGTTGTTGCTGTGTGTCTTGCAATCTATAACTTCTCCACTAGATGTCACTAAATCCTCCTCAGTGGTCCTTTAAAACTTCGTTCGCCTGAACAGGGACTTGAACCCTGGACCCTCAGATTAAAAGTCTGATGCTCTACCGACTGAGCTATCCAGGCTCTTGTTAGATAATGGCTACATGTTCACCTCTCACACATCTGTTCACATCTGAACAAGCACACATTTTCCAGGAATAAAATCTGGAACCTCAGAGAAAAACAGGAGTTATTTCAGACAACGCCCAGAGCATTGTTAAACAAAGTGAGTCTCAGATTGCTTAACTCACCCACATGTGTGTCCTCCTGATTAAACAGTGTAACTTGGTGAGGCTCCTGTGAAACAGATTAGTGTAAAAATGTGTACATGTGGATTGGAGACGCAGGCGTTGGGTTTGTGTGGGTTTCCTTTGCTGTCTCAGTTTCCTGTAACGTCATGTAAAATGAAAGTGAGCTTGAATGCTCGTCTTTCTGCATGTGTTAGTCCTGTGATTGACTGATGAGCTTTTCAAAGGTGTACCCCACCTCTGGGATCGGCTCCAGCATGCATTGGGTTTGGTAATGGGTGGATAAATGCTGGTAACATAAAACTGCCAAATGAATAATAAAAAAAAAGTTTCCACCATGCTGTCAAACGATGATGTGTCCCACAAAGTTGCTACAGTTCAGCTCAACTGTCTGTATAATACATGCTGAAGTCTAAATGTACTCTAAATGCAACTGAAAAACAATGCCTTTCACCTCAATAAGGAGAACAGATATATGAAAAATATTGGCACTCAGGATTGATTTATCTCTCTGTGACTTCATCAAGTCAACGTTTATGCTGCAAGCATTTTTTCATGCTTTGTATTTTTTCTTGCAGCTTTCATTTCCTCACCAGGCTGCTCTTCCCTCTCCTAAAGCTACCGAACGTCTGTTCATGAAGCACTGCAACAAGGTGAGATTTACTCGCACACAGCTGCTGTACATCCAGACTGGAGCCAGATTAACTAACATCTGCAATGTCTGCGACATTGGAAAACACTGTCCACACCTACTTAATGGCAGGAATTCAATTAAAATGCATTCACTGAGCTTGTTGGCACTTTTCAGAGCTGCTCTGGTGTTTTAAACCCCACCCAGATACTCAAAGTTATGTGCAATCATTGGTTTAAACCACAGGCTTTAAGGAGTCATGCCTGTGTTTGAATGTGGATGCATGAAGAGGAGTGTGTACTTGTGTGTGTGTGTGTGTGTGTGTGTGTGTGTGTGTGTGTGTGTGTGTGTGTGTGTCTGTGTGTGTGTGTGTGTGTGTGTGTGTGTGTGTGTGTGTGTGTCTGTGTGTCTGTGTGTTATACTGACCCTGATGTCTTACGTTGTGTCATCAGAAGGGGCTTTGCAAACCACTGCACCTCTACAAGCTGCTGACTGAGGCCATACAGGCAGGAGGTCAGTGACGTCTCTCTGTCTGCTTTCACCAACAGATTAATAAACTTGTTCAGTCCTGCTTCTTTCAACATAAAATTGTTTTCCAGTTTGTAATTCCTGTAGTGATTTTGGGAACAAGTCACAAGTCATCCCTGATGTTGTGTGTGTATACATTCTCACAGGAACAACAAAACAAAATAATGTCTGATTTTAACATTTCTATGGTGGAAAACTCTTGATTTTAGTGCGTTTGAGGCACCTATAGTTTCTCCAAAATGTAGATAAAAACTGAGCTGATTCTTGTTTGCTGCAATCAGTTCCTCAAGTTTTTTTTTTTTTTGACCTACAGTATCTGCTGAGCTCAGGCTCACTTGGTGTTTAATGACACTTAATTACGGTTTAAGGTTAGCATTAGATGATTATCATTTTTACAGCTGGTTACCAAACTAGATAGTTAGTCAATGAATCAGTCAGTCGACCTCAAACATTTCTGCTCTTAAAGCTGCAGCAGGCAGCGATTAGATGTTGGAAATTTATCACCAGCTGCAGGATTTTGAATCAGGCTTTCACTGTCCGTGTCCTATCCATATCTTCACTCCTCTACTAACTCTTTATGGACTGTACCTGGTAGTTTTTTTGGTATCATCGTCAAAGTTTCCTGTCACAGTCTAAAGCCTGAGAAGAGATCCAAGAGGAGGAGCAGACCACTGGAATTACAATATGCTGAAAGGTTTTTCTGATTTTTTTTTTTGTAATGACACTAAAAACAAACTGCCTCCCACAGCTGTAAGTCCCTCTGTCTCCATCTAAAAGAAATCAAAACAAAAGGGAAACATATTTCTCCTGTCAAATCCCCTGCTTTTGGACGGCATCAGGAGGATTAAGACGTCAGTGTCACATCCTGCTGTAAAGAAAAGCCGGCACTGGTAGCCTATAGAAGGTGACAGTTCAGTGTTCAGAGGAACACAGGAAGCAGGACTGATGCCGTGCCAGGAAGGAGGATGTACAGCAGAGCTTCCGGATCAACAAGAGAAAGCTCATTTATATTTTTGTGATGACTTGGTATGACCACTGCATATCTATGAAACAGTGATGACATTTCTTTCCACCAAAAAAATGTGTTTTCGTTATCTCTTTGTCCCAGGGATCAGCACCCACCTCTACTGAAACAGGCTGTTTGGGAGTCATTAACATAACAATACCAATATTTGTGACACTAATTGTTAAGAGAAGTAGCTAAATCCCACCTCCGCTTTGGCATGCAGTCAACGAGTATTCAGACACTGAATTAGAAAAACACCCTCATGCTGTAATAACACTTCAACAACATGTCTAGGTGCAAAATTCACCACAAGTTTGCAGCTCTTGTTTGCTTGTTAAAATGTCCACTGACGGTCTTTCTTGTCGTCTTCAGTGTTGGCCGGCAGTGAGAAGTACTTGGCTCTGGAGCACTGCAAGAGTATGGTGGTCCTCATGGATGTATCCTTGACAAGTAACGTTATATCTGAACTTTTACGTTTCAGTATTCGCACACAGATGATCCCACCACAAGTTAAGAACTGATAAAAAACAAAAGATCAATATAAAACTCTATCTTATTGATCATTCTTGGTATAAGCTGTAAGGTGAAGGAGTCAGAGCCTGGATAGCTCAGTCGGTAGAGCATCAGACTTTTAATCTGAGGGTCCAGGGTTCAAGTCCCTGTTCAGGCGAGAGAAGTTTTAAGTTTCCTTGAAGATGACATAAACAGGAAAGAAGAGATGCCACTTAAAAATGAAAATTTAGTCCTGGAGTTTCACAGGAAAACAGTGTTGCAAAATCTCCCAAACAATGTAAGTGAATGGTGATGATTTTTCAAATGTAAAAAAAAAAACAGATTAAAAACATAAAATAAAAAAAGAAAAGACTGAAGACTCTAGAAGGGAATTTAATTGAATAAATATATATTATAGATACATACATACAACATACATACATACACATACAGCAGCGTTAAAATAAAATAATAAAATAAAATAATGATAATAAAATAATAATAATGATAATGACTGAATTTTCATTGTTGGATGAACTATCTCTTTAAGTTCTTTGCTGACTGCTACTTTGCACTGTGTGCTTTACTTAAGTCACAATCTCTAAGTCAGTGTCTATACTCAAGTAAAAATAATTAATGGCATAAACAGGCTATAGTCATTATTTGTGCCTCAAATCTAGCAGCAACTTACAGCTGCAAACAAATAAAAAAAAAAGTGGAGATGAAGACCTTTGGAAAAAAAAGAGAAAATCTTAACAAGAAAAAAAACACCGATAATAGCATTATACAGTTGCAGTTTGGTGGATGTACCTGCTGCATAATTTCCCTACAGTACATTAATTTCTTGTTACTAGCATGTATATATGTTCTTCTTAGCAAATACCTGATCATTGATTTTCCTTTTGCTGAGTCATGCATTTTAAAACTTCTCTCGCCTGAACAGGGACTTGAACCCTGGACCCTCAGATTAAAAGTCTGATGCTCTACCGACTGAGCTATCCAGGCTCTTGTTGAGGAAGTCCCCCTTCTTAAGGCTCTCCCTTTTCTTCTTCTTCCTCTTCCTGGTTGTCATAGTTGTAGCAGTAGTCGCAGTAGTGTTGTAATCGTAAGAAAATACAAAGAATCTGAGACCTCAAAATGAGACAGCAAAAATTCCAAGTCAGGACAGGATGATATACATCACGTTAATACCTTCATTCACACAGTGCTTTTCAAAACAAGTGACAAAGCACTTTACATACAATAAGAAAAGATCAATAGGCAAAGTTAATAAGATAATATCATTCATTAAGAAATCATATATGAAATAGTGAGTTTTTAAAAGTTACTTAGAAGGAGACAGTGTTAGTTTCCCTGATCTCCTCCAGCAAGTCATTCCACAGGTGAGGGGCCCAAACAGCAAAGATCTGGTTACCTTTGGTTTTCTGGTTTGACTGAGGAAGGGTCAGGAACGACCCACTAGAGAAGCTCAGGTTGCATTTAGGCTTGTAGGAGCTCAAGAGGGCAGTTATGTGTTCTGGAGGTAACCCCCTACAAGCCTTAAACATGTTTAAAATCTATTCTAGGTCCAGTGTGATTTTAGTGATTTTAAAATTGGTGTAATGTGTAAATTTATATTTGCACTGTGTTTAAAACCTGCTAGATAGTTCACACACTAGTCATCTCTCCAGTAAGACTGATACACCTGCCTCCCTGACAGGAGTCTGTTATTTTGTTCACCCCTTTTATATCAAAGCAGGAAGGTTGAATAACAGAGACATCTGTCTGTATAATGCAATTAAGCAGCACCACAAACTGCAGCTTCAGAATCAGAAACAGCTGCGACAAAAACTAAACATTATAACCTCCATTTATTGCAGGTCTGTTGTATTAGATTGCATTAGCTTTAGCTATGTGTAGCTTATAAACCGGCAGTGTATTTATTCATTTTTAAACTGTGCGTGTCTTTCAGCAGCTGACTCAGTATCTCAGCTCTCTCTGTCGTGTTGGATTCATCTGGTTAATTTCCTTGACCTCGTTGTTTTCTCCAGAGTCAAGGCATCGCTCAGCTCAACCTGGAGGAGTTCCGGAGTCTGTGGGACAAGATCAGGAGGTGGACGGTGAGGTTATCAACACAACACGACAGTAACAACACAGAACTGTTAATATGATGGCTGAAGTGGAAGCTGCAAAAATCTGCCTGTGTATAGAAGTAGAGACGTCAGTCCCCAAATACACTCCTCGTATCTGTCGTTTAAGTTTGCAAAATAAATGAATGAACATGACTGAGATTATGACGTCCCAGAAAAATAATGCAGAACAGATCTCTAGATTGGTTCTGTGTAAATGAGAAAACTATTTATCAAACAGTGGTTTGAAGAATTGCTCCTTAATTGAAAAACCTTGTATTTCTTTGTGAGCACTGCGCAGCAGGAGGACTGTCATTTTAAGTTTAAACTCGTTGTATTAGATTAAAACCAACCATATTTTACTCTTATGTTGCTCAGGGGATTATGACAAATCCCTTAAGTGAGGCAAAACATGGGAAATATTTGGATTACAGAAATAATTTCCTTTTTTCCATCATACTGCAAAACACCTCAGAGCGCCATCTAGTGGGCCACAAAAGCTGGGACGCTGCCAAACTATTGGATTAAAATGAAAAGGATATTTTATGTTGTTTACAAAGCTATTTTTTAAAATATCTAAATGTGCTGAAGAATTCACATAAATTAAAGAAACATCAAATTAAAATCGAGTACAGACAGACATGTTTTATCACTGTTACAAAGCGAATGTTTCCATGGACGCAGTGACGCAAAATGGATCATTTTCTGAAATCAGAAAGTGACGTTGGAAACAACCCTGCTGCAGTAAAAGCTCCAAAGAGTGTGGTGAGGAAATATGATCCTGAATAAATTAAATTTAGATTCTTGTTGTGTCACAGCCCAGTTTACTTTTTCTTCTTTTTTGTCAAACCTTGAGTTTTTTTTCTTGTTTATTTGGGAAGGTGGTCCTTGTGAGAACTCTTGCTCTAAAACATACTGCATGTGTGTGTCAGTTGGTCTTAACACATCTTTTTTTCAATCTTTCCATTATTGAGCAGCATGCCATTAATAAAATAAGCTCAAGTTGTTGTTTTGAGACTGTAGGTTTAAATAATTAACTAACTAACATTCTGCAGAAGTGAACTCAGTGTACGTGCAGTTATCCATACATTCAGCATGTTGTGGTTAATCTCTCCTCAGGATATCTTCCTCGTGTTCGACAAGAACAAAACTCATCACCTTGAGTATCAAGAGGTCGCCCCGGCTCTGAAGGCAGCAGGTAGGACAGAGGACATAAATAGATAAATAGTTCATTGACACTTATCTGCTGTATCCAGAGGTTAATGTGTAACGTGTGTGCAGCCTTAGCTGGATTCTCAGTTTGGTGTTCTGGTTCCACATCTGGCAGGAATACTTATGTGACCAGCAGGGGGAGCCAGACCACCTGTATTTACCTCTTCCTCTGCATAGTTAATTCACAAAGGTGGAAGTCACTCCTTATAGTCACTTCAGCAACCTTAAATTATATATATATGCATGAGGAAAGCAAGTTTATACAAAAGTAATCTAGTTCACTTCACTAGATTTAGATTAAAGTGTAGAGTACAAACGCTGGATAACTGTGCTTTGAAGCACGGTCAGAGAAGAGATTTCTGGCCGTCCTTTGTTAGTGCACTTTATTTTGAAATGTTTAACACTTAAATAATGTAGAGTGGACTTTGTCCTCTCAGCCGTTTGAAGTCATGAAAATCACACCCGTCATTTGGTTCACCTCTAATAAGTCACTGTTTAAGAATACAGTTTGAGTTACTTTTTACTTTTAATCAAGTAAATTATTAAACCGCTACTTTTGCTTTGACTTACTGTAAATGAAAAAACACCAGTAGGTCAGTGAAATATTAGTGAGGGAGTAGTGTTACACATAATCTAAGTCTTCCTATTCATAATGTTTTGGTTGGTGCACTGTTATGAACTGAGCCCTGGTAGATACCTGCACATATGTGAATTTAAACGGGTCCACTGACAGTTCTGAGTCTCCCAGGAGAAACTGCCCCCCCCCCCCCCCGCTGTCACTACATCCATTCAATAATTTTTTTCTGACCCGTGTCTGTTTGTCTGGTCTGTCTCTGCTGCAGGCATCATGGTGGATGATTTGATAATGCAGCTGGTTGGACTGAGATACACGGAGCCCAACATGACCATCAGTTACCCTGGCTTCCTGTACCTGCTGATGAAACTGGAGAGCATGATCCGTAAGGGAGGGAGATGATCAAAGAGGGAGGAAGAAGACACATATTGTCACAGTCTTTATAAAATGCTGAGGAGCTGGATAATACGGTTGCTGTAACTGCTATATTTAGAGAGGTTATAATTAGAAACAATGACATGTCTGATCAATTTAGTTGTTGCGTAAAAAAATTCATCCAACAAATCCTGCAGGCAGTTGCCACCGCAAGCCCAGCAAGTACAGTTTTCCACATTAGGAAGTTTGTATTAACAGTAATGATGTGAACACATCAAAAGGCTTCAGGGAAAAGAAGATGAGCAGAGAGATGTTTTCATGTTTAAAGCTAGAACAGAAATCAGTGGAGACGATGTTTGAAGTCAAAGAAAAATCAGGAAAAATAGCATAGCATGAATATTTAAAGGTCCGGTGTGTAGGATTTACAGGGAATTATTGGTAGAATATGACAGAAATGGAATATAAGTGTGTTTCATTAGTGTATAATCACCTGAAAATGAGAACTGTGTTTTCGTTACCTTAGAATGAGCACTTTATATCTTCAGAGGGCATCAGTCCTCCTCCACAGAGGCCGAAATATTGCACCACCATGTTTCTACAGTAGTCCTACAAGCTTGGATGGGGAGGGTGAGGCGAGTCAGTGGCAATCCGCAAACTCAACCCAAGATGCCACTAAGTACTACACACTGTTATTTATTTATTTATTTAAAAAGGACGGTGAGTGTTTTTCAGTAGGTCAAGTTTTTTTTATGTGCCTTTGTGAGAATGATTAAACCTTTTTGGGCATTATCAACTAAAACCAATCAACTAATCAGTTGGCTACGATTCTATTAAATCTCTCTGACTTTTATACATTTTATTACCATGCATTTATCAGAATCCCAATCACAAATACTTTATTGATCCCGGGGAGAAACTGTCAAAACGAGCAGGAGAACTGCACGGTTGGCACATGTGCACGATTTTTTATCTATAAAGTTCAACCAAAATCTGGTGGCAAAGCTGATGTGTAGGTTTCACCTCATAATTATTTGTCAGCAAAGTTCATATTTTTTTGAATTGTTCATTGTTTTTGTCCTCTTTTGCAGACAAATTTCAATCGTACGACATGGTGGGAATGGGAGCTGTAACCGTCAGCTACAGACAGGTGTGAACATATAATTATATCTGACTGACTCCTTCCTCTTTATTTGCTTCAGTAGCTTGAAAAGAGAAATGAGAAAAAAAAAACAGAGGCAACAGGTGTGATTTGACACATTTATTTTACTTTTATACAGGAAATGTGAATAACTTTAATAGCAACATCACAGTTTGGCAGGTTCTTCATGAAGCCTGTCAAATATGAAAATAAAGTATATTGATATTCAGGATGGCCAGGTGATTTCTGTTCTCTGATTGGTTCCAGTGGCTCCACATGACCATGTACAACTGACCTGTCCTGGTCCACTGAGACGGATTCATCAGGATCTGCTTCGTCTGTTTCTGCTCTTGTGTTTTTCGTGCACAATTTTAATGTGTAGTGTTTGTTTTTGACATTTCAGATGTATGAAAGTAGATGTACAGTGTAGTTCAATGATAGAAACAAGTAGCAAACAAAAAACTTCTCTTGCCATTTATTTTTCCTCTTGTATGTTTCCATCATAAAGTCAAACAGTAACAATAGAAACATCGATACAGTTTATTTTGATATATTTGATCTATGTATGTCTATATTAAGATCTCAAACTGTAATTCTTTTCATATCAATAAGTTTATTAGTTGATTTATCATTTAGTTCACTACAGTGATCATTTCAATATTCATCTGTCTAATATTAAGGATTGATGCCTTGTACATGATTGTAAAAATGTGTATAAAGTGGTTTTTAAGGGATTTCTTAAATATTGTCAAATGTTGGGCTTGTTGGGTTTCAGCATAATGCTTTGTGAATAAACAATATAGAAAGAATTCATTTGTTTGATTGTTACCAGCACACATATTCTCAGACGGTGTTGTGTTTAATATTGTCTTAAATAATATATTAAAAGAGTAAATCACCCAAAAATGAATAGAAGGTCGGGTTTGTTTTGTTAGTCCACGAAAAGCTGCTGGAGTTTCACAGGAAAATGGTGTTGCAGAATCTCCCAACGATGTCAGTGAATGGTGACCAGTTTTCAAACATAAAAAACAACAGGAAAAAATAAAACATAAAATGCCTTCATACTGCTCCAAGCTAAGGATCTACAGTAAAGGTTCAGACACAACTTGGCATGTCAGGGCTTTAGGAAACTTGGATCACGCCAGACGCACAGTATGGATGTATTTTATGTTTTTGTTTTGTTTTTTTTTTACGTTTGAAAACTGGTCACCATTCACTTCCATCGTTTCTGCTACTTCCATTGATTCTGCAGCGCCGTTCTCCTGTAAAACAGAGTTTTGTGGACTAAAAAACTAAACCCAACCTTCAATCAGAATGAGGGTGAGTAGATAATGATTGAGTTTTCATTTTTAGATGAACTATTCCTTTGCCCCCTGTAGAGAAGATATGTAAAGGTAAACAATATAGAAATCAAGAAGTTAAATACATGACCTGTCCCAGTGTGCTGCTTGCACTTTGGTTGGTTTTAAGCACTTAAAAGTTTATTAAAACCGTTGTGCTGTCGTTTGTGTACTGTTTGTGTAAGTATGCAAGTCATCCTGTGGTGTCACGAATAAGGACTCCCTCTTCTTCCTCTGACCTCAGTCAGACCTCAGAGTTACAACAAACACTTTTGGTGCTTCTGAATGTTTATGTTATCTGTTTTATTGGTTTCTTTGCCCCTGTTTGTTTTGCTTAACTTTTACTAAATTCCACATCAAGTTGCCATGATTGAAAATGCATACTAGCTATTTATACTGGCCCGGTTATATACTGTAGGTCCTCTCTGCAGGGTCCGTGTGTGTGTGTGTGTGTGTGTGTGTGTGTGTGCGCAGTGACCCCGACCACCACAGGGGATATTTTGAGACATGACCCTCTGTTCTCTGCTCATGTCTGGTATGTGTAAATATCCGTCTTCCAGCATCATTCTTTAAAGTGAGAACACTCAGTGATACAAATACCAGAGGCTGTATATGTGTGTTTGTGCGTTCAGTATCCTGTTGAGCTTCTGTTGTGTTGGTTCAAACAGACTTTTAGGATGGCATGTGATAGTCATACATCAGACACACCCGAACACACAGTCTTCCTGTTTTTGTCTCTTTCACCTCTGTGTGCTGAGTCTAACTAAACTCTGTCTGTCTTGAACTTTTTCTTTTTTTTAATCTCACTCTCCCTCCTTTGTCTGATCCCAGATTAATTTATTTATTTGTAAATAAAAAACATAATTATTATATATTCAAAATATTACAAACTGTGCGGGCTCAAACAGCGTGTGTTTTTACAAAAACATGCTACAAATCTGTCGTATTACAGAAACGTCCTATCTTAAATCTTAAAATAGGAAGATTCTTCCCAACTTGGCTTTACAGATTCTTATGTAACCTCTTACTTCAACCTATCTTATCTCAGGTTAGTAAAATCTACATACATCACTTATCAACTTTAATGTCTGTTACCCAGCAACCAACACTACTTTTCTCAATTTGCTTTTGTTTTTTTTTTTTTGTTTTTTTTAAACATTCTGAAACAAAACAGATGAATTAGAGGTTTTGAAATCATGTGTAGAATAAGATCGAAAAAAGATGTTCTTTTTGGGAAATTTACAAAAATGGTTTCTAGGGAAAACAGAGATTAGGCTAAAATGGCAGACAGTCTCCATCATATCTGGCAACCACAGTGTAAAAGCAATAAAAGAGCAGCCATTGGGATGAAACAAGTTAGCTAACACTACTGCTAGCTAGTTAGTGAGTTAGGAGAGTTTATGAGCATGTAATAAGCAGGATAATGTATATTGAGCAGGACATTATTGTGAAATAAATCCCAACAGGATGATGTAGGACCCTGACAGGAAGTGGAGGGGTTTTGAATCATCCATAGGAGTCAGGAGTTGTGTACAGTAATAAACTTTTCCCTCATCAGGTCCTAACCCTAACTACCATGGTTACCAAACAGTTAACAAAGTTTCTGTAATATAACCACAGCACCTAAAAATAACCTTAAAGGGCCAGTTCACCCAAAAGGACAAAAAAAAGTGACAAACAAATAAACAAACAAACCATACTCTAACACACACAAGCAGCTGTTACAGAATTTGAAGTAAAAGTTAAGATCACATCTAAAAGTTCAGTTCAATCAAATAACAAATAACAAACAAAACAAAACAAAACACACAATTATTATTATTATTTTTAATGTGCCCATGTTTTAAATATCTGTCTCTGCAATGTGCTGCCACCTCAGATCAGTGGAGGAGACCTGAAATTAGTTTGTGGTTCTTTACCACCATCGTCTTTTTTTTTTTTTTTTTTCGACAAATCATGTCCTTGTTACACCAGATAATCAGAGAGTAGTTTTAATGAAAAATATTCCTCAAAAAAAATACAGATTTTCAAAAATCCAGGCAACTTTTACCACTAGAAGCAAGTGAAAAAATAATTTTGTAATTTGGGAGAAACAGTGTCAACAACTCTTCTTTTTTAATGAAAATATACATTTGCAATGTTTTAATTGAAAACACTACTGTCACTTTTGTAAGATTACACAAAGATGTGTTGTTTTTAGGATATGAACAAACTGAGAATGTGTTGCTTGCACACACACAAAACAGTAATTGAGTTTTTGTCCAGCCCCTGTGTAAACATCACCAGAGACTCAACTCCTCTTTGTTCAGTCCCTCTTTTGAAAAAAATAAAAAACAGTCCATTCATAAGTGGCTCTAATGAGCCCAGACTCAGACTGTAATTATGACTCAGGGCTGTTGTGACCAATCACAGAGCTGGTAGTAACAGAGCTGCACTAGATGGCATCACATGACAGCATCAAAGCTGAAGGATGGTCCTGCTGCAGTCTGTGTGCTGGTGTGGGCCGAGGTGACGCTAATCGACCAGGACAGCCTGAACATGACCTACTTCTGTAGGTGGCTCCTGCAGGCGGGACGGTCACCCTCTGAACCAGTCTGCGCCTCCGCCTCCACCTCCGCCCGGCAGATGTAATGGATGATACTCGGCTCAAAAACCATTCTGTTTTATGAGAGTCAGTCCTCTGGGTCAGTGGCTCTCAAATGATTTGGATCATGACCCCTTGAAGCTCGCAGGCTGGACGGGAATCAAGATTGATTTCCTCTTTTCAGGTTGTTTCATTTTTTTTTTTTCACTGTCAGAGGAGGCTGAGACACTGGACACTGATATTTTATATGAAAAAGTTTTAAAAAGGGGAAAAATTTAAATAAAAAAGGGGGAAACGAAACAAAAGAGATATGAAACAGATATTTTTATTTCTCATGTGATTGTCTTCTGTCCTTACAGTTTCTCATAAGACACAGAGGTCGTGACCCTCAGAACCACTAAGTGTACTTTATGTACTGTATAATAGAATGCCTTTATTGTAATTGCACAGCTGTACAATGAAATTTAGAGCATCCCTGAGAGGTACATATAATTAAAAAACAAAAACACGTTCCAACAGATCAGCACACATATGCACTGCATATCTAACTACACCATAAATAAGCATAAAAACTAGTATATTAGGTGTGAAATAAACATGGAGATTATTGTACTTATATATAGGAAAGTACAACTAGTCGTTCTGAGAAGGATTCAGGTCTCCATTGTTTAACAGGAAACCTGCATCCTGCACCTCTTTAACAAGATAATCCTGCTAATCACAAATCGGCTTCTTTATCTGTGGTGAGAAATATTCACTTGGAAGTCTTTACACACATTGTGAAGTCTGCAGATGACACCACCACCGTTGGCTGGATTTCAAACAAAGATAAGGAAATCAACAGTCCTGCAGAGTGGTGCACAAAAAAAAGGTGGGTGTTGATTTAGTTTTTTTTTTTTTTTGTGGGGCGTTCACGGCCCGGGAGAGGAGGAGGTCATTAAATCTGTCCAACTGCTCAGTTCATCCTCAGCACTCCACCATGAAATGTAACTCTATTTCTATTATTTATTCACCTTTCTACTCTAAATCATTTTTGTTTTCGTGAGTAGCTTAAAGGTGATTACACCTAGTATCTTGTTATACAACCAGTTGTTGTGTACTGATCAATAAATGAACTGTGTAACCTTCTCTTATTTCACTGGACACTGTGTCGTGCTGTGTGATGATTACTTTCTTAGACTTTTTTTGATTGATGGTACACAATGAGGTTAACCTTAACAGAAGTAAAAGAAATTAGATTTATCAATGAAAAATACAAGAAAATCATATGGATTATTACAAATGTACAGTGGACATTTTCAGATGCTTTAATTTAGTTGTGAAATCTTGGTTGTGGTCACATTCGGCCATATTTACCTGAAATGATACAGTGGATAATATTCACTCAAGTGAGTTCAACAGAACAACTGGAGAAGATGTTTCTGAACGCCCAACATAAATATTTAGTGTCCTGTATTACAGTGACAGTTGTAGATGACTATATTTTACTTGTTAGCATAATTTGTACTTCAAATTCACCAGAATGCATAACATATTGTCCCTGAATAAGGACAATGTGTTTTGGTGATTCAGCTCCCTACTGTACCTACAAATCATGCTTACTTGACATTTTTTGCTGACCACTTTCATAGGCATGCTGTTTTAGATATAGATTAGATATGTCTTCTCAGTTCCAGGCTGCCATTGGTTCCTTTTGTTGATACAGTATGAGAATAAATTACAAGACTCTTGAAACTTGAGTTGTATAATCTATCACAGTGAACACAAACTCTGTCCTTGTTACAATGTCGCTGCACTGTATTGCAATTTTAAAGGAGATCAATTTGATCTTCTGTGATTTACCACATAAAGATATAGCAAAATATAAATGGATAGAATTCACTCCAATACATTATATATAGTATAGAAATAAACTGAAAACACGGGCTGCCTAGAGCAGCAAGTGAAATAAATCCAAATTGGAAACAAAGCAGCATCGGCTGCAAATGTGCTGTAAACTTCAAAGTTTTTGCAGAAATTAGTTTCCCTTTAAGGCAAACATCAAAATGAGTTTGCACACAAAATAACATTTCTCTTAAATCAGCACACTAGTTTGTTGTAGAGATATGTACTTTGGTGGAATCTTTAAGAATTTAAAACTTCACTAAGTCTCCAATTCAGTCAGATTCCCAACAATTTAAAAAAAAGACAAAAAATAATCAACCACAATGCGTTTCTTCTTTCAATTCGTTTTCTTTTTTTAGTTTGAGTATTTTAGATTTATGTTGGTTCATTGTTTTTAGCAGCTCACGTTCAAATGTTAAATGAATATTCATTAGCTGTCTGAGCCTATAGAAGCTACTGAGACAGGTGGGTCAATTCACACTGAAATACAGATTCACACCGGAAAATTAGCGAGGTCCCTTCAAAATAAAATCTTATAACTTCAGGTGTCGAAGGGAGAGGAGGGGATTTAACGACATTGCACACTGCATTTCTTTTACAAAGTAACGCAATACAAGGTGAATACTTTATTAATATCAGAGAAGAGGAGCATTCAGGAACATTCAAAAATGTGTTTTGATTAAAAATAGCGAAGGAAATCATAGTGAATTTGTGTATGAGAGAAAAAAAAACTCTCCCTGTAAAGGTGAAGACTGACAGTAAAGTTAAAACATTCAAATGGAGCACATTCATTCATCCATTGTGTTGAAAGCCTTTTTAAAAATAAATAAATAAATAAATTTGTATGTACAGATACACAAAAAAATATAAAGGGCACCATCTGTGCATAGTGGGGTACCAGTGCAGCAAATGTCATGATGAATTAATGGTGAAACAGTTCCGACGCCTGGTTTAGATTGAAATGATTTCAGTATTAATTCATTATTTAAATATTTAAAGGGACACAGATGCCAACTAATTTCCCAGCACGTAGGACAGCCTTTATGGTAGAAGACACTTCATTGTATTTTGTCCACTGCAGGCTTTTTATCACATTGAATCTGCCATGGGGTATCCAAGGCACCACTTTTGCACCAGTTCTTTTGAAAACTGAGACCACCAGTGATTTATGGTTCGTTATTTTGGTGAAAATGTGCATTGAGATACACATTGTATATTGCAGAATAGCCTGTAAATATCAAGATATTATTCAGAAGCCCCATCGCCCAGCCTCAGGTTGAATTAATAAATGTAGCTTTATGAATATTCCGTTTTCCTGATAGAATACAAGGAGTTAAGAAAGTTGCACGATTGTTCCGATATGGGCAGCCATTACTTTGAAAGGTGTGAGCGGAAGCGTGTCTCCGGTGCGGTCAGCAGCTTGTCGGTGTGGCTGCAGCCTGTAGGAGCGGCCGGTTCCTCCCAGCAGCCTCTCTCTCACTCACAGTTCAGAGGGAAAGCTTTTCTTCTCACAGCAGCAGCAGCAGCGGGGAATTTCTGACTGCACACGCCGGATATTCATCACATTAAAAAAACACACTGACGAGAGAAGAAGGACTCTTTCCTGGCTCGTGTATCCCGCCCCGTCCCACCTCGCTGATTCGGGCCGTCGTTGCATCCCCCCCCCTTTTTTATTTTTTATTTTTGGACATTTTTTCCCTTCCTGACAGTTTCTCTGTGGCGCACTCGGGTTTCTTTTGCTGACATGGTAGATTATCACGCTGCCAATAACCAGCCGTCGGCCGGCGGGACGCAGACCTACATGGAGCAGGAGAATGACTGGGACCGGGACCTGCTGCTGGACCCGGCCTGGGAGAAACAGCAGAGGAAGGTAGGAGAACCGGAGTCGGGCCCAGCTGGGCCGAGCGGAGCCGGGCTGAGGGGAGGAGGAGGCGGCGGGCAGAAAGAAAATGGCAGGGGAGGGATGGGATGGGGAGTGGAGGTCAGAGACCGACTACGGGCCTCGGTTTTGCTCTATAAACCCCGCAGCTGCTCCCAATGCCCCACTTTCTACCAACCATTTTCTCCTCCCAGCCCGGCTCTCCTCTCAGCTCGTCCTCAATGTCAAGCTGTCTCATTTCTCCCTCATTAAACGCTCATTTCTTCTCCTCCAGCTTCTCTTTCCACTCTGAATGTTAAAGTATTTGGTCCTGTGCAGCAGAGCCGAGCCCGTGTCCAGCATTAGCTGCTGCTTTCACACTTTGGAGGGTGATTTTTTTTTTTCCCGGCACTTTTTTCCCTCCCCGAGCGGAAACAGGGCGCCACATTGTTGCAAAAAAATCTGAATTGTGACTGTGCAGACATCTGGGGCTTAAAATAGCCAGTGAAATTATGTTATTTGAAGGATTTGGTGCGTTATCAAGGCGTCCTGTCCCACTTGTCTGCTGCTGCTTGGCATTCTGGTCTGAGGCCGATAAGACTGACTGAAGGCGAGGCGAGTTTCTGCTGCTGCTACTACAGAAAGAGCTGACCGATACCAGGCTGTTCACAGCCGATAATACAACTGCAAAGCTGCTGTGATTTATTGCATCCACATTTAATAGTCTTTTGTAATGAAAACTGAACGGAATTTGTGACTTTCCTCTCTTGGCATGTTGGAAAAGCACCTGGAAACGATCATTAGTCATTATAACTCATGACATGGCCTGCCGGTGACATTCCTCACATGTTTAGTAACTTTTTAAAACCTTTTGAGTTTTCAAAGATTTAAAAGCACTCATTAATCCATAAGTTCCTGAGACAATATGACCATAAACACCTTTGCAGCTTGGTCCTCATTGATTTGTATGTCAGTGACACTGACTGTGCTCGTCTGACAGGTCAGGTGAAGAGAGAAGTCAGTGAACGCATCAAAAACACAGTGAGGTACAACACCTAGATGTTAAAGGGACAACTCTCCCCCCAAATCAACAAAGTTGTCGTGCTATTTATCCTTTTATATAGTTTTGGTATGAGTTACCAAGTTTAGAGTAGAGATGTCTGCCTCCTCTCCAGTACAATGAAACTAAATTCCTCTTGGCTTGTGGTGCTCAAAGCGCCAAACAGTAATAAACTTTACAGAAATCATGACCCAGTTATCCAGTATAATCCACAGACCTTGTTGTGAGCAGTTTGATGTAGGAAACTGCAGTTCAGCTCAGAGGAGATATGCATATTTCTGATTTTGGGGTGAACTGTCCCTTTAAGAATTAACAAGACAGCTGTCATGAGCAATGCAAGGCTGAGCACACCCACTGTATATGCAGTCTATTGTTTTATTTGGTCTGACAATTACACCTATGCTCATGTTCTTCCTGTGCAAGTTTCTGTAGCCACACCCACTTTACTGCACTGAACTAAACGCCCACTTGCTGTGTTGCAGATTTTATCTACGGTAATATTCTGCATAAATATCATTAAACCACATGGCAGCATATGGTAGGGCAGCACAATAAATTGAGATGTAATCAAAACTGTGCAGTATTTTAAATTAGAGAAGCTGTAGTTTTTTGATAAAGGGAAAATGTGTGCATTATAATGAAGTATGACGCTGCAGAAATGCCCTGTCGTATACAAATCTTACTTAATTTGGTACAGACCCCAAATGTCATGTTATATTTTTTTATATTTCAGTAAAAATGAATATTATGAGGCACAAATTATCAAGTTATCACTGCAATGCGATTTTTTAAAATCATATTGTGCAGTTCTACCTAGGTGTTAAAACTAAACAAGGAGGCTGAAATCAGCAGTGCTAAGTTGAGGACACCCTCTGTGTGTGCAAACTATTGTTATATCTGGTGTCACATTCACACCTATGTGCATACTCTTCCCAAAGCCCTGGGACATACATGTTTCTGTAGTCACACTCATTTTACTGCACAAAACTAAACACCCACTTAATGTCCTGCTGCAGATTTTAGCTACAGTAATGTTCTGCGTAAATATGATCAGATCACTTGGCATCGTAACGGTACATCAGGAACTGTTTCCCTTTTTTTTTAAACGAATACTTCTCAAATCCTCACCAAGATAACAATCATACCGCTCACCATCCCCCTAACCAATCAACAGTTGTTAACATTTGCACAGCATTGTGTCTTTTTATTTATTTAAAACGAGCAGCCATGCTAACCTGCTCTACTCGTCTCTCCCTCCTCCATCTCCATTAGCTCTCCATACGACTTCTCCCATCCTCTAATTCTTCCTTGTGCTCCACAGTTTTTTAATAGATGTCACTGAGCTACAATTGATGCTAACTGGCTACCTGTCTGAAGTTTCCCAGTAGGATGGTAATGAAACCTGCCCACTAATATTCACCAGACTAAGGTGACCTTGTTTTTGTGCCCAGTGTTCCCCCTTTAGGCACCCGCTAATGATTATGTCTGTATGAAGAAATGTGTCAAAATACACACAGGCCGTGATATATTAATTGGATGGAGGATGCACATGAGATCCTGATGATAAAATTTACGTCATTGTGACCATATGGGCACATAATATAACACTGCATCAACAGTTTTTTACCCTCAACAGTTTTTTACCCTCTAAATCCTCATAAGGGAGTGGAGAGGCAGAATAATGGAGGATGATTTTAAGAACCATTGCTTAACTGTGTGGAATGATTGAGAGGGTGTGTGTTTTTCTGTGTGTGCAGTGCAAAGCAGACTACGCGCCCTTTCTTATTCACTAACTAGCCAGATGACTGGCATACTTTCTAGTGGTGTGACAGCATGCCGAGCATTGGATTGTGCATTTTTATTAGGCCACTCAGCATTATAGCCATCAGCATCAGACATTCCTGCAGTCAATTTCCCATCAAACCTGACGGGTCCAGTCTTTCACTGTTAACTCACGCTGGTCGGTCGATTGTGGGGACTCTTGGTGTTTTTCTCTAGAGCTCAGACGGGTCAAAGTTTCTTCAAAAGGAAAACTAACCTGCCAATCATTAACGGAGTGAGGCTCGTTGTGCAAGCCTGGCCTTACGTCCATTCCCCCGCGTTTACAAATCTTCACTCCTCACTGGAGGCTGATAGGTGTTTGGTTGATTGGGAACGGCGAAGGCTGGGGACACGTCCCCCTACCAAGCTCGAGCTGTGCCGGCCCCGGTGAGGCGAGGGAACCAAGGGCAAATTCCTGCGGTGTATTCACGCTCGCTGTGCCAGTTATTGCACAAAAGTGAGCAAATGCTCTCCCGCAGGAATATTCAAGAGAGACGCAGATCTAATGAGTGTGGGAATGGGTTTGCCCTTTTAGTGTGTGTGTGTGTGTAAGAGAGAGACGTTTGAGTCCCTAAGGTCAAGAACAGGAGTGGTTTGACAGAGTCGGATTTTTCCGTCATGTTGAGTAACACAAGACAGGAAAAAGCAGCAATGCTCAGGATTTTTTTGGCATCCTTGGCTTTATTTGGTGTCCACACTAGAGCTTGAGAGACAGAAAAAACTGAGGGAGGAGACAACCGGGTGGCATGTGACAATAGGCCTCAGTTTACATTTGAACACAGAGAACACTGGGGGTGATTTGTTGGGACTGCACGCCTGGAGATTAACACTTTATCTGCTTGTGTAAACAATGCAATACCTCATGTATCTTAACCTTTTCAGTGAACACACAGTAAATGAAAATTAAAAATGACAGTCCCTAAAAGAAGAGATTTGGCTTTTACCTCGCTAAATTTGAATAAAATTCTAGGTTTCCCAGAGTTGTACAGTGCGAGTCTCTTTTATTGGCAGAAGCAGAGCCTTGTCCTTGCAGCATGTTTCCAGTTGTCCATTTGGTACATTGAGCAACATTTCTCAACACCCCAGAGTACCTGGACTGAGCCCAGCTGAGTCCAGCTAACTACAGTTTGTTACAGGCGAAGCTCCTCGCCTGACAAACATGTTATTAAGTCTTTCTCACCGCTCCTGGATCCAACACACGTTGAAACATGTTAAAGTACGTGGTGACGCCACCAGAGGTTTTTATTGTGACTCTGGGCAGTGTGGCAGGCCGTACATGCAAATCCAGCTCCTCGGCGACAGTTAGAGCTGCACATATTTCTCATGTCATGAGGCAGGGCGAAAGTACAGCGAGGTGGGTGGATGAGCTAACAAGGAAAGCAGCAAAGTACACAAGCCAAAGGGCCTGGAGCACTCGGCATCAGTGATGACTGATCGCTCTTATTTGTCAAGGCGATTTACTTTTGAAATCGGATTAATTAGCACTTGTCCCAACTTTAATATAAGCATGCAAATCAGAGCCGTTTTGGTATTTGCAGGCAAACAGATGTGCTGCCAAAAACCAAAGAACACAAGAGAAATGTACCTCTGGATTCATGTCAGAGTTTCTAAGTTTTTATTCCCTTCCTTTAGCTCATGCCAGGGGTGTGTGGCACTGATCCTGGAACACTGACTGTCATAAATCACCTGTGTTACAGTAGCAGAATCAGTTGTGGTCGCAGACTCTGATGTTTATCTGTCTTCATTTTCCTAAGCCGACAGCATCTCAGTCAGTCATTCTGTTTGCGCAGACGTGATTGAAGCTGGACTGTGAAATGGACTCGCACAGCTGGACAGACTTTACATTTAACAGCTGTAACTAATGGAAAGATAGGGAGGTAGATGGGATAATTTGATATAACTTAATTTTCTTATTCTTTTACATGAGCTGGCTCTGGTTACTTGTGCTTGATAAGGCTTATTTTTTCTTTAAGCATTGTACAGTAAGTCACTTTGTTTTATCCACTCCGATGTTGGTGCAGATGTGTCCTGCAGCCTCACAAAGTGAGCAGCATGAATTAGATTGTATCCAGCCTCTGCTGACACACCCAGCGAGTGCCCAGACTTGCAACACACACACTGATTTTTTTTCTCCATTACTGCCAAGGTGGGCAGCTGGACACAATGTTAGTTTGTTCTTTTGCCGCCCACTTTCACATGCTTTCAGTGTGACTGGCTGGCTGGCAGGCAGGCGGAGCTGGTTCAGATGGCCCGGGTTGGCTCGGGACGAGCTGCGAGTGACATTTTGTCAGGACAAATGGATCAAACAATGCATCCTGCCATCGTCTCTGCACCGGCTAAGATCTGCCTCCATGATAAGCTGCCAGGCTACTTTTTTCCCCCTCCCTGTCTGCCTTCCTGCCTTCCAAAACACTGTTTAAAAGAATGAAGGGAGCTGAAATGTTTGAGGAAGGTCAAGTAAATAGCCTGCTCACTAAACAACAATAGACAATGCTGTGTTTGTGGAGAATTAAAGGAGCAGACGCTTTGATTGGTTGCCTGTGTTTTTGTGTGTCTGTGATTGGCTGGTTCAGCACAGCAGGACCAACCTGACTGGGGTGTGGCAGATACAAGAGGAATCTGCTCTGGTGTGCAGTGAAAGCTTTTCCCATTAGAGGCTGTTGTGAGTTCTGCTCCTTGATTGCAGATGTTTATCTATAATATAGTTAATTCTGTTTTGTCTGCCTCTGGTGAGCAGTGCTGAACAATAGGTCAGTTTTAATCCGTATCACTCACTAATGCAGTATGTATGCATTGTGTTGCAGACTCTGGATATACATTGAGCTTAATCTGCACGGCCAGGATCATCATCTACTAAATTAATACTAATCTGTTTTATAACATTGCGAAATGAATATTTTTATGATTCGGACTGTTTGGTGGTGAAAACAATCAATTTGAAGACGTGACATGAGCTCAGGGAACTTGTGAGCTGTGTATGTTTTCATTTTGCTATTTTATGACATTTTGTAGAGTAGGTAATCAAGTTAAAAATAATCAGCACTCTAACTGACAATGGAAATTACAGCCTATTCATGCAGTTAGGCCTGTCACAGTAATTACAGTATCACCTTATTGTACAATATATGGACATGGCCACAGTAATTTTTGCTGGCCTCAGTGTTTTTTTTTTTTACAGAAGAATATCACAGAACATTTTAGTCAACATGACACTAGAATAAACAGTAGAGTTTCCCCTACATTAGAAGACTTAAGCATAATACTAATAGGGTTGTGTGTGGACGATATTTTCCATCGTGATGGCTGACTGTCATTGACCACTGAGCCCTCTACCATCATAACATCCTGATTTAAAAGCCTTCTGTATTTGAGGTAGCTGTTGAGAACCTGTTGCTGCTGCTCAATGCACTATGTCTCCATGTTGTGTTTATTATTTTCTAGAGATGCACTGATTGCAATATTCTTAGCTGATTCCGATTTCCGGTTTTTATAAGGGTCTGACCTGCCGATTCCGATTTTGACCGATTCCGATTTTCAGTCTTTCTAAGAACTGGAATTGACAGCATTCACAAACATTTTTGCAACTTTTCTTGTAAAAATTAAATTAGATGTTCATAATATGACACTGACTATTAAATATTCATTAAATACTATTTAAATCTTTTCCAAAGTCCTCCAGGTTACAGCCAGGGCTTATTATAGGTTTACATAAAGATTATGAATCAGCTGAATGTGATCTGTGGATCTGTGAATGTGGGATTTCGCGGGATGCGATTTCATGTGATCGCCTGTGGAAGCAGATGTAAACAAACCGGAGACGGACTTGATGCAACAATTTGCTGCCGTAAAACTTTGCTGTGAGAAAAACAGAAGCAGAAGTTAAAGGAGTCTGGATGAGAAAATGTTTGAGGAGACACATCAACACAGGTTTTTTATTCTTCATCCAGAACAGGAGGTGAGATTTTAACTGTCCCTCTGTGAACAGCAGTCTGCTGCTAGCTAGCATTAGCCTGAAGTGCGAGAGAGTTTACGACTGTTTTGCGACATTGTCAGCTGCTCTGTCTCGTTGTAGACTGTCTGTCTTCTCTTTATCTTGTTCTTTGAATCTGTCTCTGACACCAGCTTCAAGCAGACGTGTGTCTGAGTGTGTAGCTGTTATCAGCGTTGTGTTGACGTCACGGTCAGTTTGTCTGCTGCGTGCATGACGTGACCATCGTGCAGAACAAGTGTGTGACAATGACGGGCACAGAATCGGATATGTGACGCTGACCGGCCAGTCACCGGTTAGGGCCGGTCACGCTGAAAACCGGCCGGTTCCGGTCTCTGGCCGGTCGATCGGTGCATCTCTATTATTTTCTTTTAAACACAACTAAGTTATGGACATGTGGTGTCCATTGTGATATTTCACCATGGATGTTGTCATATCCCAGTCTGATAGACATCACCCAACCTAAGTGTGCCTGAGTGTTTTTCCACAGTGCCTACGCTAAATGAACAGAAAAAAAAACTTCTGAGGCACATTTTGCTAATATTTTAGGCCACATTTTTGAATCTGAATATTTTTAAAAGTTATGAAAAGTTCATTACTCTTTAAAAGGTTGTACTTGTTATTATTGGAACTTATTTCCTGGACAGTTTATTGTCCAACAAAAGTAGTTGTCCTGACAGGCCTTGATCCAATCGCATTTTCAGAAGCTCTTCCTGCTTGACGAGAGTAAAATTCAAGGGGAAACACAGCTGTAACCTGTAACCCCCTCCTCCAGAAGCGGACAGTTTATTTGAACTTAACACATTTAAAACAAGTGACTTTTTTGCTTTTTGTTGTAACTTGATATAGATGTCTACACTCTGCAGTCATTTTGGGATGTGGGATAATGGAAGTGTAAGCCTTTGGTCATTCCCTCACTGCCAGCTGATTAACAGGTCAGCTGTGGGAAAGCCCTCTGCCTCAGCTGACCGTGATCCAGAATCAGCTTGTGGACCTAAACAACGAACCAGTCAGTCAAGCAGACAGCCAGCGCGGGGACAGAGCAGAAAGGAATGTAACCCCCTCTGTCTTTCTCTCTGTTCTGCCATTGGCGGCGGTGAGAGAGCATGCAGGGGGAAACATTCCTTTGGTGGCCCATTATAGCCTGCTAGGCCAGTGGGAGGGGGCTTTTTTACTAAAGGGGGGCGGGGTATCCTGTTTTTTGCCCGACAGGAAAAAAAAAAAGAGTTGGGGGTTTGCAGGATTGCAGATGTGGTCTGTGTGGAGAAGACGAGAGGGAGAATCCTCCTCGGGGGCAGAGGGTGCTTACAGGGGAAGCAAGAGTTTCCAGCCAGTTACGATGTGGCGGAAGTCATGGCGCCGATCGGTGCTCCAAATATTTGTTTGCATAAATATTTTTTGGACGCCACCACCCTGTGATTGATTGCACTTTGAACTCCCCTGCTGTGCTCAAAACAGCACGAATGATTCCAAAATGCAGACTTAAACACGTTGTCCAATCAGTTCAGAGGTTGTAGCGTAGCTTGTAGCCCAGGGCTGTTATTGACATTGGTTGGCTGTAGGCCTGAGTGTCGAGGTGGTGGAGCCTAATGTGTTTCTCTTTCAAAGAGATTTCTTCACGGTCTGTTTCTCTCCCACTCTTTGTTGCATTTTGGGGCAGAGAGGAGGACTTGGGTGCATCCGAATGTCACAGAAGCCATGAGTCCCTGGCCTGGATTCAGTTTATGGCTGACATAACCTCAACTCTCTCACTAATTGTGGCTGTGCTGTTCACAAGCTTACTTCTTGGCCATTGTGCAAAGTTATGAGGATTAGTAAATGGCATTTCCCTCTGATGAATTGAAATTGGCAACAATAGGAACTAAGAATTTCCTTTTGGTTGGCTGCCAGGCCAGTATGCATGTTGATGGTTTTAGCTTGAAGCTTAGGCCCCCCTTCTTCATATGCCCTCAAAATGCTCACCAAAGGGATTTAAAGGAATATACTGACTTTTTTTTTTTTTTTTTCGCAAATAAGCTCTTTGACGTTGTGTAAAAACAGTTGGTTGCAGTTTCACCATCTTATTATTTCCGCTGACCTCTGCACTCTCACTGAGACACAGAGGAGCCTCGTGTGCTGAAATCGTTAGTTAAACAAAATCATACCGATCATTTAGCAAGCAAAAATGCAAAACATTTGCTGATTTGTGAAACTTTGCATGCACTTTTTATGTCTCTGTCAGATATTCAATCGTAGTTTAGGACAGAACAAGCAATTTTAGCGATCACCTTGGTATCTGGGAACTTTTACCCCCCAGTTTTAGATTAAATGAGTAATGGAAAAAGTACTCTAAAATGAAAATCATTAGTTCCAAGTCTCAGTCTCCTGACAGTGGCAGACTCCTCACTTACAAGTCTCTGGCAGTTAACTATAGGGCTGCAACTAATGATTATTTTAATGATTAATCACTTGCTCAATAAAATGCAGAAAATTGTGAAAAAAATACTGCACCAAATCAGTCACAAAAAAACGGGAAGGAATGTGAAGGTGTGTGGATGTGATCGGTGATGGAGGATCATCACTCAGGCAGACTCAGAGGTTTCACAGCTCAGGAAGTTTATGCCTGGGGCAGATTGTGACATTTGTGTATTTCAACAGAGAAATTGTGATTGGACGGATTGTGTCATTAATTGTGTGTCAATGTGTGTGTTCTAAAGCAGACTCTGTCTTTGAGAAGTGTGTGTGTGTGTGTGTGTGGGGGGGTTGTTTGTGGGAAAGCAGCAAAAGAAAAGGATGTGTGTTTAGGTGTGGCGTGTGTTTAGATGCCTGTGTGAAGGGTGGGGGCTCCACTCTATTATGGGGTCTTGGGGAGGGGGTTCGACTGCAGTTTGAAAGTGAGGTTTTCCCCCTTTTAGTTTCCAACAGGCACATAGCTGTGGGTTTGTCTGCCTGAAGCTGCTGGTAAACACTGTGCAGTTAAACAAACACAGGCCTCACCTACACAGGTGGTGTGATTTCTCCCCTAAGTTATATTGTTTTCATCATCATGTATGGTCCATTTAACACACAGGGAAATAACCTGAGGAACATGAGGAAAACAATACAATATTGAAAAAGAGAAAGCAGCAGTTGAACTTGAGCTTGTAGTTCCTCATAAACAAACACCTCAGTAATGTTTAAATGGACGGATTACAGTAACCTCATCTCACACCTCCGCTGTTTGTAGGTGTCTAATTGGGAAGCATTCACTGCTGCAGTTACCTCTGCAGGTTGTTTTTCAGAGAAACATGGTTTGAGGCAGTAATGTAGAATCCTTTGCTTGAAAATCTTGATTGTATGAGATTGTTTAAGTTTATTTGAACTTGCTTTGAGTGGCCTGAAGACTAGAAAAGTACTCTATAAATGCAGCCCATTCACAATAAGGGCTGAAAGGTATGAAAAAATGAAGCAGCATCATTGCCTTTGCAGGCATTCAAAATAATGACAGTCTAAAATTCAGCTGGTGTTGTGCATCCTCACTGTGTGACACCGTTACCTATCTTTGAATATCTCTGCATCTCTCTCCTCTGGCTGCTGAGTGCAGATAGCGTTCATGCTTGTATCTGTGAGGCTGCAGCCTCTCTATTGTGAACCACAGTGCTCTGCAGGGCTCTGTATTTTTGGAAACACCACTTCAGAGCTCTGCTATCATCCTGCACCTGAGAAAGAGAGCGAGAGAGTTTAAATTTAATAAAAATTTGATCAGAAAAATAGAACAAGAAGCAAAAACGCTGTTCTTGCTCTTGCTATTTCAGACAGTCCTTGACAGACATAAGCGAGGCTAATGCAGCGACTTGTTTCATACACTGAAGGCTAAAGATAGACGTGCATTGCCTACACCATTAGCAGCATTTTTTTTTAAAGGTCTTACTATCTATGCGGTTGTTCAAGGGCAAGTTAATGTGTGCAGTTTAGTGAGAAGATGTTATCTTGTATTTTTTGTGTTCTTTTGTTATTGCAAGGACTGAGCTAAATGTGGCTCTGAAAGTCTCCTTTCACATTTTATTCAACAGAGTGAACATTGCAGGGACTTAAAAGAAATTTGTCATGGCAGCAGATTTGTAATTTTTTGGACTAGGTTTAAGGGGAACTTCACTGATTTTTGGTCAGTTTAAGGTCAGTTTTCTGGTCACAGGGAGTACTATGCAGCTTGAAAAATGTTGTATTTTGTCTTTTGTGGTCTTTAGTTGTGATGGATGTGCAAGATGCTGTCATGGAAAATGTAGGATCCGATGATTTTTGGAGCTTGAACGATACCAGGAAGTAAAAGACTGGATGCCTCTGTGTCTACTGCTTTGACTTTGACCATTCCTTTTTTAATCTGTTTCGTAAATCTCCCAATTTAATTTAAGTGCACTACTAAACCGCTGGAGTACTCCTTTAACCCTCTGCATTCCTCCTTCCATTGTCTTAATGATTAAGAATACCTCTTTAACAAATCCACAGTACATTACATGTAGCTCTAAACGTTTTTGTATTTTTTTAAGAGCAGGTTTTGTTCATCTCATCGTGGAACAGACCTCGTCATGTCAGCACATGCAGCCTGTGCGTATCGTTACGCTGTTTGAGGTTGTCCCCAATCTGGTCGTCCTCTGGAGGCCAGCGTGGCTGCACAGCAACATCTGTCAGAGTGGGACACACCACACCACCCCACCCACACCACCACCGCCACTCACCCAGAGATTACATCCCAGCTCAGATGACTAGATTATATCCAGATCTGACACATATCCAGGATGAATAGAAAGGTGGGGAATGATGCAAGAAGACAGTATGAAATTGGCTGCTGCTTTATTATGCAATTTGGTAGTGGTGAACAAACGTGATCAGTGGTATTAAGGTAGATCATGATTAGAGACACTGGCTTTCAGTCTGAAAAAACACCAATAAAAGCTGTAATCTTCTATTAGAAATTAATTAGACATTAAAATAGAAATCGTGTAGAATGAAAACTATAGTTTCAGTCTGATTAAAAAAACACTGAACAAATAAAGAGTTTATTAGTATTGATCAGCTCATTTATTGTCTCGTCTGTTTATTTAGTGCGTTGTCAGTCAACTCAAGGAACCAAAAATCAGACCATGTTCTTTTAATAATATTGTTGTTCTTTAGAATAAAGCTTGATGGATGCATACATGGCCACACCTAGACAGGTTATTCTCCCTCCGGGGTGGGTGTGTGTGAGAGAGAGAGAGAGAGCGAGAGAGAGAAAGAGAGAGGGAGATTGAAAAAGAGACGCAGCACAACAAACAGGCCGTGCTTGTCTGGTAACAAAGAGTGAGGTGTGAAGGTGAGGCCTCGTGCTACATCTGGGTTATGCAGAGCAGACATCTGCAGGGGATGTTTGGCTGGATCAAGGGTTTAGCACCGTAGCTGCTGCATGACACACTCGTCTATCACACGGCACAAAACGCTCTGAAACAATTAGACGAGTATTAAACAAATGCCTGACACTTCACGTGAGAAATCTGCACAATTGTCCTGCTTGTCAGTATTTTTTTCTGTTCCTTATTGCGACTATGGCAACTGCAAGCCTTTCCCGTCACCTGAAAATAAATTACAGTCAGAAATTCAATACAGTGGTTTGCCTCTGGACACACTAAGCTAACTTGATGATTATGCACTCCAAATGCTAGAGGGAGGTGTCCAACATATCCTGGTTTAGGTCAGAATATTGCAAATTTTTGTGCAGCTGCTCGTACAACATTTAACAATTTATTTTAAAAGTAGGCAGATGAAATTAACAAGATAGGTTCTTAGGTTTTATTTAAGAACTTTAAAACAGGGTTTTGTAGAAAAACATTTGCACTTCTCAAAGTAACGTCATCAAAAGAAAATCACTTTAATAATAATATCCATCCCTGGTCAATGCTCTACGGCTGTCTCAAACACATCCTCGTCCAATTAGCCGACTGTGGTTGCTTAACATTCCTTTCCGCATTAAAACTGATTTGGAGGCAAAAAGCGCAGTCGAATGTCTGCATCACCATGTGCAGGATCTTCGCAATAAAACCCTAATAATGTTTGGCTGTTGGAGAGCTTTAATTGTGAAGCCACAACTTTTTATTTGAGAGGCTTTAACTGCAGATTTTATTACGGCTCCAAGCAGAACACAATTAACATATTTTTGATGGCAAATTTCTGAATAATTCCTAAATGTCACATTGATTCACGATATGTTAAATGGATTTTATTCTCGTTTTTATTAAACTTACTGACCATTTTATTGGCATGCATTTGCTCATGTTTTGTGGACATTTGACTCGTGAATCTGCAGCATTGAAAGTCAACTGAACTCGAACCTTATGGGGAATCACCCGCTGAGGCTGCTGGGATCTGTAGGCATCGGTTAGTGTTTGTTGTGGTGTCAAGAAGACAAATGTCTCCATCTGTCACAGCGGCTTTTAAAACCTTACGCAGGTGAAGATGGGGCAAACAGACCATGATTCAAACTAAGCGTGTGTTTGTTTCCTCTGCGGCTTGTCTCTGATTTCCTCGGTGAGCTCCTTGTTGTATTATTTAACAGCTTTCAAACTGGGGCACTGGGCAAAGAGGTGAAGAGGAGAGGCCTGCTGGGACACATGTACATGCATACAGCAGACACAATGGATAATACCGTGCATACAGTTATTTAAACCCACGCACACACTGCCTTTGTTTTCCATGAAATATTCACTCAATGAATTCACTAAAGAGATGTAGGTTAACTGTATAGTGACTTTTTAAATTTAATTATCTTTCCTATCTATCACTGATAATGCAAATCTTTTCTTCTGTTGTCTGCTAAATGAACACCTGCTATTTATAACCACACATTTAAAAGTCTGAACACTGACAGCTGTTAATCTGCAGAATATGAATTTGTAAATGTGCCTGTGAGATAATTGGCCAAAATGAAGAATTTTACACTCATGTGGAGTCATAATTGGGGGCCATTCTCTTCAGGGTTGTACACCTGAAACGGAAACACTTCGGCGGGGTGTCAGTGGAGCATGTGCTGGTTTTAGAGCACATCACAGCACAGCAGCATTAAATATTTACTGATTGTGCCTGGCCTTCAGGTTCCTCTGCTCTCATTTATAGCAGGGACGCTCTGCTCACCAGATAATCCCACGCAGCACTCTTCCTCTCACTTCTTCCCTTGCATTTCTCGATTAGCTTTCCTGTCTTTGCGGAGTCGTTAAGGCAACGAGCACAGACAAAAGAAGATAACTGAAGTGTGTGTGGCTATTTTTAAGATTTGGCCGATATGTTTCTGTCCATCGGTGCTGCAACGCCAAATTATATTTCTGTGTCTGTGTGATTTAGCATTTCAGCTCAGGGGCTTCTATCTGTGTTGTAGGATTACATGTATTTATATCCTACGAGACATGTATTTCTGGTCAGGCATCTCCAGGACCAGCCTGGGGCCTGTTCATCACTTCAGTCTATTTTTTTTCCCTTTATAGTTCAGAGGCTGTCCCTCGGAGACTAAAAGCCTAGAGCTGTAACAGAGAGACACGGGATGGACAGTCAGGTCTGGTTTTCTGTTGCAACACAAAGACCAACTCCGGAATAAGATTTCATTGTCTGAGCTCAAACACAAACATTCGCAAATATTTTAACACTTTAAATTGTGTTTTGGCATATTTGAATATGTTGGCTCTCTTTTTGTGAGCTCAAATCACAATATGATTCTTGATTATTTTGTAGAGAGGAAGGAGAAAAATTAAGACTCAGGCAGACAAGCATGTTGTTTTGGAGGGATTGTGCAGCCTGTATGTCCAAGACTAAATTTCAACTCCTATGCAGGCAAGCAGAGAAATGCAGAGAGCTTGAGACAGATGGATGATAAACGCTTGCTGCAGGTTCACTGCCAGTTAATGCAGCTGAAAAGATCGACGATCCAAACACATTGCCGCTGCTGTGTGCAGCTGCTGCCTCAGGGTTTGAATTGAAAATGGAAATCAGGAGGATTCTTTTCCTCTTTGCACATCTTTTTGTGATGGTACTTTACTTCAGTCTTTTCTGGTGACAGCATTGAGAACTGAAAATCTTCTGAGGAGTTGATGATATTGGTTTTCATGGTGTGTTTGGAGACTGTATAGATAAAGGAATGATTAGGCAATAAAATCCGTATAATGGGTAAATATGCCTTGGACATTCAGAATTGAGGAACTAATTTGTCTATTGAGCTGAACAAATGCTGATTTTGATAAATGTCTGAGCCATAAAGAATAAATGTCACCTCAGAGAAGAAGGAGGAGAAGAAAACAGAATAAGTGAGACTTAAGAAAGTCTGCAGAACTGTGTCTGTTGTCCCCCTGCAAATTGTAGTAGTGGACGAAAGAGGAAGGAAGGCTCTGTGGTTTTTGCGGTTGTCTGCCCCTTCCCTGTTTCAAATATAAAGTCACCACACACGCAAACAGTCGGGCAAACCCTCTGAGTCAGGCCCGAAAGACAGACAGATCACTGTGTTTCTGTGTCACCCCTGCCGTAATGGACCAGATGGCTGGCCAAGAAAGTAGGGAATGCTTACTGTAAACTGAATAAAAACACAGAACAGGAAATAATTTGTCTCCTGTTTTGTCTGAGCTGTCACATTAGTTACGTCCAAACTCTTGTGAATAATTCATTTCACACATTTTTCTGTATGCACATTTTCAATTATCATATAAATAAATCCTCGGTGGATGCGCCAGAAATAAAAGAAATATTGCAAATAAGTAGGCTTTTTGCTGAGGTGAAGTTGGTGATGGAAAAACAGGATATGCTAAAGGCTGATGGACACTTTTAACTTTTTACTGAACAGCAACACTATTGTGTACACTATATTTAAAATGTTTTCACTGCTTTATCTAGACAGCCTTTTCAGATGTAACCCACTGTTCTATAAGGGAAATATCGCTTTTTGCAAAGCCACCAGACTCCTTTGGTAAATTTTACCTCACAGAAAGGGCTGTCTGATGACAAGAGAACATGGTGTATACTCTGAATACAGCATACACTTCAGCTGATATTGATTTATTTTGCTGGCTAAAATGTGTTTTGTTGCTGACCCTGTCCACAGCAGTTCATCGCTCAGCCTCCTACACGGTGCTCTTGCTGCTTCTCTAAACTGTAGACATGCCGACCACCATCTTTACACTGATTATGAATAAGTACCTCATACTACTCCACTTAAAACAATCCAGACTATCGTTTAAACACCACGCCACATGGAGGAACTGTTTACGGCTGACCTACCAGTTTTGTACTTGAACCATTTTTAGTAGCTCCTCTTTTGAGCTGATATTTTATTTACAAGTCAGAGTTGACATTTCAGCCAAACCAGGTGCTGTAGCAGAAAGTGGTCTAGCTCTCGCTCTGTTGCCGGTCTTAATGTGGGTCAGGGAAGTCCTCTGCCCTCGCTGCCATCGGCCACGAGCCTACTATCCTGTCTGATCCAATCAAAGCTAGCCTGTAGGGGATTATTTAGCTACTGTTCCCCTAGTTAACAAAGACTCTTCTGTTGGCCCTGCACTGACTCACAGCGCTGTAGGGTGTGCACGATGGCGTGCACGTGGAGTTAACACAGACCCTGGTACCCTACAGTAGCTTCAGTTCAATGCAGTTTTGTCTTTGGCATGTGTGACTGAGCTCAGCACAGTTTTGACACCACTGCTGTGGAGACACGACGGCTCATCGCTGCAGTGTGAGAATCGCGCTGCAGCGCTTCCTGCTGAGCTCGCCACTGCAGTACGAGACAGTTTGTGTGCTAACGCATTCTGAACACCTTCCTGAGATTGATGGGTTATTTTTGTCTTTACTTTCATGCAAACACTGATAACTGCAGCAGTGCTTGTTTCCAGCTGTGCTTTGTTATAATAAAAGTCTTTGCTTTGGTTGAAAGAAGTCTTTTTCACTTTGTCACATTATATCCTGGCAGGAGGGAGTGAAATCTATTTTAGAGGAGGAGGAGGAGGGTGGAGAGAAAGATGAAGAGAGGTAATGGTAAGCATTAAGCCGTAATAACCGGATGGGTGAGAGGCTGAAGAATAAAAGTGATTTCATGCAGAGGTGTGGAGAATTAAACGGGGAGAGTTGGACTGGTTCATACTACGGGCATCAGGTGCTGAGAAGCATTTTAAACCTTCTAAAAATAAGATGCTGTAGTCTTAGGTTGCTTAGCAACAGCCCAGAAGCAGGGTTGTGGTACCGATATGGCCGCTGTGGTATCCTGCCCGACCAAACTCTGCAGAAAGATTTCCTCAATGAAACTTAAGAAATGATAAAAGATACCCAGAACTGATGAGCAGCAGTGGCAGCCAACCACGGGTGGAGTGCAACTGAAAATCTCATTTGAGAACAGAGATGTAGAACCGCAGCTGAACTTTTGGTGAAAGCCGAGAAGCCAGAAGTCTCTTATTTCTTGTAAGTGAAATGTCAGTTAAATGGAGGAAACCATTTGAAGACTGTTGAGCTGTGAGGCAGCCAAGGTGTCAACCAAAAGGAAGTTGAGCATGTCACTATCTGCCTGCTTTTGAACATACATAACCATATTTATCAAAAAAATGTAGCTTCTGCAATTCAGATATTGCACTTGGCCATGTTGGGATTTTGATAATGCTCTTTAACTTAAAGCTGGGTAATAATATATAGATATTTTGATATAGGATTTAATATTTTCTGGCATTTGGTTATCCTAATATGTAGAAGTACATATTGTGTGTTAGATTTGAATAATTTTTGAGCCTATTGTGAGAGTTTTTGAAGTAATATGTTTTAAAATATCACAATATTTCAGTCTTAACATCACCTACTGTTAGTTCTTGTTTGGTCATTTTACATATAAATGGTTTCTAAATTGAATTTACAGAAGACCTACTGTGTCATATCATTATATATGCTATAATTATTATACTTGGTGCAGCTTGTTTCCTTGACACAGGTTAATTCTAGCTGTCCAATCGTCCATTGTTTGTACACAGACAGACAGAAAGTAGCAGATGATCAGACTGTCACTGATTCACTGTCTACACATCCCAGACTGCTCCATGTACGACAGAGGAGGGGGGCTGCCACAATATTAAAGTCATTTTAAAGGGATTGCATCAATTTGGAGCTGTGATCCCCCCACAGACCCGACCTGCACACAGTGGTAGTGCCCATGACTGAGCCCTGCACCCTGAAGGCTTTGGAGGGGTGTTGTGTGTGTGTGTGTGTGTGTGTGTGTGTGTGTGTGTGTGTGTGTGTGTGTGTGTGTGTGTGTGTGTGTGTGTGTGTGTGTGTGTGTGAGCTCTGCATGAGTCTATCTGGGGCATGAGGATCACTGCATTAAATCAACTTAAGGTTTTAGTTTTAGTGTGGGAGGAGTGTGTTGATGCATAAATGTGTGTTTAGGCATGTTCATTATTTAACCATTGCTGGTGTTGCACT